>NC_047524.1:24227510-24569184 GCF_902827115.2 Pseudochaenichthys georgianus
GGGTTCCATGGTGTCTGCTCTGATTGGATGATGTCACTCACGTGTGTGTTTGGCTCCAATCTGCCAACACCAACACCATTACAACCATCTGCAGCACTGAGTCCCATAAGAATGCATTGAGGAGTATATCTGACCATTTTGCCACCTGTTCAAAAACTATGGCTCCTATAAAAAAGAATGAGCAGACCCTGAGCATCAGGGAACCCCAATGAACTGAAATATGTTGTTTTTTTTGGTTTTGTGTGTAAAATGTGGAGATGGGAGCAGTTTGTCTAAAGTGTACTTCTCCCTGCTGGGAAGAAAGTTCCGGAACAATTTAACATGGCAATCAATTGGGAGCTAGCTGGACTTTTTCTCTCTTCATGCCCTCAAGCATTTTGTTTAATATGTTTTCTTAATGTTTTCTTATTTTCCAAGCTAGGAGAGGTTTTCCTACGTTTTCCATGAAAAAATATGTCTGAGGAGTGTAGGGTTTGGGAATTATGGCAAGTTTAAAACATTTTTGGGGGAGAATTTCAGGCACCGCTGCACTCTGTTTTGAGATCAAAGCACTCTAGAGTTAACGAGCTGCTCCATCCACTCCAATGTTAAGATCTGGAAAAAGCCTCTCTGCTAAGCTCCAAACTAATTCCAATATCTCAAAAAGTTGAAAAGATATCAAAATTATTTTATACAAGTTTTATAGCTGAAGGTATTGTGATCATTTGAAAGTTGGAATGAAGTGTCTGGCTGAAATTATGTGGAAGGAGATGCATTTGGCGCAAAGTGTAGGAAAAGTGGATTTGAAGGCATCTCCCATTGACTTCAATGTTACAAAAATAGTTTAAAAAGCTGAATATTTCAAAAAGTATGAAATATTTTTGAAAATGTTGAAGGTTTCTTATCAATTGCTGAAAAGGCTGAATAGTTTAATATTTGAATGGTTTCTGTAGCTGAAAGTAAGCTGAAGTTATGGAGAGCTAAAGTATTGGCTGATTTGAAGGCTCTTCCCATTGACTTCAATGTTAAAAAAAGAGTTTAAAAAGCTGAATATTTCAAAAAGTATAAAATATTTTGAAAAAGTTGAAGGTTTCCCATCGATTCCTGAACAGGCTGAATAGTTTAATATTTGAATGGTTTCTGTAGCTGAAAATAAGCTGAAGTTATGGAGAGCCAAAGTATTGGCTGAAATAATAATAAGAGGAAGAATAAAGTTTTTTTGAAGCACTATAGTGGAATGCTGTAAACAGCATTCACACTAATAAAGGTTTTTTGAAGCACTATAGTGGAATGCTGTATACAGCATTCGCACTAATAAAGTTTTTTTGAAGCACTATAGTGGAATGCTGTATACAGCATTCGCACTAATAAGAGGACGAATACAGTTTTGAAGTACTATAGTGGAATGCTGTTTACAGCATTCGCACTAATAAGAGGAAGAATAAAGTTTTTTTGAAGCACAATAGTGGAATGCTGTATACAGCATTCGCACTAATAAAGTTTTTTTGAAGCACTATAGTGGAATGCTGTATACAGCATTCGCACTAATAAAGTTTTTTTGAAGCACTATAGTGGAATGCTGTAAACAGCATTCGCACTAATAAAGTTTTTTTGAAGCACTATAGTGGAATGCTGTAAACAGCATTCGCACTAATAAGAGGAAGAATACAGTTTTGAAGTACTATAGTGGAATGCTGGTAGTGGAAAGTTGGTGCTTGAGAAGACTAAACATGTATCTGCAATTGACATTAATGGAAACGAGTAATAAAGTATATTAATTATCGTTATTCTCTACTAATAGTTAATTAAAGACTATATATTATGGCTATTTTGCACATCCCTTTCAAGATTTCAAGATTTTAAAGGTTTATTGACATATCATACACAACTACGGTGTAGTTATGCAATGAATGAAAAACTTGGGTCACAGGTTCCTCAACAGTGCATTACAAGACATCTATCAATATGTGTGTACCTCCACCATTAAACTGTCATATTCTGCACATTTCTTATTCTATCTACATACATAAGAGTATAATCCATATGTATAATATTAGTTAAAATAAGTGCTTCAACATAGTTAACATGGCAGGAAAGCAATATATTAGACGTTAAGTACTTTGTCAGGCTTAATATTTATCTGTAGATAGATACCCCCAAAGTTTTTTCTTATTTAAAAGAAGACCTTAATCTGTTATTTAATGTTTAAATAAAGGTTAATTCGTGTTTCTGTTTTGCACCTTCTCCTATTAACATCTTTGTACATCCTGCACTAAACTGTTTTATTGTAGAGATCACTTATAGTATCTTCTTGATTTTTTATATTCTATATTTCTATCACAGACCTTCTACTTTCCCCCTATGAAAGTATATGTACTCTTAATATTTTTTTAATCAAATATAACACATAAAAACAATTCAATAACGTGATTTAACCACTAGGCGGTGCACACAAGGTACACACAGCCATAATAACTTTGTATTATTAGTGTAGGACACTATGTACAACATCTGAAGATGTGTAGTTTTATTCATGCTTTCACATAATTGTACAGCATATTGCTATACTATTTCAGACTCAGTATTTACATTCTTACATTCAAAATTCAATCAAATTCAAATCAGTAATATCTTTAAAAACTACAAGTCCTTTTATATCAGCTGTGCACCGTTATGGTGTAAATATAACCTATCTATGAATTATATCAAATGTAAAAGTCAGCCGAATTAGTGTTGATACTGCAAAGAGACGTATTGTGTGAAGAGAAATTGAAGATGTTTTTTAATTGTTGATATATTTATGATCCACGTCAAGTATTCAGTTTCGGCGGCATTTCTTCAGTTTTTCCAAAGGTCTTCTCATCAGGGCTCTATCAATAAAGAACTACGGCAGATCTGTAATATGTAATGCAGCCGAACCGTGTATTACAATGCCGTTATGTGATGACTTTTAAAGAGAAAAGCAAGAGCACTCGGAATTAAGTATTTTATTATTTTAAAAATGTTTTCCGGATTTCATATAATATAAACACCAAATCCCAGCATGCTTTGCGGCTAAAACATCCAATCAGAGTAGCTGAGGATCTTGGGTAATCGCTCGAAATGCCTACGTCTGTTTCCGGTTATTTTTATTTTGAAATTCAGTTCCTGACGAACGCCAAAAAAGCCCGAGATTATGGAATTAAACCAATAAATAAAAGCAAGGATAATTGTGTGTTATTGGTGAGTAAATAACAGTGTGTTATTTTGAAAAGAATAACAAATTAGAAGGAAAAAAAGATTTTAAAAATACGAGGCTCTGAGCCCCATGTATTTTCCTCACAGACGGCAACACTAAAGGTCTAAAATAAAGACCTAAATGAATATTTGGGATGTTCTTGCCTTTAGATTCTCCCAATAAGTCCAAGTACAGAGGGTGACTCTGCTGTGAAAAAACACATTTCCACCAAAAAAACGTTAGCAACCATGTGTACACTTTCATGAAGTAATCTTCGTCATAACTAGCAAACTAAACATCATGTACATGTACTGCACAAATAATCAGAAATAAAAACTCATTACTCGCATAAAATGACATCAAAACGCATTTTAATGGCCAAACGAACCTTAAAATAGGCATTTTCCACCGAGAATAACACGAAGGTCGGCCATTGTTGTTGATCACGTGGTCTATGAAGGTCTATTACACACACACACACACACACACACACACACACACACACACACACACACACACACACACACACACACACACACACACACACACACACACACACACACACACACACACACACACACACACACACACACACACACACACACACACACACACACACACACACACACACACACACACACACACACACACACACACACACACACACACACACACACACACACACACACAGGGTTTGATTGACACAAGCACACTTTTATTTCCATGCAACTCTCTGATTGGTATGGTGTCTTGACTCTGTTGCATTCATCGAACACGGGAAATTAGAGTCCTGTCGTCCTCTCGAGTGTCATGATGAGGTTCACGTAAAACACGGTTAATGTATTATATTATTGAGGTAGAATTGTCCGGTGCTACAGAAAAAACATTAGGGGCAGGCCAAAATATTATTTTACCAACAATGTGGAATTTATTGGCTACATATTACACAGATTATGCACAGCGGGAGCAGCGATAACCGTCAAATAATAATTCAGCCCATGAAGCTGGAGTTGCCTGAGGGTTTTTGTGGAGACAGGAGAATAGGTTGTTATGGAAGTCTGCTTTAAGATGAATATTCTGATCCTATGTTTTTAAGATGCAAACCGGGAGACTTTGTTATTGATTTGTAGCAACTCACTTTTGTTTGCCCTTAAGCTTCTCACAACCTTTTTGTTTTTTGTTTCTTGGCAGCTCTACCACAATTGTTTCAAGAAAGGCTTTTAGCCAAGGTAAAGGCCAAGAGCTCTCCCAAAGATCTTGAGAAAGTTGATCATGTCTTTATTACCTCTCTGTTAGACTACTATTTGTATGTGCATGAAAAACATTTGTCTCTGTTGTTAGCGGTTAGTTGCCAATGTAGCCACTCTATACTTAATTGAAGAATAAAACTGGCCTTCCTCAACTGGCTACCTATCCGTCTAAGGCCCGGACACACCAAGCCTATTTTTTTCGATGGGCGTCAGGCCGACAATGAGTGTCGACAAGCCCTACTCAGATTGGTGTGTCCCACACCGTCGTGTCTTTTCAGCCGTGCCGACACCTTTTCGGCAGAAAACCCACCGATTCAACATGTTGAACCGGTGGGCAGTCGGCCAAAGGCTGTCGGCAAAATGAATCACTCTGATTGGCTGTTCAGCTAGCGAATCACTGCATGAGAAGCGAAATGGAAAGGGACCCAAACAAACTATTAAGAAGGCAAATCTGAGATTTCATTTAACTCCAGCTCTCGACACAGGTTTGGGAAAGACCCATGAGCTTCTTGCTGTAGAGTGAAAATGGAACGCACATGCTAGAGTATGTGTTGTTTGTTTATATCACGCAGTCTGTTCTTCTTCTCTCAGTTATCACGCAGTCTGTCTTCCGGTTGTTGCCTCTTTTGAATGACGAATACACACTACCGCCGCCTGCTGGTAAGGAGAGTTATTGCCACTCATGCATGCGCAGTTCGTACGTGCTTCTTGGCCGTCGGCTGAAGTCTTTGCGGTGTGTTCCAGTGCGACACATGGCCAAGACGCAGAGACGCAAGGTGACACAACAGTCGGAGGTCCGTCTGTGTCAGTTCTTTGGTGTCAGCTTGGTTTGTCTGGGCCTTAAGGATTGCTTTTAGGATGTATTTATTGTTTTTATGGGTGGTGCCCCATTATCTAGTAGCAGTCTTAAATCCTCCAGTAAGAGCACTGAGGTCAACCAATCAGATGCTCCGGTATTGTTCCTTCTAGAAGTCTAGTCACAAAAACTAGTCGTGGCTGCCCCTAGTCTGTAAAAACGGCTTAGCTATAAAACTGGAAACCTTGCTTTTGGCAATAGATTGTGTTGAGTTTGACACATGTTTTCATCTTCTGTTGTGCTGCTGTCAAATGTTATTTGTACCTTAGGCAGTCCCAACGCACACACCTTTTAAACCAAAAGCCCTGAGGTTGTAATACACATTTCCCTTTTCTTCCCCCTTTTTCTTAAGGGTTGGTTAATCTGTTTGCCTATGAATTGACTGAAAATAGTAAAAATGTACAACAAAGTTTCCCTTGAAATGACTAAAAATGGCTAATTTGTAATCAAAACATTGTCGCCATGTTCTCTAATATCTGCTATAATCTCCATCCAAACCTAAAACAAATCTTGAAAACATCATGATGGTTCTTCCTCCGAAGACAAGCAATATTGTAGTTATATTGTTATAGAATGTGCACAATTAACTTTAACTTCTCATGTTTGTATAAATATATTTTATTTTGATTTGAACTTTTTATTGCAAATTCTTTCTATTACAGCTTATTTATATACAGAGTTGTATTCTATTTACTTGATCTATTATCCTCTGTCACAAAATTATTATCCAAACTATTCTTTTAATTTAAAAATAATTTGGGCAGATAATTCAAACCTGGTAAAAACGTACATAGAGTTGGGTTTGCATGAATGGGTGTGGCCAAATGGCTCAACAGCTCCACGTAGTACGCAGACCCTATGTAACGCAAAGATGCAACAAAAAAAGTATTTAAGCGAATTTGTAAACCCAACAGGAAGTCGTACGTGAAATATATGTTGATTTTCCCCATTTTAGGGTACTGTTTTTTAATTACTCCATTTAAAACAAATTGTATTAATGTACAATAAAGCAACTGCCACAAAATGAATTTCCCCCAGGATAAATAAAATATTCTTCTTCTGATTAAAACAAGCCCTTCTTCTAAGATTAGGAACAGCTGACATTTGGGAGATACAAGCTTTTCACAGGACACCAAGTTCACATTGCACAAGGATGAGAGTATCACATTAACATTCAATATCAAAGTCACCATTTTGCTGGGATTACTAGCTGAGCCATCCAATCATTTAATTACAGTTTAATTTATTTTAGATGCATTTATGCTAGGGTGACCAGATGTCCCGCTTTGCGCGGGACTGCACAGCATTTTCACGACTTTTGGTGCGTCCCGCAAATTGAGACGATGTCCCGCATATTTCATTTTGATTGGCTAAAACGCTTTTCTTTAAAATCAGATTCATCCAATGGCTGTTGAGAAAGCAGGGAAGGCTATCATCAGGGGGCTGTGTTTGCTGTCAATCAAACTGTAACACACGGCGGGTGCTTGTCAAGTGTTAACCAATGAGAGTAACTCACTCACACCCCCCCCACCCCCGCCAAACAACAACAACGAACGCAGGCGACGCAGCAGGTTATGGAAAATGGAGGAAACTGAAACTACAGCTAAGAAGACAACAAAGACTGGGAAGACACTTACCCGTGGGTGAAGCCAGTGCAGGGCGACTCTCAGAGATTTTGTTGCAATCTTTGCAAGAGTAATTTTTCAATTTCACATGGCAGTGAATACGACATCAAAAGACACAGAGAATGCGATTCTCACAAGAAACGTGTCGCTCAAAAAGAGACATCCCACTCTATGGAGACATTCCTACTCAAACCAAAAAATGATGGCCACTCAGACAAGGTAACAGCAGCAGAAATAACCAGTGTTTACCATACAGTGCAACACTCCCATTCATACTGGTCAAATGACTGGTAACAAGCTAGCACCGACCATTTGTCCAGACTCTGAGATAGCAAAGAAAATGTCATGTGGTCGTACAAAAGCAGCGTCCATAATAACAGATGTGCTTGCCCCTGCCTCTGTGGAGAGTTGTTTGACAGAGTCAAAGACACCAGTGGTTCTAGGTGACAAAATAGCCCACACACTGTGTGGGGGCCCACCTTCTGTTGCTGTGATGGACACAACTGAAAGCTATTTTATTTTATGTATTATTATGTTTCTGTTCCCTCCTGGCCAGTGTTGGTTTTATTTTATCTATTAATTTATGTTGTGCCTACTTGTACAGGTAATACACTAGTTGAATTAAGAAGATGCATTTCTAAACACTTGAAGTGAATAATGCCTGCTGCCTTGGTTAGCCTTAGTTTACTTTTCTTTATTAAAAAACTGCATTTTGACTTCACTTTCTGCTCTGTTGTTATATATTTGTTGTTACGTTTTTTTTTCTGGGGGTTGGGGGGTGCTGTTGAGAGGGTGTCCCACATTGTCCCACATTGTCCCACACAACCATACTGGGATCTGGTCACCCTAATTTATGCTGGAGCATGACGCCAGTCTGAGAGCAGAGAGAGGACAGAGTGTTTTGTGCGTATTTAAACAGGAGATGAACAGCCAGGGACATCACATTTCAACATAATGGCAAGGAGCTTGGGGTCAGAATGAAGTCTTATGTGCCTGACAATGAACATCCTAGCACTGCCATGTTTCATTTAAGTTCAGACGCAGCAAGACTATTAAATAAAACGCTTTAACAATGGAAAAAGTTCTCATTTAACCATGATGCGAAAATGGGGTTAGGCACTCAGAGTAAGGAGGTGGATTACATATTCATGAAGGTTTTGTAGCGCCGTGGCTAGACCTCAGCAGCGAGCCTGTAAACTGAGTCTGACAAGCCCCCATGTAGAGCACCAGGAGCGGGAATAAGCCTTTCACTCCCTGTATCCTCTATTACTGCCTGGAAACTTCTGGATCACAACAACAGCAAATACAACACGAAGGAGTTGAAACTGATATCAGCTCTGAGGGAGGTTAAGCGCTGAGTCGGCGCACATTTTTACTTTGAAGTAGAACATCCTCGCAGAAGAAGAACTGTAGGATACTTGTTCTAACGTATGGTAATGTTTTGTCAGTATTTCTCAATATCTTTTTTAATATGAGCAAGCCTTCTTTCCTAAGGCAGACTTAGGGAAGAAACTGTCGAAAGGTTTACACTCCAAGGTACGGTGGCCGACAGGTGTGAACGCGCTACAACGGTCAAAAACACTTACATTAGGATAAATGCGCTGCAGCTTAAAAAACTATGGAAAGATAAAACACAAATTAGTCGAAAAATATGTAAATGAAGAAACATCTTCACCAACTTGACAGCACATGTGGTTTTATCTCTTGGACGTGTCTAACACAATTATATATCACAAAAATAGATATATAATTGTGTTTTATAGCATCCCAGCTGTTTAAAGCTCCCTGACTCTTACCCTGTATAAAAATGTGGTGGGATTTGCTGCCACCAGGGTCAGTAGAGACCCCCCCTTCCACCCCTACCATCAAGGGCCGACCCACATTGTTGCTGAGGGCCAGCAAAAATATTAGGCTTAAAGTCCACTTGTGACCCTCGGGCGATGATATTATAAAGAAAAAAAGGCTGCCACTCAATGATCAATTTGGTATTTTAATTAGGCTACTATTTATCCGATAAACTAGACAATTCATCTGGAAGCGCCGGATTTATTTCCAATACACTTTTTAAAGATATGCAGCTGCGCACGCTGTTACATAGGACGTATTTTACTTACACATTCACGGAGTCTGCAATCTGCTGCCAACATTGTTGACGACTTTTTGCAGCCGCAAGCGTACTACTTTTGGCCTTAATTATGTGTTTTAAATCCTCGAATCGGCCATTATTCTCCATTATTCCGATTGGTCGAATGCTGCAAATATCACCCCTTTTATGTGAACGCTCACCTAACTAGATAGGGCACGGCTGGCTTGAATTAACGAGTTGATAACCCGCATCGTAGGACCGTTTAGCGAGAGCGCGTTTGTTTTGGATTAGGTAAACCGGGTAACTCAAACGTATCCAGGTTATGTTGAACCGGCTTCGTCGTACAGGCCTCAGGTCACACAAAATAACATACATGTTAAATAAACAAACACACATAATGTTAAACACAAAGAAACTGTCGTTGTCCCATTTTCATTGGTAGTAAATAAACAGCACTTACAATTTTTATTTCACTCTTATATTTTTAGTGTGCAATTATAGTACTGCAATAAAAGCATCTTTAAAATGCTCAGTATCACAGACTTATGTGCTTTGAAATTATGTATCCTTTGTCAACATGATGCCATCAAATGAGGTAACAAACCCCCTAGAGGCCTATTTTCAGACCAGTAAAGGTTTTTTATACATATATACTGTATCTATGTGTAGGGTAAGCTGATTATATGCTCTGTGCAGGTGTCAAATGCTTTATGAAGGAAAAACTACTATCAACTATATAGGCAGTTATATTCAATGTTTTGACTTTTAATTTCCCCATAACACATCATCACTTCCCTCAATGTGTATCGCTGCGATGTAAACAGGTGCTCCTGAATATGCATGACGACTAAACAGCAGAACCTTCCTTACTGCCTGACTTGTGAGTGACAGGTGCAGTCACAACCACTTCCCCTCCCCCTATTTCAGAAGTAGTTACTGTGTGTGCACAGAATGAACACAGAGTATTTTTAAAGACAGGTTTAAGTGACCTTAAGGCTCTGAAATTCAGTATGAAATTATCACAAATCAATTTTAAGTGGAAGGCAGGCTCCATTCTGAGGAATAAGCAGTGGAAAGCGTAGCGGCTGCCTCTGCAAAATGTCTCATGGCGCTATTTTCAATTACTGAGGGGTATTCTGAGCTTTTTTGCTTTGTAGGAAATTAAAAGAATACACACAAAAAATAAAGAATTGAACACCGAGATCACCCTGATCATTAATTTAGATTCTGACTCACTCAAAACTAATATCCGGTAACGTTTTGTCAGTATATGAATGAGTCTGAGCTGACAGCTACAGGAAGGCAGGCTGACCGCACTGCTTCACTAGACAATATGTTGTAGGGATTTTTGCATTTGGATTTTGGATTATGGCAGAACATTTAGGATATGCTGCTTTCAAGTTTTGTTCGGATAGATCATCTTCGAAAACTTTTATGGTATTTTATTGTTAAAGGTCACCTATTATGCAAAATTCACTTTTTGATGTCTTCTATACATAAATATGTGTCCCGCGTGTGTAAGGAGACTCACAAAGTGTCCGAAAATACAACCCTCGCTCTTTTCCTAGCTGAAAATCTGGGTAGAATTCTCCTGCATGCGCAAAAGGGGCGTGGCCAGCAGCATCTCAGAACAAGTTAAGTTACGGACCCCGAATCAGCACTTCTCTAACAGGGCTGAAATAGAGGGCTATGAGGCAGGGCTACAATGTTCTGTTGGGTATTGAGCAAAACACTTCATAGACATGTTTTTTATATATCTGATACCTATAATGTATGCTTAAAAATTGTATAATAGGAGACCTTTAAACACAATTACTAAAGTAAAAAACTAACGCTGGGCTATAAACAAACTAAACCATGGTCACAAAAGTTCAACGTCACCACCACTAACTATGAGTTACTACATATTCGTCGTGAAGACGTTTAATGTCCTTGCGACCTCCGTTTTCTTTTCAAGCCCCTTGTTAGTAATCGTACTTCTTTGAAACCCGAAAGAGTGTGGTCTTTACGGAAGTATTTTATCTTGTCGAACAATACATTACAATCTCTTATACTTGCATAAGTCACAGGCCTTTTTTCAGGTAGACAAAAAACAATTAAAAACCAATTGACTTTATGACAAGGGAACCGGAAGTGTAAAATGCTGGTCAATTTCCGGTTAAGCCCTTGGTTTTTGTACCAATTGAGTACTATTGTGACACAGGAGGGGGGAATAAGTATTACCAAACCTTGAAAAATACAAATATGATACAAATAACATTCATGAACTGAACATTTACTATGAAAACACGAACGACACCTAATCACAACTTAGCGATTAAGTATAGGTTAGCTAGCTCACGTGATTGCACGAGGATTCATGGGTAACAACAGTTACACTCATGTTATGTAACTGAATGTGCATTATACAAATAGGTTGTTTAATCTTTGTGACTGTTACTGTAATTTAATTTATTTAATCTTTTGAAAAAAAAAATGTGTCACCCAGTCAGTAACTGAAGGACACACTGGTGTTGAAGACCCATACTCTAAAACACACAAAACAATAAAACTTATATTTGCAACCAGAGGAGGTGCAAATGCAGAGGAAAATGCAAAAGGAAATTCTGCATTGGCTGCACTGATAAGTGCTTTTAGACTCATCGCAGCCCTTTATATGTGTGGTTCAGCCTACATTTTGTCTAATGGGGAGCTGCCTGAAGTCGGACACAGCTTCAGTTTATATATGTACCTTGGAGGCAAATAAATAGTGAGATACTTTTACAGTCGCTACACTGCAGGGCATTTCTGAATCATGTACTGTGCTTTATATCTCTGGTGGCCTTTCCAAGTTGCCCTAAACAACAGATAGCAATGTTGTGTTTTTCCTCCAAAATGGACAGTGAGTCACAGTGCAGCAGAGCCACAGAGGGTCAAGTTGTCCCATTTAATCCCAGACACGATGCCACTGGTTCATATTGTGCTGAGCACATTCAGAAGTACCCGTCTGAGAGAACTAATGCCCTCCACAGCCATCCACAAATCATCCCGCAGGTCCAGGTGGGCAGGCAGAAAAGCTTCTCTTTGTCGTGAGCGGCTCGGGTCTGTAACTGTGAGGATTGATGTCGTCACATAAAAGAAGAGACAGCAACTGTCCAGAGGGAGCGCACAGGTCAGAGATCTCCACAGTACTGTGGCTAAACACCATGAGCCACCACCGGTGCGTCATACAGAGGCCTCTGACACTGGCCCTGTGTCAGTTCTATAGTAAGAGATAATAATATACTATAATAAGTTCAATATGCTGTCGTTTAGTCCAGGCATAATAAATCTGTTAAACGCTGCATCAACAAGTCACATATTGATGTGCTGGGACTACGGATATAACTGTTAGTTTTAGTTTTATGAAGATATCTGGTATAGAAAGCATTATTTACTCAGATAAAAAAAGGACTATCTTGGTTAATTTAGGACTTGAGTTAAATCTTTTGTTATACAAATTCTTCTTTTTGCTCCTGAGGGAAATATCTGGCTGCTTAGCAACTAAATGCTCTGCTATGTCAACCCCTGATTGTAATCATCAACTATTACATTGATTGCTAACTATTTTGATAATGGATAAAGGAGACTTTTTAAGGGAAACATTTGAACATTTCCAGCTTCCTGAATGTGAATATATATATATATATATATATATATATATATATATATATATCATTATTTGTTCTGTAGTGGAACATTTTATTATTATCATCCTTATTATTATCCTTATTATATCTTTCATATGTTTAAACCAAATGCTTCTTATTTCCTCTTGTTGTGCTTTTACCATTATTATTCTATTATATTCTCTTATGAGTTTCCCAGTCTCTGCAAGGCCACAGCTGTTTCAGCCTCTGAGCTTCCTGCCGCGCTTTCAGATGTGCCATACTCACTCTGGGCAGCTCACAGATATGACGTAGGGTTAATGTCCACGTTCACGTACCGTACCCATTTGAACGTGAAGCTGTTGATGGCCAGTGTTTACCTCTCTGCTTAAACAAGGGGTCATTATTCCGTGTAACGATTCCAGTGTTTCCTGTCAAAAAGATCAGAGACAAACCTCCTGACGAGTGGAGATTTGTCCAGGATTTACGATGTAAATGCAGCTGTGCATGCACGCTCGTCCGGAATTCTTATCTGATTATTTCCCAAGTTCCAGCCTCTGCAACATATTTACTGCCATAGATGTCTCAAATGCATTTTCCAGTGTTCCGGTACACAAAGACAGTCCATTTTTGTTCACATTTGAATATAATGGTAAACCTTACACATTCACACGTTTGTGTTAAGACTAAATGTTAAAAAAGTCACTAAGCGACAGATGATGTCATTCTTGCGTATGTGTTCATAACACACGGCTGTTGTTATGCTTGCTGTGATGTTACCTTAGTCCGTTCTCTGCTTGTAATTATGCCGTTACAAGCTTCAAAGTTGTATTTATCATCTGAATTTGCCGAAACAAGTTTAATATTCTGAAAGCCAATACTTTGAAGATGTATAAGTGAGGTGTCTTGAGTAGTCAAAATTACCTACAAATCATTGTACACACGTGTACATATTATTCTATTTTTATGCAGCTCTGTGTGATTTTGTAGCTACAATTCAGACTAATATACTACCAGAAGTGGAATAAGTACTCAGATATTGTACTTGAGTAAAAGTAGAAGTACCAGAGTGTTACAGTAACAGTCCTGTATTCAAAATGTTCTTCAAGTAAAAGTAGAAAAGTATTATCAGAATATAGTGAAAGTAAAGACAGTAAAAGTAGTCGTTGTGCAGATTGGTCCATTTCAGAATAATATATATGATATGTTTTATAATGATTGATCATGAAAGTGTTCTCAAAGCTGGTGAAGGTGCAGCTAGTCTGAAGTACTTTGTAGACTGCAGGGTAGCTTGTGGATTCACTCCAGGTGGAACTAAAGTCTGATTTAACACTTGATTATATTTCACATCATTCATCCACATCTGTGAAGTAACTAAAGGTATTACATACATGTAGTGAAGGAAAAGTACACCATGTACCTATGACTTATGTTCACTTCCAACCTAAAAGTACCTCAAAAATAGTAATCAATAATGTATTGAAAAGTTATTTGCTGATTGGTTTTTATATCGGCTCAGACAGGTTATATGGGAGGCCCAGTCTACGTACACTCTAACAACAAATGCATTGGCTTAACAAAGAAAATCAAGGCAATAGGTTGCATCGATGGTTATTGAGTTAAGACAACTTCTATTGAAATGTTGTTAAAGCAACAAAGTTATTTGGGTTAGGGGAGAAGGCTTTTCCTCTGCAATCAGAGGTGTTTTCAATTACCACTCACTTAATAATTGGTAGCATAAACACAAGTTTTTAAGTTGATTACTCCAAAGTTCCAACTTGTTTTACCGTATTATTTAAATATAATCTTAAATTGTATGTACTTAATTACCACATGTTGAACATGAACACATGTTTTTAAGTTGACAACTATTTATAAATTAAGTTGCTCCAAATAATATTGTATTCAATAGGGTTTTCCTTTTAGCTTTTTCATGTTTTTGCCTTTAAAGAAAGAAATTAATTGATTCCACAACAAAAATATTAGGCAATTCATTTTTAATTTTTTTTTTAACTGCAGGTGTTTATTTCAACACATGATGTTTCAAAAGGAGAGACTTCATTTAGTTTGAATATTGCCTGAAGACGGTTGACGTAATTTCCATTGTGTGCACACCTAGACCGGACTTAAAGACAGACAGGTTTTTATTGTTTGGACTTAAAAGACGTTCCTCTGACCAACGCTGACCTCATTTTGTATGTTGATGGGTCTGCCTCTCGCGACCAAGGGGGCACTAATTTATTTGTTTGTTTTTTTGTTGTTGTTTTTTTTGTTGTTTTTTTTTTCTGTTGTTTCAGATTCTGCTGTTCTCCGTTCTGGACCACTTCCATGTCACCTCTCAGCACAAGCAGCAGAGCTCATCGCACTAACTGAAGCCTGCACGTTTGCAGAAGGCAAAACCGTGACTATTTACACTGACTCACGTTATGCTTTCGGGGTAGTACACGATTTTGGGGCTATTTGGAAGTGTAGACAATTTCTGAGATCTGATGGCAAACCAGTACTTAACCATGTACTGGTTGCAGGCTTACTAGACGCCATTCTGCTCCCATCTGAGGTTGCAGTCTGTATATGTGCCGCACACGCAAGCAGTACAGACCCAGTTTCCCTAGGAAATGCGTCTGCTGACTCAGCCGCAAAGGCAGCTGCCCTGATTCCTCTCGCACCTCACGCACACTCATTTGTTAAAATCCCTGTCTCCTCCTTTACTGACAAAATGTCATCACTGACTTCCATGCAGCAGCTAGCTACGCCAGTTGAGAAGGCTCAATGGAAGGCTGCTGGGGCTGTTTTTGGGTTGGCCCAAATTCCAATCCATGTCTTCCCAGACATTTTTTCCCTCATTTCGCTAAGTTGACACATGGGTGGGATCATGTGTCAAAAGGGGGGATGTTAGAGTCTATAAATCAGGAGTGGTTCACAAGGGGGTTCACAGTAACAGCCCAAAAGCACTGTGAAGCATGCTAATCTTCATTATGCATTATGCATTATGCAAAATTACAAACTAGCAAAATGCTGTGCAGACACAGGTCTGTCATGGACACAAGCTCTGCCCATTGTGCTGATGTACATGAGGATGCGGAAAAGAACACGGAGTCAACTCAGCCCATTTGAAATCCTTTTTGGGGCTCCTCCACAGATTGGACTCAAGGCTCCAGGATGTCCTCTTCCCTCCACAACTTTGTGTGAGGATGCTATGTTGTCATATTGTGTTAACCTATCATCCACTTTAGCGACTGCCACTGGTCCGCTTCACCGCCTTCAACCGGGCGACTTCGTGCTGGTCAAGGATTTCCGGAGAAAGAGCTGGAAATCCAATCGTTGGCAAGGTCCCTACCAGGTGCTTCTCGTCACCCAGACAGCGGTCAAGGTCGCCGAGAGAGCTACATGGGTCCACGCCAGCCACTGCAAGGTCGTAGTCACAGGAAAGGAGAAACGATAGGAACAGAGATGACAACAAGTGACATGTCCAAGTCACCAACAGATGACAACAAGTGACATGTCCGAGTCACCAACAGATGACAACAAGTGACGTGTCCGAGTCACCAACAGATGACAACAAGTGACATGTCCAAGTCACCAACAGATGACAACAAGTGACGTGTCCGAGTCACCAACAGAGATGACAGCAAGTGACGTGTCCTAGTCACCACCAGCACCACACTTGCACTACATACACCAAAACACACTACACACAAGGTGTCACGAGCGAGTGCCAGCTGAGCGGTTCCATATGCTCTCTGGTTCCTCGTTTGTGTTATCAGTGTGCGAAGTCTGACGGTCTGTGTCATGAAATCGACCGAGAGAATACACTCACACACTCCATGGAATATTTCCCCCTCGTGATGAGGGCTCGCCTGGAGAGACGACAACGCAACCGTGAGCAATGTGAATGCTACTGGAGAGCCTGGACAATCATAGAATGGTTCCTCTGCATACTTGCCATGATAGTTGTGTTAGGACTAGTCCTATATTTTATGTATCCATTTCAGCACACAGCATGTCAGCCAAAATCGAGGTATCTAAGAGGTACATGGGGAAAGCAGGGCGAACCACATTTATTTTATTTTGTTGTCTGTATGTATCCGGCGCCGACCCGTGTGGCACATTTTACATAGACATCGCGCCCAAAACTCAGACCCGGAAAAACGTAAGCAACCTTTGACGCCACTGTTGACATCCATAGGTACATCTACATTTAATCTATACATAGGCGACCATAGCAACATTGATGTGGGTCAGACCAGTAATGGGATCACCGGTAACGTCTGGTGGCACACTCTGAGATCATTCTTGCAGGCCGCAGGACAACATGGGTCATGTTATGCATGCACTCTTTTCCCCCAGGACTCATCAATGTCCGTGCCAGTTCGTCCGCGCTCTCTGACCCAGGTTGAACACCTCTGCGCGTTTATGGCTCTGACAAAGCCCATCAAGGGTGAAGACAGCGTAACCGAGTGGCGTTATGCTAGGCAGCTTCCCCCACCATGCAGTAATCGGTCTAACTCCTCTTTGCGTGCATCCACGCTTGACACCACATACGCAAAGTACCAACCCGTCAGCCATGTGCACCCCAGTCATTTGAGAGGGATGAAACACAACCTCTGCATCCAGAGAGTTTACCACAAAACGTCTCTTACACCACCTTATTTTTTCCTAGGCACTACTACTGGTTGTACTCGCATCCTACGGAACACATGCGGTGACGGTGCTTACAAAATTTCGTATTGTCACATATCTGGTGCCCCTGAGAGAATCCTTTCTAACGTAGCATTCCCAGATGTTGAACATATTTCCCTCCAACTGGCCTGGCCCAGTGATGCTGGGTTTAGCGCGCCAGAAGATTACGTTTGGTTGTGCGGCAACAAGCTCTATCAAGTTCTGGCTCCCCTTTGGATAGGGACATGCACTCTAGTGGATTTGAATCCAGCAGTCACTGTACTCACGTCCTTAATGCACACGACACATCATTACCCAGAGTTCCAACACCCCAACCACCACAAGGTAAAAAGAGATATGACGTCCGCTGGAGCTAAATTCATGGGTGGCCTGTTCCCATGGTGGGGTACAGTAAACAATGCCCATAAAATAGATACCTTACACGTCCGGCTAGAGAACCTCACTTAGGAGAGGACGCAAGGCTTCCAGGCTTTGACCCCATTCATAATAGCCTCTAGGAACATGCTCATGCAGCACCAATTCGCTCTTGACCTTTTGTTCGCCTCAAAGGGTGGCCTGTGTCATGTGATCGGTGACTCCTGTTGCACTTACATTCCCGACGCCACCAAGAACATCACTGACACCGTGCTGCATCTTAACAACCTGTCAGCTTTCGTTCAGTATACTACTATTCCATTACAAGACAATCCTTTGCGCCACAGTGAGATAGATCAGCTAGAATCAGAAGAGTCTGATTCCGATTCATCAATATAATCATGTGTGTATCTCCTCTTTTATGCTTACATTATATTGGAGTCTGTCCTCCACAAAAACAGCCAGTTTTCTATGATATATTTGTGATGTGTTTACTTAAACCAGCGATGGAGTGTATTCATTGATGTGTTATATCAGTCTATCCTATCATTTGTTTTTTTCTATTGATCAAGTATGATCAAAAGGGGGGAATGTAGTGGAACATTTTATTATTATCATCCTTATTATTATCCTTATTATATCTTTCATATGTTTAAACCAAATGCTTCTTATTTCCTCTTGTTGTGCTTTTACCATTATTATTCTATTATATTCTCTTATGAGTTTCCCAGTCTCTGCAAGGCCACAGCTGTTTCAGCAGACTGGGAGACTCATACACAGTCAGACACATCACGAACTTCCCTGCTCTGAGAACCGTTATGCTATCTACTCAAGGCCACTGGGTGTCTCATCAACAATCTGACTGTGTGAACCCAGATTGTTCTCTTTCCCACTCCTTTTCTATATAACCTTTGCTTTTCCATTGTTCTGCGCACTCTCGCGCAGACTTTTCATACTCTGTGCGACTTGTGACATATTTATATTATTGTATCGTGTATTTTAAGCTTCAAATAAATAACCAAAAGACAGCTTTGCTTGATTCACCATTTATTTGTATTGTTCATTTGACTTGTACTCTCCAGCGCTGTGTTGGGCCCTAGATTTCCATAACAGGTCCTCTGACAGTAAACAGATTCTGACAAAACATGGCATGTAAAGACATCATTTTTGGGCTCTGGAATACAATAATCGAAATTGTTCTCTTTTCCCTGACATTTGTATTGAAACAACTGATCAATGAATCCAGAGAATAATGGACAGATTAATAATTGATGAAAATAATCTGTTGCAGGGAGTCAATGGTGGGTTTGGAAGAGATTATTTTGCTAAAGCACATCCATCAGTTTGCCAGAAATGCATATATCATAATTAGAGGGGTAACACAAAACTGATTCTGCCTATATTTTTATTTTCAACTTCTTTTGCCCCAATTGTTTGCCATCGGAGTGTTTTTTCATTATTTTCTTTGGGTTATATTCAACACAATCTTAATATATTTCTATAACATAGATAGAGGCCAAAACAACTCCTGAAGAGTCCTTGAAAACCTAATTGCTTTGAGTTCATGAGAGAAGAAAGTAATCACTGTGGGTTTTCACAATTAGATGTGTAGCTATTCTAAGTACAAAAAGTGTAAACAAAATTATTTTATTTATTTATTTCAAGATTTGAACGGACATCCCGGGGCAAAACAGAAGCCGAGAAGGGGGAGTCGGGCTGACGGCCCGGGGGCAAAGCAGAGGCCGAGAAGGGGGACTCGGGCGGACGGCACGGGGGCAAGGTAGAGGCCAAGAAGGGGGACTCGTGCGGACGGCCCGGGGGAACAGCAACAGAGCAGGGAAGTCCAAGGCGGGGAAACTCAGGGGGGCGAAGACAGGGGTGAAGGCCTCGTCGGGGTAAATTAGGAGGCCGGACTCGAGGGAGAAGGCAGCGGCTGGGAAAGTCAGGGGGCCTGGCTCGAGGGCGAAGGCAGCGGCTGGGAAAGTCAGGGGGCCGGTCTCGAGGGCGAAGGCATCGGCTGGGGAACTCAAGGGGCCGGGCTCGAGGGCGAAGGCAGCGGCTGAGAAACTCAGGGGGCCGGGCTCGAGGGCGAAGGCATCGGCTGGGGAACTCAGGGGGCCGGGCTCAAGGGCGAAGGCAGCGGCTGGGGAACTCAGGGGGCCGGGCTCGAGGGCGAAGGCAGCGGCTGGGGAACTCAGGGGGCCGGGCTTGAGGGTGAAGGCCGCGGTACTCAGGGAGCCGGGCACAAGGACGGGCAAGAAGGCAGCGACGGGGTCAGCTGGATCGCCGGAGCAGAAGCACAGGAATCGGGAGCACTGGGAACTGGGGATGGCGGGACAGGAACCGGAGCCGTCGGGACAGGTGCAGACGGAACCCGCGATGGGACAGGCACAGACGAGACCTTGGACAGAACATGGGCTGGTGTCAATGGGACCCCGGACGGGGCAAGGGCTGGTGTCGACTGGACCCCAGACGGAACAAGGGCTGGTGTCGACGGGACCCCAGACGGAACAAGGGCTGGTGTCGGCGGAAGAGGCGACAGCAGGACCCCCAACAGAACTGGACATGGTGTAGGCGGGACCCCCGGCAGGTTAGGATCTGGTGGCAGCGGGACCTCCGACTGAACAGGATTCGGAGCTGGCTGGACCTCTGACGGAACAGGTGTTGGCGGGACCCCCAACAGGTCAGGGCACGGAGTTGGCAGGACTCCCAGTGGAACCCCCAACGAAACAGCACAAGGAGTTGGCTGGACCCCCGGCAAGACAGGTGATGGTGGGACCCCCAACGTAACAGGACATGGGGTTGGCAGAATCCCCAGCGGAACCCCCAATGGACCAGGACATGGGGTTGGCAGGACCCCCGACGAAACAGGTGTCGGCTGGACCCCCAACGGAACAGGACATGGGGTTGGCAGGACCCCCGGCAGAACAGTAGTCGGCGGGACCCCCAACAGGACAGGACACAGAGTTGGCAGGACCCTCAGCGGAACCCCGAACAAAACAGGACAAGGAGTTGGCAGGACCCCGGCGAGACGGGTGACGGCGGGACCCAAAACGGAACAGGACACAGAGTTGGGACATGAGTAGGGAAATGAGAATGGATTTGAGAAGGGACTTGAGAGGGGAATTGAGATGGGACGAGAGAGGAGATTAGAGAAGGAACTTGAGATGGGACTAGAGAAGGGACTTGAGAAGGGACCCAAGAAGAGAATTGAGCAGGGACTTGAGTAGGGACTTGAGAAGGGACTTGAGAAGGAACCTGAGAAGGAACCTGAGAAGGGACTAGAGGAGGGACTTGAGAAGGGAATTGAGAAGGGAATTGAGTGGGGACTTGAGTAGGGACTAGAGGAGGGACCATGGCTGCTGGGGCCGGAACCAGGGCTTGAACCATGGCTTCTGGGGCCGGGACCATGGCTGCTGGGGCCGGGACCATTGCTGCTGGGGCCGGTACTGGAGCTGGAACCATGGCTGCTGGGGCCGGTACTGGAGCCGGAACCATGGCTGCTGGGGCCTGTACTGGAGACCAAAGCATGGCTTCTGGGGCTCGGGCTGCTAGCCTGGACTTGCGACTCCTTCTCTTAGGAGCCTTTTGGAGGCTCCGTGGACCTCCAAAAGCCAGACGAGTACCCGATAACGGATCCAGGACAGGAGCAGGAAATGTGGAAGAAGCAGGGGCTGCCTCCAGACAGAACACACCGAGACGTATGGTGTCAGGTTGGGAATTGGTAGGCAAGGGGCTAGCATGCCTGGGGCTAGCAGGCCGGGAATCACATGTCGGGAGGAAGACCATAATCCAGCCAGGTAAGAACTTCACTAAACATTCTCTGTTGCCATCTGGTGCGCCTCTGCCAGAGCAGCCTCTTTCTGCTCAACACATAGCAGAAAGCCAATGAATAGGTATTTTTGTAACTCCACCTCAAATGGATCATCTGCTGGGTCCATCTTTGGTGAGATCCTTCTTTCAGGGTTGAGTGAAGAAGGCAGGACCCAAATGCAGATTAAACAGAAAATACCTTTATTTCAAGGCTAAATAGTAACATACAGAACTCTTCCCTGTGAACACAGTCAAAGACAAACAAGGATCTCACAAAGACTAACAGAAAACACAGAACCTAAATGCACACAGGACTAATCAAACAAACAAGACACAGGGGAGGAGAAAACACAGGGGCACCAGGTGAACAGAATCGGGTAATCAGGCAAGGAGGGAACACACAGACAGGAAACCAAAAGACAGATTTGACAAAACAAAACACAACACAGACAGATCGTGACACTTTATCTGTTATTTCAAAGCATACATTAAGTGAGAGCACGCTTCTTTTTCACTGCATTGTCACTAATGCCCCTTTCACACCAGCGCCTTTTCAGCTCCGGCTCGGAGCTAGAGCCTGAAAAGCGCCGGGTTTTCCTGTTCACACCGCAGCGGCGCCGGCTCTTAGCTCCGGAATCCGCTTCATTTCCAGCTCCAAAAAATTGTCGGTCCAGAGGCAAGAGCTTTGGAGCTAAGAGGCGACGTCGCTTACGTCTCTCTTACGTCGAGGCGTGCAGGAAACTAAACCCACCTCCCCTGAACATGGGGCGACTGTTATGCCTGCCTATAAGCAGTAGTGCCTATAAACACACTTTATAAAGTCAGGCAACACTAACCAGGCTTCGTGTGATTCTGTTTATTTGTGCCTTACTTTGACCATCCGTTCACTGTTATCAATCATTGTGGAGAGAGGCAGACGTGTTGTTTTGTATTATTGCAGCTATCGGATGCAAGTAGTCAGTTTAGCTTTGGTTGCTATGCTAACATCACCCGTTTTATACCAGAGAAACTTTCATAACAGCGTTGTGATACCAAACAGTGTCAATTCAGACTGACACACATTCACTTAGGCTAAGGGGAACTGGGGATATGCATCAGCTGCTTGTGTGAGTCGGACAGTGAATACTTTAGAGCGGCCGCTGCAGTGTGAGCTAACCGGGAGCTAACGGGAGAATAAACTCCCGTGGAAGAGCAGCCAACACTGCAGCGGTCGGTAAATGCTGCAGAAACACATTAATAAACAATGAACCACGGCACTCTGGAGCAAAGTATAAGGTTGGAGAAGTCGTTATTCAATTTATTCTGGCTTCGTGTGATTAAAAGCAATACGATCATCGACCTGACGCAGTTGTTGTTGTTGTTGTGAGCGCCGTAATGGCTGCCGTTGGGGAGCAAATCAGCGATGTAAACGGTGACGTCATGACGCAGCAGAGGCAGCTCTGGGGCGCCAGTGGGCCGTGTGAACAGAGCGGGAGCTGAAAAGGGAAACCGGAGCTGAACCAGAAAAGCTCCCGCTCGGAGCTAGAAACTGAAAAGCGCTGGTGTGAAAGCCGCATAACTGAGTCTGCAGAGGGGAGACATGACAAGAAAAATGGCTTTTCTAGAAACTAAACAACTGTGATGGCAGGGCAGGAAGACTAAAATGACTGTGTCTCACAGGAGATGTTCAAGAATATCTGTGATTATTTAGGAGGCTCAATTCTCTTGTTCAATAGCCAGCTATTTCCCACTATTTTCAAATTACATTGAATTCACCACGGTTTACTGGTGTAATCCAAACACAATTGCATACAAACATATGGACAATCAAAATAAATATAAATATATAAACATACGATATCATTTGTTCATATTCACATGCTGGATGTAATAGTTATTGTTTTCATGTTGTCTTACATTAAAATCTGTAAAAAAAAATAAAAAAATTGAAGAATGAAATTAATCCCAAACCAGCATTTGGATATCTAAATAACTTAAAATGTATTGGTGTGCACTGTGCACTACTTATTTAACTGAAAACCTATTGTGAAAGAGTTGTAGTTAGAAGAGAAAATACATTAAAAATAGACAACGCGGTGTGGAAGCGACCAGTAATTCACAAGGTAACACTAAAGACAGGGTGCAAACTGGAGGGGAGCAAGGGGAGCTAATAGCTCCCCTAGTGGTGACAAAAATACTGATAAATTCCATTTTGGGCATGTTTTTTTGGTGTAAAATAAGTGAAATAAAATTATATTTAGAGTTTATGATTCATGAAAAAAGTGTTGCCTGCTTGCACGCTGCCCGCAGCTCCACCCACTCACTCACAAGCTCGTTTAGTTAGCACTGCATGTCTACCAGGCATTGTTGCTGCTGCTGACATGTCGAAAAGAAAAAAACAACTTACCTTGGGCAATTTCTTTAAAAAGACGGCCAAACAACCTGATCAAGGAGACCAACCGAATATAGCTGGTGGTAGCACATCGTACGTTGTGACTGCTGCTACAAGAGAACCGAGAGAGGAGGGAGCTAACGTCAGTGCTAGTGCTAACTTGACAGCTAACGTTAACTTGGGGGCTGAAGAGACACAAGAAGACGAGCCAAGAGAAGCTAACTTGATGACTACAACTACCATAGTAGAGGTCGAAGGAGATGTGGAAGAAGATGATGATGCTGCTGATGACCACCCCACCTGTTCTTCCTCTTCCTCCCTGCCTGCTGCTCGAGATGGGGGGGGCGAAGTTGCTGCCGTGGTCCCGCGGCCGTCGGCTGGCTGGACCAGCCGACAGTGGAGTGAGTGGATCACACGCCTCCCATGGCTGTTCTCCAAGGATGGATGCATAGGCTGTACTCTTTGCAGGGATACTAAAAGCCTTCTCCTTAGTAGGGCTACTGATAAAGGTGGAGCGCACTTATCAGAAGAATGGATGAACAGGGACGTAGGTGTGAAGAAAACATATAATCGGGTTGGCCGTTATTTTTACTGGCCACTTCTGAAGAAAGACATTGCTGCTTTCATTAAAACTTGCAACACTTGTCAGTTGACTGGCAAACCAAATCAGGTCATTAAACCTGCGCCTCTGTATCCAATTCCAGTTGTTGGTAATCCATTTGGGCATCTGATTGTAGATTGTGTTGGACCATTACCACGCTCCAATGCAGGGAACAACTTTTTGCTTACAGTCATGTGTCAGGCTACACGTTATCCTGCTGCCTTAGGAACATCACCACCAGGTCAGTTGTAAAAGCGCTGACACAATTTATAACTATTTTTGGTCTCCCGAAGATTATCCAGTCAGATCAGGGGACTAACTTCACTTCAAAGTTGTTTGCCGAGGTGTTACAGCAGTTGAATATCAAACATTCACAGTCAAGTGCCTATCATCCTCAGAGTCAGGGAGCACTTGAGAGGTTCCACCAATACTTGAAGTCTCTCCTCCGTTCATATTGTACGGAGTTGGAACGTGACTGGGAAGAAGGGTTACCCTGGTTGATGCTGGCGGCAAGGGAGGTTTCACAGGGGAGTTTAGGTTTTAGCCCTAATTACCTGGTTTTGGGTCACAATGTAAGGGGCCCGTTGGCCACCCTACACGAGGATTGGCAAGCCAAGAAGGCCCCGTCAAGTTTGATAGACTATGTCCATGGTTTCAAACACCGCTTGTATCGGGCTAATCAAATGGCAAGAGAAAAGCTACAGTCTGCTCAAACTAAAATGAAAAGCCTCTATGATCAACGTGCAGAACGTTGTGAGTTGAGTCCTGGGGATCAGGTTTTAGCACTGCTGCCTGTAGTTGGCTCCCCGTTTCAGGCCAAGTTCTCTGGCCCTTATACAGTGTCCAAGAAGTTGTCAGACCTCAACTATTTGATAGCGACCCCTGACCGGAAGAAGTCGGTGCAGTTTTGCCATATAAACTTGCTAAAACCGTATTTGTCCTGTAAACCTGTGCCAGGTGTGGTTTGTTCTGTTTCCTCAGATGCTGCAGTGGTGACAGTGGGTCACCCGTTACCATCTCATGATGTGGGGGCAGGGGTTAAGGTTGAAGAGGAGTATTCCCCAGATGATGGTCTGTTGAGAGGACGGCTTAAGAATTCGGAGTCACTGGCTAATCTGGGTGGAATACTGGGTCATTTAACCGAACCGCGGCGCACAGAGTTGGTCGATCTAGTTAAAAACTACCCCTGCCTGTTTGGAGACACTCCATCTCGCAACCGGTACGACAGCATTTTTACCGCATGTCTCCGGACAAACGAGAGCATTTAGAGGCAGAAGTTAAGTATATGCTGGAGAATAACATTGCTGAGCCGTGTGCTTCTAGTTGGTCTTCTCCTTGTTTGCTGGTTACGAAACCAGATGGTACATTTAGACCATGTACTGATCTCCGCAAGGTGAATTTAGTGACCAAACCTGACCCGTTTCCACTCCCTCGCATGGAGGACTGTGTGGACCAGGTCGGTTCTGCTAAGTTTGTCAGTAAATTTGACCTGCTAAAGGGTTACTGGCAGGTCCCGTTAACGGCAAGAGCTAGGGAGATCGCCTCATTTATCACGTCCAGTGGGTTGTACTCATACACCGTAATGCCATTTGGGTTACGAAATGCCCCAGCCACGTTTCAACACCTGATGAACCAGGTGGTGTCAGGTCTTGCTGGCTGTGCTGTGTATCTGGATGATGTTGTGGTATACAGTGACACTTGGGAGGAACATCTCCAACACATTAATGCACTGTTTGAACGTCTTGCCTGGGCTTGTCTGACCGTTAACTTGGCAAAGTGTGAGTTTGCTAAGGCAACGGTCACCTACCTGGGTAAAGTAGTTGGCCAAGGACAGGTTAAGCCAGTGAGGGCAAAGGTGCTGGCAATTGACCGGTTCCCTGTTCCCACAACCAGAAAAGAACTCTCTCGTTTTCTGGGCATGGTGGGGTACTATCGTGGGTTCTGTCAGAATTTCTCTACGATGGTTGCGCCCCTCACCTCTCTTCTCAGCCCTAAGGTCAAGTTTGAATGGTCTCCTCGATGTCAACAGGCTTTTGAGGCTGCGAAAACTGTGTTGTGCTCTGCTCCTGTCCTAGCAGCTCCCCAGATGGACCAGCCCGTCATTCTTCATGTGGATGCTAGTAAGGTTGGAGCTAGGGGCAGTACTCGCGCAGGTTGATGAGAGCGGCTCCGAATGCCCGGTGAGTTTCTTCTCTAAGAAATGTAACTCTCATCAATTAAACTATTCGATAATTGAAAAGGAGGCACTGGCACTCATCTGGGCGTTAAAACATTTTGAGGTGTATGTTGGGAGTGGAGTTGGGCCCCTGGTGGTCTATACAGATCATAACCCCCTAACCTTTCTGCATTCGCTCCAGAATCCAAATCAACGCCTTATTCGTTGGTGTCTCTTCCTCCAGCCTTTTCATCTGGACATTAGGCATGTCAAATGTGTGGATAATACAGTGGCTGATGCCATGTCCAGGGCTATAACCTCCTAGGTTAACTAGTGTTTTTCTCCCTGCAGGGGTGTCTGTTTTTTCTGTTTTGCCCTCTCTTAAAATGCTTCTTAGGTACCAAAGTTGCTGAGGGGTTGAGCAAGAGGCTACAGATGTGCTTGCAGGTTGTATGAACATTTCAAGGTTAACTTTGGTTGTGTCTATTGTGTTTGGTGGTTGTGTTTTTGTGCCTCAGGTTGGAGGATCCTAGTGGGTCATCCATTTTAAGGGAGGGGGTGTGACGACCCCTCCCCCCTTCTGCCTGGCTGTGCTCCCTGCCTTGCTGTCCTCTGGCAGGTACTGGGAGTGTCGTCCGGTTTGTGCCCGCCCATCTAGAGGCGGAGCCATAAGAAGGTATAAAGGTTGCCCAGCTGCAAGGATCACTCTCTGATTCAGATCCTGGCATGCTGCAGCAACCTCAGCCTACAGCCTGTGTTAGGTGATGCACCCTCCAACATGCTACAACACCCTTCCACACACCCACACACTGCTCATACTACTGACAGTCTGATTCTTACATACATTATTCATCAGAGGTGTTCTTCTATAACCTGTTAAATAAACATATATCCGGCATTTAACTCTGTGTGGCCTCCCTGTTTGTTCCAGCCTTTGGAAGGTTGTAACACCAGTAAAACAAAGAACAACTTGCGTAAGAAAATCTACAAGCATCGGGATAGTGTGGCGCACAACAGGGCAGTTGAACTAGCAGAAACAAGAAAACAAGCAATACTGCCGAACCAGATTCTCGCAATCAACGCAAAGTTGTTAGAGGAAACGTCCAATGCTTTCAGATCCGCCTATATGATAGCAAAGGAAAGGATGGCATTTAAAAAACTCCCACCTGTCATGCAGCTCCAAGAGATCAATGGGCAAAGGTAGGCGCTGTACACAGATCCGACAAATCCTGTGCTGAGATTATTGGCCACATTGCACTCGAAATGCAGAAAAAGTTTGTTTCTAATGTTAAAAAGGCCCAGTCAAAAGTAAGCATCACTATCGATGAGAGCACTGTGCACGGACGTGCATATATGATTTGATATGTGAGATGTGACGTGACAGGAAAGGGAGATGTGGATAATGTCTTTTTAGACCTCAAGGAGTTAGCCCAGGGCACAGACGCCGAGTCCATCTACAACAGCCTGAGAGAGGCTCTACGTGACGCAGGTTTTGATGACGAGTTTTTGTTTATCAATCTCATCAGCATAGCCACTGACGGCGCGTCTGTCCTCACTGGCAAACACAGTGGGGTCATTGCTCGGCTAAAACAGGACTTCCCCAAAATCCAGTCTATACATTGTCTTTGCCACCGGCTAGAATTGGCAGTCCATGACTCTCTAAAACTTGTTGCTGGATGTAACCACTTCGAGATTTTCGTTTCAAAGTTGTACACTTCCGCAAGTAGTCCGCAAAGAATGTGAGACTCCTGGAGGAGGCAGCAGCGGAGTTGAATATGCAGCTTTTAAAAATCGGGCAGATTTGTACCATCAGGTGGGTGTCAAGCAGTTTTAGAACTGTTAAAGCCGCCTGGAACAACTACCCTGCTTTAGCAAGCCACTTTAAAGTCGCAAGTGAGGATCCATCTCGTAATGACACTGAAAGGAAGAAATTCCTTGGGCTCCATAAACAACTCTCAAACGCTGGATTGTTAGCCGATCTGGCTTGCATGAAAGACATGCTTCGTGAGTTGCAGGCCCTGTCACTAAGGTTGCAGCAAAGGGACATAGATATAGTGAGTGCTAATTGTCAGATTCAGCAGTGCATCTATGTACTTTCTGCTATGAAAGAGTGTGGAGGTAAATCAGCACAGAAGGCCGAGGAACGCATAACACAAGGACTGTTCAAAGGTTTGGAGCTAGTAGAGAGCAGCGGTAAGATTAAAAGGGGTCAGTTCTATCAGTCTGTGATCGACAATCTTAAGAAGCGAATGCCAGAGTCAGATCCCACTTTATGGGGAAAAAGAAATACGGGCCCTTGCGAAAGCACTCTGTGAATCTACCAGTGAAGCAGTGCAGGAGCTTCGCGACTGGAAGTTACAAGATGCTGCACCTGCACCAGGCAAAACGCTGGAGAAACTGTCCATAGCAGGCAGAACATACCTGCCCACTTCATCGGAGTGCGAGAGGGGCTTTTCAGCTGTGAATGACACTGACAGTAAGACTTGCAATAGACTGCGTGAAGCCAGCATCTCATCACTACTTTTTGTGGACCTTAATGGACCTCCACTGGAGAGATTCGATCCAATGCTTTTCATCACATCTTGGCTTAAATCGGGTCATCGTCTGTCCACATCATGGGCTAGTGGACCTAGAGCAAAAGCAGCTGAGCCCAGGCCGCTGTGGTCGCTTTTGTGTTAGGTAAGGCCCGCTTTTACTTTAATTTTGCTGTGTTGTAGGCCTATGGATTGCTGTGATAGGCCTACTTATGAGAGAAGGGCTATGTGCATCGTTGTGTTGTGTGTGTGGCGTTTGCGTCTCTCCAGGCAGTGAGAGGGTTGTGTTGTGCTATAGCTGTATTATTAATATTAATATTGTTCATGGTTGTGCCGCTGGCTGCTCTTATCGCGTGTGTTCGGCTCTGTGTAGGCTACAGCCATAATAGGCTATAGCCCATGTGAAACAATGTAGCCTGTTTTTGAGTCATTTTAAGTTGATTTAATTAAACAGTCAAACGTTACATTGGTGGTCCGTGGATTATTTATTATCAAGTTGATTGAAGTTTGCGTAGCCCATACATGCTCTGGAAATCTGTTGACATGAACATGATCCATCGGGACGTTTCATGTAAATGTAGACCTGTGGCACCACCCTGTGTGCAACAGATGTTCTCTTTATAATAGGCCTATGTCTGTGCTGTTGCTATTAATGCACGGATCAGCATTTACCCCACCCCCGCAAAAAATAAATAAATCCCGGCTCCCCCGGAGACCGTGGTATAGTTCGCACACTGCCTAAAGAATGTATATTATTATCTTGTTGGTTTTAAATAGTAGCATAATTTACAAAATGAACATCATGCTGAATTGAAGAAGACATTAAACTAGCAATTCAGACCATAAACTAGTCATTGAAATGTTTTCCAATTTAATAAATCAAGTGAGAAGTACTGTCATTTTTTCATAGACTTCTACACAATCAGATTTATTTTTACAACAAGCAATGTCGCCCCCCACTTTTCAGCCCAGGAATCTGAGCCCACACGATAAAGACTTCAACCAGTCTTGACACAAAGTACGTTTTGTATTATACACTTGCTACGACTCTCATTTCCTCTCTCCCACCATGACTCCTTTTTTTATGTCTCTTCTCTTGTTGTCTGAGGCACTCCTCCTGCCTTTAAATCAATTTCCTCCATGGGGATTAATAGTTGAATTGAGACAAATTGAACATGAGCTCCAGCAGATATGGAGATGTGCAAGCAGTGTGGCTTCTCTTTTCACATATATAAATGAAATATAATGTGCTTATCCTAAATGCCTCTGACAGGATTAACCGCAACGATTTAAGGTTTTCCCCAAGCGAGGTTCAACACAACCCCCCCCCTGCGCGCGCGTACACACACACACACACACACACACACACACACACACACACACACACACACACACACACACACACACACACACACACACACACACACACACACACACACACACACACACACACACACACACACACACACACACACACACACACACACACACACACACACACACACACACACACACACACACACACACACACACACACAATTGGACCCCAGTTGCCTTGGTTTGGGTGGTGTAAGCCGGAGAATACACAGCAGCAACTCACTCATTCAGAAGTTATATTTATGAGTGTGCTGCTGGCCCCGGGCTCAACGCTACTGACTGTCAGCATTGTGAACGAAAATGTAATAACACGCTCTGAGTTGCTGTTGTTTTTCCAGACGACTAACACCATTTGGGCCTAGGACGAATACTTCCTGGGGCGCTGCTGTCACTGCTGGTGGTAAATATGAAGTCTGCCTGTAACATGGTCTCCTTTTTAGAGCTGTCTTGGTCACATCTGTCAACAGTGCGCCAATAACCATCATTATTAAATGGTTAATTGGTAGTATATCAAACTCTAGCTATATTACAAGGAGCGAAAAAGGATCATAACTGATAACATACGATAACAGTGATCCATCAAGCAAAAAAGGGCCCGAGTTATTAACATCGATATGTTACATTAATCTTGTATAACATTGTTGCCCCTATGTAGCATGCAAGGTAGTTTGTAACTCAAAAACATGATTGATTGAGTTCTTTGCTTCTCTTTCATATTAAAAAGGGACATATTCTGCTCATTTTCAGTTTCATATTTGTATTTTGTGTCTCTACTATCACATGTTTTCATGCTTTAGTTAAAAAAGCTCTTTATTTTTGTCATTCTGCCTGCGATGCAGCACCTCTTTTCACCCTCTGTCTGAAACCAGAGCCCAGTCTGCTCAGCTGGCTCTGTTGTGAACCCCAAAATCCTAATACAGCCTCTTTAATGTTATTAATTACATTTTCCTAAAGCCATATTTTGTTGCAATATTATTGAAGGAATATGCATAGGAAGGACTCAAAGACAAAATAATAGTGTAGTTTAATTACCAACCAATCCGAGACAACTGTTTAGGGGAAGATATTGTCTTTATTGGAAAATGTCGTTTTTATTGTTTAATTAATGTCATTAAATGTGCAGCAAGTAAGGGATAATGTGCAGCAAGGCGGTCATTAAGGAACAAAGACCACCAGTGATCATAGAGCCCAATGCTTACTAAATGGCAACATACTAAATAAACAAACAACATGACTAAGAACAAATACTCCACGGCTACCAACAGCTCCAGTAAGTGTTTACTTCCTGTCCGTCTTCTTCTGGTGATTTCTTTTGATCTCTTTTCTTCTCTCCGTGGTTTCTCCTTTGCAACGGTCATTATTTTGCTTAGCGGTGTATTATCGAGTACTGACAACCTCTTAAATGTCCAAATGGACCATTCGGAATTGAGTATTCAACTAAGCCGTGTATTAATTACAAATATAAATGATACCATCAATTGTAAATTATTCATTATCATTTAATTGTTTGTCAAGATTAAACCAGTGTATTGTCCATTCAATAATTATTGTTGTGACAAAGTGTTTCCTTGTAAAAATGTATTTTCATGTTTGCCGAATAATAATTATATGTAGGCCTACTTCTGTGTTCATATGAAAATGTCTCATTCCGCCCCCTCATCGTAATGATAGTGGCAGTGAGAGTGGTAGACAGCCCCCAGCACCAGACAGCATTGACACTGACAGCTATAGGGTCTATGGTGTTCATTCTGAATTTCCACCAACATCCCATGAAATACATCAGTACCACATCCTTACAGCTATACAATAGAGGCATATTATTTTTCTGCAGCCGCCGGTTTCTGCAGAGTGCAACCCCGAAGGGACAACACAGCCCCGTCCACAAAAGACAGGACTTCTGTAATCGACGGACGCCTTTGGCTCACATAAAAGCGTGCTGAGATTGCATCTCTCTCCACCCACTGTTTCTGTCCCCAGCCGCCGTCCTGGGCGAGCGTTTGAGCCGCAGCCATGTTTTGATCACAGAGATAGTGGTGGATAGTGTGATACGGCTAAACTGCTGACACAAGGCTCTCAGGCAGATGGCAACTTTTGATTCAGGGCCAGAATGTTTCCTCCGTTGGCAGGGAGCTCAATTTCGTTGCTTTTCATGAAAATATCCTCAGAGAAAAAAAAACATCTCCCTTGCTCAAATGGGTTTAAAATAAAGTAATGAAAATGTCACAGCCTCCTGCAATACATTCCCTACAAGCTAGCAGTCTCGTCTTTAACATGCACACTCTGAGTTATTCCCTACAGCAGCATAACCTTTGCTGTGATCCCAATTTACATGACAATCTTTAGTGCTTACAAATGAGGCTACTGTATAAAAGGGAATCCCCTTTCTGCTGCACATAAAAAGGCTAACAATCGTTTGAAGAGACAATAAGCTAACAAATGAAAGAACAAAAGATTACATTTACCCAACAACATTTTTCTCAGAATTCAAATTACTCTCCTCATGCTTGTTAATACAACAAATATATATATAAACCACAATCTATGATAATAATCTAAACAACATTTAGGAAAAGCCTGTGTATTGCTATACTGTTTTATGCACCATTGGCAATGGTGGATGAAGAAGCCAAATGTTTAAAAAAGAAAAAGGAGGAACACCACATGGTAGAAGTTCTATACTGTACAGAAATGTAAAAGTCATGTATTTAAGTAAGGCAAGGCAAGTTTATTTATATAGAACTTTTCAACACAAGGCAATTCAAAGTGCTTTACAAAAAATGAAAGACATTAGGAAGAAAAAAGAAAAGAAAAGCTAATAAAATAAACATTAAAAGGAAAAATACATGGATAAAAGTTACAGTGCAGTTTAAGATATGAATAGTTCAATTAAAAGCAACGACAAAAATAAAAGTCTTCAGCCTGGATTTAAAAGTAGTAAGAGTTGCAGCGGACCTGCAGGTTTCTGGGAGTTTGTTCCAGATATCTGGAGCATAATAACTGAACGCTGCTTTACCATGTTTAGTTCTGACTCTGGGGACAGAAAGCTGACCAGTCCCTGAAGACCTGAGAGATCTGGATGGTTCATAATTTAGCAGGAGGTCAGTAATGTATTTTGGGCCTAAACCATTCAGTGCTTTATAAACCAGCAGCAATATTTTGAAATCTATTCTTTGACACACAGGAAGCCAGTGTAAAAACTTCAGAATTGGAGTGATGTGACCCACTTTCTTAGTGTTAGTGAGGACTCGAGCAACGGCGTTCTGAATCAGCTGCAGCTTTCTAATATATTTTTTAGTGAGACCTGTGAAGACACCATTGCAGTAGTCGAGTCTACTGAAGATAAAGGCATGGACAAGTCTTTCCAAATCCTGCTGTGACATTAGTCTTTTAATCCTAGATATATTCTTTAGGTGATAGTAGGCTGATTTAGTAACTGTTTTAATGTGACTGTTGAAACTCAGGTCAGAGTCCATGACTACACCTAGATTTCTGGCTTTATCTGTTGTTTTGAACATTGCACACTGAAGCTCAGCGCTAACTTTTATACGTTCTGACTTGGCTCCAGAAACCATTACCTCAGTTTTATATTTGTTTAATTGGAGAAAGTTCTGACACATCCAGTCATTAATTTGTTCAATGCACTTACTCAGTGTTTAAATTGGAGCATAGTCTCCTGGTGAAATTGTTACGTAAATGTGTGTGTCATCTGCATAGCTATGGTAACTTATTTTGTTGTTCTTCATTATCTGAGCCAGTGGTAGCATGTAGATGTTAAAGAGAAGAGGCCCCAGGATGGAGCCTTGAGGAACCCCACATGTCATATTTGTCAACTCAGATGTGTATTTACCTATAGAAACAAAGTTGTTTCTGTCCTTTAAGTAGGATTCAAACCAATTTAGAACTGTTTCCGAAAGTCCCACCCAGTTTTCCAGTCGGTCTAGTAATATGTTGTGGTCAACAGTGTCAAACGCAGCACTGAGATTTAATAATACTAACACTGAAGTTATGCCACTGTCTGTGTTTAAGTGGATGTCATTGAAGACCTTTACAAGAGCAGTCTCAGTGCTGTGGTTTGGACGAAAGCCTGACTGGAACACATCGAAACAGTTATTTAAATGCAAGAAATTACTCAACTGTTGAAAAACAACCTTTTCAATGATTTTACCTAGAAATGGGAGGTTTGATATGGGCCTGTAATTGTTCATTACTGAAGCATCTAGATTATTCTTTTTTAAGAGCGGTTTAATGACTGCAGTTTTCAGGGCCTGTGGAAAAATACCTGAGTGAAGAGATGTGTTTACTATATGAAGTAGTTCTGAGGCCATGCAAGGCAAAACATCTTTGAAAAATCCTGTTGGAATAATATCAAGGCAGCAGGAGGAGGATTTCAGAAGTTGTATATTGTCCTCTAGGTTTTTATCATTAATCTGATGGAATTGTGTCATGATGTCTGAATTGATGTTAAGTGGACACAGAGACAACACATTTGCTGTTCCTGATGCAGAGGCACTGACAGCTTTTCTGATTTTCTGAATTGTGTCAGTGAAAAAGGAGGCAAAATCATTGCACGCCCTGGTGGATAGAAATTCAGAGGCTACTGATACTGGGGGGTTAGTTAGTCTGTCGACGTTAGCAAACAAGGCACGTGCGTTGTTTTTGTTTTTGGTAATGATGTCAGAGAAGAACGATTGTCGTGGGTTTTTCAATTCCAAATTATAAAGGCCAAGTCTCTCTTTATAAATGTCAAAGTGAACCTGGAGATTTGTTTTTCGCCACCTGCGTTCAGCTTTTCGACATTCTCTTTTTTCTGTTTTCACGGTCATGGCCTTTCTCCATGGAGATATTTTCTTCCCAGTCACTTCCTTTACCTTAATTGGAGAAATGGCATCTATAACATTTTTAATTTTTGAATTAAAATGATCTACTAGCTCATTTACTGAGGTGTTAGCAGGGGCAAGTGTGGTAGAAAAATTCTGAGTAAACATTTCCCTAGTATTTTCAGTTAAATATCGCTTTGTGGTTACCTCTTTTTGAACATTTGTGTGAACAGAAATAGAGCTCTCAAAGAAAACACAGGAATGGTCAGACAGTGCAACATCAGTCACCACAACATTAGAGATATTCAGAGCCTTTGAGATAATTAATTCCAGAGTGTGCCCCTTATTGTGCGTGGGCTCCGTCACATGCTGAGTCAGTCCATAGCTATCAAGAACACAAAACAGTTCTTTAGCCCCTCTGTCCTGGGGGTTGTCAACATGGATGTTAAAATCACCAACAATGACTAGATGGTCAAAGTCAATACACACTATAGACAGCAGTTCAGTAAAGACATCAAAAAAGCTTGCACAGTATTTGGGTGGTCTATAGATATTTAGGAACAGAGCTCGAGAGGAGCATTTCAGCTGAAGGGCCACATATTCAAAAGAAGCAAAGTTCCCATAAGATGTCTTCCTGCATTGAAGGGAATCATTGAACAGAATAGCAACTCCACCCCCTTTCTTATGCATTCTTTCCTGACTCATAAAACTAAAGTTGGGAGGGGTTGATTCGATAAGAACAGCTGCACTGTTATTTTGTTCAATCCAAGTTTCTGTTAAAAACATAAAACCCGATTGTGCTCAGTGATAAAATCATTGATTAAAAATGTTTTTCCTGCCAAAGACCTGACATTTAATAAAGCTAGTTTAAGTTTGTTAAACACACTATCAGTCATGTTTTTTGTAACAAGCTGTGGCTGACATGGAATCACTGCTAAATTAGATAAACTCACACAAACTTTTGAGCGCTTCCTGTGTCTAAGATGATTCACCGCTCTTAATCTATTACCTATCAATACAGATATCGGCAAAGCTACTGGCAGGCAGGGCCCCGACATGTCCTGGAAAGAGTTGCCATACGCCCTTGAGCCTGGACCCCACACATATCAGTGAGAGTTTGTTGTGTTTTGTACACACACATCCTTATCAGGCTTCGGAGACTGTAGATGCTTTCTTGAAGGGAGGGGAGGTGGTTGACGTAGGCACGGTGATGGAGACGGGGGAGATGGTGCGGGGGTAGAGGACATGCTGCCAGGATGGGGAGGTGGTTGATGTAGGCGCGGTGATGAAGACGGAGAGGAGATGGTGCACGTCTCCGCGGTGATTTTGGTGGGCGTCGTTGAGGAGCGGGGGTAAAGGACATGGTGCCAGCCCTGCGTATCGCCTTAGTTTGGTCTTTGAACTCCAGGAAGGAATCGGTGCCAACCCTGTGGGTTCAGCGATCTCCAGGAGGGTGGGCGAGGGTGAAAGGGTGAACGGAGTATCCTCAAAGGCGTTGACAGGGGGGGGGGGGGTGGAGACTCCTCCGTGTGTCTCATATGTCTCCCATAATCAGAACATTCCTCAGGCGGGTGCAGTGATAATTCTTCAGGGTTTTCTGAGCGATGTGTTGTGTCTTTCTCCTGTTTTGATTCCTCTTGCCGCTTGTCCTTGGCAGAGGGAACAGATTGATGACGCAGGCAGTTGAATATGTCAGAGATAAACAATTTCACTCCTGACTTGTTCAGGCAAACTCCATTTGCCTTGAAAAGATGTCTGCGGTCCCAGAAAAAGTAAAAATTGTCAATATAATTGACAGAATGGTCAGTACAGACAGTTGAAAGCCAGGTGTTCAGTGCAAACAATCTGCTGAATCTCTCCACTCCTCTTCTGACAGGCAGTAGAGGGCCACTGATGAACACATCTGCAGTTAGAGAACTGACAGTTTCCAACAAACATTTAAAGTCTTCTTTCAGCACTTCTGACTGTTGTTTCACAACATCATTTGTTCCAATGTGTAGTACCACATTCTTCACAGTCAGATGTTCAGCCCCAATATGCAGGATCTTCTCAGCCAAGTCAGAGACCACATCCTTGGGAAAACAGAGTACTTTGGTGTTGTTCTTATTACACAGACCTTTTACATCTCTTACAGCAGAGTCAAACACAATCAGAGTTTCAGGCCCAGTCGTTAGCTTTCCCTCTAGCCTTTTACTTTTGGAGTAGCTATTGGTCCTTACCCTGCTGTGTGACAACCCAGTCTCACGGCATTTCGTGTTCACCAACACGATTTTGAATCTATTGATTCGTGTTCACCATCACGATTTGCCCCTTTTTTTTCGTGTTGCACAGCACGATTTTAAAAGCAATGTATTTCTACTGGTTACATGTTTCGTGCCTGCAGGCTGCAGCACGTCTTTTTCTCCGGTCGGGTCGTGGAAGACCGGAAGCTGTGTGGTTCATAAAAACATGTTCTTACTCAATATCAAGCCACAATTATTGCTTTTACTTTAAATCGTATAATTTCGGACTTTTGTTGCCGTCTGTGAGGAAAATAAACGGGGCTCAGAGCCTCAGGATACTGAAATCTGTATTTTGAAATCTTTTTTTCCTTCTAATTTGTTATTCTTTTCAAAATAACACACTGTTATTTACTCACCAATAACACACAATTATCCTTGCTTTTATTTATTGGTTTAATTCCATAATCTCGGGCTTTTTTGGTGTCCGTCAGGAACTGAATTTCAAAATAAAAATAACCGGAAACAGACGTAGGCCTATAAGGGACATTTCGAGCATCATTGTGATTGTCTAGGATGGCCGAAGACACTACACTACCCATAATCCCCAGCTATCGTTTAGGACTACAGTTCCCGTAAGGTTACGCAGAGCGTCAAACAGCTGTGTGAAATGGAACGAAACCACGCCAGACTATCCAAAACTGGAATCGAACACCCCTCCAGAACTACACATGCTGGCTATTGTGTTTCACAAAATGTTCTATGGGACGTCTCTACTGAACGTTTTCGTTTTTCCCACAATTAGAAGTTGCCATTATTAAACACATTGGTGTTATCAAATGTAAAACATATAATTAATAAATGGGTGAAAATCACTTGTGTCCATAATGCGCAGCATTATATTAATGCCGTATACCCACATGACAGCTCATTGCTACTTTGTAATTCTACTCCACTACAATTCAGAGGTTAACCTGGTATTTTTACTCCACTGCATTTATTTGAGTTACTTTGCAGATTCTGATTAATTATGTGAAATATAAACAACCCTTAAATCAGACTTTAGTTACACCTGAGTAAAATTCAGGTAAGATGATTGTCAAGTGCCAACAATCAGGAGAGATATTTGATAGTTGGTGCTTGAGAAGACTAAACATGTATCTGCAATTGACATGAATGGAACAAAGTAATAAAGTATATTCATTACTCGTTATTCTCTACTAATAGTTAATTAAAGACTGTATATTATGGCTATTTTGCACATCCCTTTCAAGATTTTCAAAGGTTTATTGACATATCATACACAACTACGGTGTAGTTATGCAATGAATGAAAAACTTGGGTCACAGGTTCCTCAACAGTGCATTACAAGACATCTATCAATATGTGTGTACCTCCACCATTAAACATATTCATATTCTGCACATTTCTTATTCTATCTACATACATAAGAGTATAATTAATGTGTATAATATCAGTTAAAATAAGTGCTTCAACATAGTTAACATTGCAGGAAAGCAATATATTAGACCTTAATTACTTTGTCAGGCTTAATATTTAATATTTAATGTTTAAATAAAGGTTAATCCGTTTTTCTGTTTTGCACCTCCTCCTATTAATATCTGTGTACATCCTGCACTAAACTGTTTTATTGTAGAGATCACTTATAGTATCTTCTTGATTTTTTATATTCTATATTTCTATATTTATTTATACTTTCCCCCTATGAAAGTATGTACTCTTAATATTTTTTTAATCAAATATAACACATAAAAACAATAATTCAATAACGTGCTTTAACCACTAGGAGGTGCACACAGCCATAATAACTTTGTATTATTAGTGTGTATGTACAACATCTGAAGATGTATAGTTTTATGCATGCTTTCACATCATTTTACAGCATATTGCTATACTATTTCAGACTCAGTATTTACATTCTTACATTCAAAGAAAATCAGTAATATCTTTGAAAACTACAGTCCTTTTCTATCAGCTGTGCACCGTTATGGTGTAAATATAACCTATCTATGAATTAGATCAAATGTAAAAGTCAGCCGAATTAGTGTTGATACTGCAAGGAGACGTATTGTGTGAAGAGAAATTGAAGATGTTGTTTAATTGTTGTTATATTTATGATCCACGTCAAGTATTCAGTTTCGGCGCCATTTCTTCCAGTTTTTCCAAAGGTCTTCTCATCAGGGCTCTCTAAATAAAGAACTACGGCAGATCTGTAATATGTAATGCAGCCGAACCGTGTATTACAATGCCGTTATGTGATGACTTTCAAAGAGAAAAGCAAGAGCACTCGGAATTAAGTATTATTTTATACTTTTAAAATGTTTTCCGGATTTCATATAATATAAACACCAAATTCCAGCATGCATTGCGGCTAACACATCCAATCAGCGAGCTTAAAACCATAGCTGAGGATCTTGGGTAATCGCTCGAAATGCCTACGTCTGTTTCCGGTTATATTTATTTTGAAATTCAGTTCCTGACGGACGCCAAAAAAGCCCGAGATTATGGAATTAAACCAATAAATAAAAGCAAGGATAATTGTGTGTTATTGGTGAGTAAATAACAGTGTGTTATTTTGAAAAGAATAACAAATTAGAAGGAAAAAAAGATTTAAAAAATACAGATTTCAGTATCCTGAGGCTCTGAGCCCCATTTATTTTCCTCACAGACGACAACAAAAGTCCGAAATTATACGATTTAAAATAAAAGCAATAACTGTGGCTTGATATTGAGTAAGAACATGTTTTTATGAACCACACAGCTTCCGGTCTTCCACGACCCGACCGGAGAAAAAGACGTGCTGCAGCCTGCAGGCACGAAACACATTACCAGTAGAAATACATTGCTTTTAAAATCGTGCTGTGCAACACGAAAAAAAGGGGCAAATCGTGTTGGTGAACACGAATCAATAGATTAAAAATCGTGTTGGTGAACACGAAATGCTGTGAGACTGGGTTGTGTGTGAAGAGGACGGGTTATCCAGGTCATCAGAAAGAGATCTCCGGCTCTCGGTCAGCGGAGCGTATCTGTTCTGGATTGCCACACTTGGTGGTTTAGGAGGATTTTTTGTTGTTCTCCCTTTAGCAGCTGTCCACGGCTGTATAGGGGTTGAAGAGGCGCTCTTCCTGGGTGATAACAATGCAGGCCAGCCGGTCGCATCACAGATTTCTGAGCACTGGGCTCTGCCTGTTATCCATCCTCCCAAATCCCATGGAAATGATTTACTCTTAGGCTTTGCACCCAGAGAGTTCCAGGGAGGACTACCACTTGTAGATTTATTACCCGGTACACAGCCCTCCTGTTCCTTGGAATCCTTGTAGCTGCTAACTAGCTGTGAGTTAGCATACCCTTTTTCATTATTTTGCAACACTGGTAAAGTGGTGTCATTCCCACGACATAGTCCATTCACTTCCACGTTAACTTCCAACCGTTGCATTTTCATTTCCAACACAGCCATCTTCTGTAGAAGTTTGTGGAAGTCATCTGTAGAGAACGGAGGCATTTTGCTACCAACTAGCTTAAGCTAAATAGCATGCAGTAGCCTACCAGGCTTTAGCTGTTGCTAGGCCACGCTACTGTAAGACTGAGGTCGTCGTAAAAATGTTGAAATATGGCTGAAATCCTCCGTCTATTTACGAAGCTGAACTGTCCCAGTGATAAGTTAATGTCCAGGAGCTGCTGCTCGAAGTTTTCAGAGAATAAGAATAGGAAAATCAACATAAAAAGTAAGCAGAGGCAAGAGCAAGCAGAAAAGCGTCTGCACTGTAAGAAAGATAAGATAAGAATCAAATGCAAAAGTACTAATTCTGCACAAAGGCCCATTTCAGAATAATATACAGTGTTACAACCCGGCTCGTGGGCTGCAACATAAAGCTGGGAGGCGAGACGAGGGTTGTGAATAATAAAGACGTTTATTTTCATAAACAAAATGATCACGCGGCACCAGCAACAGATCCCCGCGGCTGGCCCGGAGAGTGAGCCCAGAGAAGTTAGAGAGACGTATCCGGCTTGGCTCCCCTTCTATTCTTTCCGCAGGTGTAGCTCATCAGGCAGGTATCCTCATCTGGCAGGTGCAGCTCATCAGGCACTGGAACCTGTAAACACCCACAAACACACTCTGCCCTCGACGGCACCCCACGTGGTGTGGAGGGGTTGTCACACTCCCCCCCCCATAAAGAAAGGAGTTCCCCTAAGAACACTGTTAACTACCTAACAGGACCCTCTTCACACCAACACAATACAGCTACAATAGCATTCAAAAACTCCACACTGACAACTATACTTCTTTTCAAACCAGCCAACAAACCTCCCCCTGCCCACTCAGCAACTCCAGCGCCTGAAGAAGCAATTTAAGGAGGGACAGAGTTGATCTAGAAGACCAGAGCAAACAGCATAGTACCGTCAGGCAAACCCAAAAAAACTAGGAGCTCTTCTCGTACGCTTCAGTGTGGACAGGAGACAATTTTGGTCAGTCCCTTGATCCAGCACATAGAAAAGCCTGTAATGTTTCTCCAAAAACGGCAAACAAGCCCTTGGCACCAAAACCAGGACCTGACCTCCAGGACTAGACGAGCGCTGCTCAGTTTTTCGTTCATAACGATGTTTCCTTCCTACCTGGGCAGACGACAACTTCTCTTTGGCCATCCCCCCAGCTGAATACCCCTTATGCCAGACCCCATTTACCTGGTCTATGTGAATATGAAGGGGTTCCGATGGCGTGACAGCGTCAACGATTAAACGTTCAAAAGGCTGTACACCCGCAGGGACGGGACACAGTGGAGCGGATTTCTCGCCCTGATTTGCCTTACCTTTCATTTGACACGTGTGACATGATTTAATCTGCCGAGACACATCTCCCTTTAAACAAGGCCAAAAGAAATACCGCAACATGTAATTACATGTTTTACGGACACCCAGATGTCCCGATTGTGTGCTTCCTTGAGGACCTCCTCACGAAATTTTACAGGAACCACAATCTGGAAAACTGGCTCACCAATGAGGCCTTTCCCATGTGACAACCACTTTCTGACCAGCAGTCCCCCTTGCAGCAGACAACCCCTGGTGGCACCATTTCCATCCTCGGTGGAGAGAACCGCCTCAAAGAACGGACTGAGGGAGACATCAGCTTTCTGCTCTACCACCAATTCATTGTGGGATACAGAGAATAACGAGTCAGGGACAACCACAGAATCTATCTCACCCACCTCTTCACCCTGCTCAGACTCCCCCTGTGCACGGCTCACAGCCCGTGTCACAGCGCCAGCCACAAACACTCCAGAGGAGCACTTAGCATTTTCCTCTGGGTTAACAGTCACAGTGGGTGAAGATGACACTATGGTAGGTGGTGGACCCTCAGCCCACACACGGCTGCCAGCCAGGCCGTTACCCAGGATAACATCCACACCTTCAATCTGCATTACAGGACGGACCCCCATGTTGACCCCGCACCAAACCAGAAAAAAGCACAACAGAATGCAGAGGAACAGGCACAATGGAGATCTGTTCTGAAGGCTCAAATGATTTAATTGGTTCAATAAGGGTAGACAACTCAACAAGTCCTCCAACTCATACGACCAAATAGGTCGATTGTTCAAGCGCTTATTACGACCAAATAGGTCGATTGTTCAAGCGCTTATTACGACCTATAATCACGTTTTAAAGTTTTCGACCTCTAGTGCTCCCTTTGAATGCAACCACTCCGGGTGAAAACAGTATTTCCGGTCTCGAAGTTTTCATAATAAAACCGTATTCCCCCCACTTTCGAATGATTTGACAGCTATATCTGCAGGACTCATCCACTAAAAACATCAGTTTATCCTTGTTAATTACACAACATTAATTGGTTTAAATTGTGTACACTGCTTTTGTGTTTTTCTCATAGGTTTTTCCCTTTCGATTCTGAGAGACACATTTCTTTTTTCAGAGGTTTTGATCTACCTACCCATAATCCTCAGCTACCGTTCACGCTTGGTGATTGGATGTTTTAGCCGCAATGCACGTTGGGCTATGGTGTTTTTGCGATATGAATCCGAAAACATAAAAAAAAAAAGAATACTTTATTCCGAGTGTGCTTGCTTTTCTCTTTGGAAGTCATCACATAACGGCATTGTAATACACGGTTCGGCTGCATTAAATATTACATATCTGCCGTAATTCTTTATTTATAGCGCCTTGACTAGAAGACCTTTGGACAAACTGGAAGAAATGCCGCCGAAACTGAATACGTGAGGTGGATCATAAATATATCAGCAATTAAACAACATCTTCCATTTATTTTCACACAATACGTCTCCTTTCAACACTAATTCGGCTGACTTTTATATTTTATCCAATTGGTAGATACAGATGTAGCGCTTCGTTTCAGACGTCTACCCGGGCGGGTCCGTGATCGGCACGGGGTGGGCCCCTGCTGAAAAGGAAAACCCCCCCGCAGGACTTGAAACGCCCCCTTGATAAATACATTTAATTATAATGAAACCAGCAGCAATGGATCATGGATCCACCAGGGGGAGCCGTGAAAAGCTGCCACACTGGAACTCATGTGAAATAAACAGCTGATCTACAGGGATCTGATATAGCGGATATTTGTTAAGATCCATATATGTCACGGATAGGATCACATTCTGTGCTTAAGTAAGAGACATGTAATCATTTACTAAACATCACCATGTTTTTATTTAACAAAATAATGTTTAATTCACGTTGGCGTAATTTACGCCACGTAAGTACAAAACCATCGCTATGTTTTTAGATCAGGAAATGCATCCAGGGTCAAACAAACGATGTTCGATCGTGATCCTCGCGATCATTTAATGTATCATATTTCGCGAGTTGAAATGAATGCACTACATTTAATCCACGTGAGTTTACAACAACGACAATAATCACTTTGTTTTTATATCACATCCGACGCAGCGGCTCTCTACCGATCATCCTAATCCCACGGGCAAACAATAATATGTACAGTGTTCATAGTTTACTGTATTATTAGTGTCTAATATTACTGCTATAATAATCACACATTGAGTTGTTGAAATCAGACCGTCGTTTTTTTTAAACGCTCTGAATGAAACGGCAGCTCTCAGGTGATCAGCTGTGTGTTTACCAGTGGCGTTTCTATATGTACAAAAGTGGTGGGGCACAAAAAACTCAGATGTCTATATATAAGCTTCTGCAGAGAGGTTCATGGCTGGTGAGGCACTGGCACTGACTCTTCAGGTTTACAAATATATTAAATCAAAATATAATATTATTTTCAAAAGCTTTTTTTGTCTGATGCTTCAATTACTTTTAAACAGAAAGTTCAACAGAAGGACACCCAAAAAAAATGTAATTTTATCATTTAAATATTGAATTGTTCTCTCTTAGTAAGATCCCATTTTCAATAACATTGCAGTCTTACCTTGACTTGAAGATTAAGGTTATTTGCCTATCCTTCTGGACAAAAATCTCTATTACTTTTTTGTAAAAGTCCTCCTTATATTCTTGTAGTTTCAAAAGTCTATCATAAATCTAATCTAATCAATAGATTTTTGATTCGAAAATGATAAAAGTAGGGTAGACATGTGGATATTATCCGGCTGAACAAAACGTACATTTATCTAACAGCTACGTTTCCCACAGATCTTATTTTGAGCTGTTTTCTAAAATTCTATGGAGAAATCTCGTTGCTTTTAGGTCGAGGGAAGCCATGCGCAGCTTACTTCCTGGTTTTAGGACGCCTCACTGCAGCTCTCTCTCCTCCTCTTCACACAGCACACTTTTCGCGGCACACGTACTTACAGCCAATCAGCTCTGAATTATGTGAGATGACGTATGGTGGGGATGGCAGCACTTTGCCCCTATGGTCATTATTTTTTGCCACACACATTACATAGGAAAATACTCTGAGCATGCGCAGTGTAGTTTTTGCAGTCACCGTTCACTTAGACAGTCAGAGGGAGGGGCAGGATCAGATTTTGTCCCACATGGCTCTAAACCAACCTGATCTCACCAGAATGCGTGACTCCACCACGACTCCTTAACACCACAATGCGTGGTGGAGTCACGAACTTTGTTACATTTGCGTGTCGGCACCACGCAAACAACCCCAATGTAAAGTGAATGAGGCTCCTTTGTCGTGGTGCACACACGCATTTCTACAACGTGCATTGTGTGTAATGCAACTGTTATTTTTATTAAATTAGTTAGTTTTTAAGGAAGGCCAGAGCTTCAGGTTGCTCTAAACAGCTCAATAGGCACACACTGTAGACACTAATTAGAAGAACACATACTAAAACAGCAATGTACAGACGAATCAGATGATTAAACATGATCTTAAAATATATTTTATATATTTTTTTATTTATTTTTTGCATTTTGTTGTAATCATTATTTTTAATACTTTCTGCTGACACTAGGTGGGGCTGTGCCCCACCTGCCCCTAATGACCAGTCGCCACTGGTGTTTACACAATAAAATATGCATAGTAATTTAATACCTTCCAACACACATTGTAAGAACAGTTCTGTTTCATATGAGTGTTGAGAGCCGTATCCACAAATCTACTAATTTTGCCCTCAGTGCACCAGATTGATGCATTTAACTTCAATTTAAATAAAAACATCTTCTGTTGTAACAACAATAACATTATAAATAGTAACATAGCATGGTATTGCACATTTACTGTAGCTTTGAGTGTTACTGGCCTGAGATTTTTTTATTACATGAATGAAGGTGACTGAGGCTTTTTAATATAGACTTTTCAGTGTCCCACATTTTGCACAGAACTGTCCCACATTAGGAAAACAGATTGTCTGAGACAACTTGGCACTAAGAGTACTAATATGTCTACCATTTCTTGTATGAGTTTAATATCTGCATGTTCTCTTTTGGTTTGATTAGGACACATCCTGGGGATTTCAGAATGTTACTGGATTTTGATTTATTGTATCGGCTTCATGTCGCAATATATTCCCGAAGTCTGAAATGCAAAAATGTTCCACATTAGGGCAATTCACCCTGCATTTAATCATTTTGTTTATTTTTAATGAAATAAATGTGGTTTAATCCATCATGAAATTAATGTAGGCTATTTACTTAGTACATATCTGACATTAACGATTAACACACTGTTCATACTGCTCACAGGCTGATATCTAGTGTATTCATACCCCTCACTGTTTATTCATCATTCAATTCATTATATATTTTATTCTGTAGATTGTGAACATTACTTTTCACTTTACTGCTTGTTGCACCTGGTTAGAAGCTAAACTGCATTTCGTTGTCTCAGTACCTGTAATCTGTGCAATAACAATAAAGTTGAATCTAATCTTGAGCAGGAACTAATGTAGGCTATTTACTTAGTAGGCCTACATATCTGACATGAACGATTAAACACGTTTGTGCATTCTTTATGAATGCAAACCGAGTCATTTCGTTTATTTTTAACGAAATAAATGTGATTTAATCCACATAATTTACTGTGTTAATTGTTTACTTAGTATTGTTTAACTTGAATGTTCTTCACTTTTTAAATGCCTCTGTGATGTGCTGCTACCCATTTCCCCTCGGGGACTAATAAACGAATACTATGACATTAACGATTAAACACATTTGTGCATTCTTTATGAATGCAAACCGAGTCAAGCCGACTCTAATAAACGAATACTATATATTGAACGTCTATTGAATGGCCTTTGTATGTATACAGTACAGTATAGCCCAACCATTTACACCTTCCTTTTTTCCCGTCAAGAGTTTGAATTGGAGAAAGGTAATCGGTGGTGCTTTTATAGCCTATTGCATAATAACTGTGTGATTTATATTGCTTTTCAAATGCATATGGCCACCCATTTACACGGCTCTTCCCGTCAAGAATATGAATAGAACTTAGTTAGATCACTTTACATTTCTGCGAATGAATTTTTAATCACACACGTCTCCCCATCCCGAAAATAAAAAGAGGAAACAATTTTCAAGTTCAGTTTTCACCATTTTATTTAAAATAACTGACATACAGTAACAGACACATGCTGTAGGCCTATCTGCTGCGGAAACCAGGACGAGCGATTTCGGGATCTGTTTTTCTGGGGCTCCTCAGTCTCTCGTTTACCCGGCTCCTGATCTTATGCCACTGGTCAATGTTCAGATTTGGGAACCGATTGGAAACATAAGACTCAATCTGTTGCTTCACATTGAGGGGAAGAGGCATTTTCCCATTGGTCCCAGTCCAGTTGGTTATTTTCACCATTCTCCCATATGTTACAAATGGCGTTATGGCCATGAACATATTAGCAGCATAGATCTCAGGGCGATGCTGTCCCTTAAAAAAGCTGTCCTGGTAAAAACTTTCCTCTCGTTCTGAGGAAACAGCCCTGGTGGGTTCATCAGGAGTGACCGCCGATACTGAGACAACGAAATGCAGTTTAGCTTCTAACCAGGAGCAACAAGCAGTAAAGTGAAAAGTAATGTTCACAATCTACAGAATAAAATATATAATTAATTGAATGATGAATAAACAGTGAGGGGTATGAATACACTAGATATCAGCCTGTGAGCAGTATGAACAGTGTGTATGAATATGCTAAGATATATAAAGTATGAAAACGGTAGGACCATACCGTTCTCCAGCCCCAACTCCCCCATGTTTCATATGTATGTTGGGGACCCTTTGTTTAAAACTAATTGGCCATCGGAATGTGTGGAGTCACATTCCACAGCTCTCCCCCCTCCTGTGATCCCCCGCACACAGAGAAAGAAATATCAAACATTTAATAAAAGTGAAAAACAATGAACAAGACTTAACGTATTCATCATAATTAATTATATTTATTTCGTTTGGATGTAGGTGATCTTCTACTATATGAACATTTTGGACCCAAAATCACAACATATATGTAAAAACTGATTTTGAAAATGATTTTATTTTTCACAACACAAACATACACAACGAAACCATTTAAAAGCTGGAAATATATACATGGGATGTGACTATGATAATGTGAAAGTTTGATTGAGGTAGCATGGGATTTCATTCTGATAAGGCAAAAGTGTTATTATAAATATAATACAAATATATATATATATATATACACATTATCAGTGATGTACCTGAACGCGTTCAATGAACGATCGTTCATGAACGCGTTCATATTTTGGGCGAACGTGAACTGAACGTACTGTATTTCCGCTAGATAAACGTAATTAAGAACGCGTTCATTCTCAGCGCTGTATAACGGCGTTCAAAAGTGCGTTCATTCTCAGCACTGTATTATAACGGCGTTCAAAAGTGTGCCAGATTTCATATGCCTTTCAGCCGAAAACCCAGTTAAAACTAGGCTTCAAAATAATGCGGAAAACCACCCAATCTGGCAACAGCAAGCTGCCTGTGACGCGTACGCGCCTGTCACCCCTGGCTGTCGCACTAAAATATAAATATACTAAATATATCAGACTCCTCACAACAAACAATGTGGAACCGCGGAACCGGCGAGCATTGAATGAATGAATGAATTAGTATGGACGAAGCCGAGAGCAGCTGCAGCAGCACTCGCTCAGAGTGAGACTCTACGGCAGGGGTGGGGAACCTCCGGCCTCCGGTCGTATACGGCCCGCGAGACAATTTGGTACGGCCCTCGAGGTAATTTATAAACACACGCAAAAAATAAAAAAATGAAAGAAATCTAGACCGCAAAAAAATTAAACAAGCGAGTGCCTGTTTTTCCTGGCCAAGGTCAGGGTCCTTGAACACAACACGAGCCTAACGTGTCATCACGTGGTATATGTCTTGACTGACAGGGGTGCAGTTCTGACGGAGAGCACCAGAACGCCGCTTCAGCACTTCAGAAATGGCAGTACCGATAAGTCCATACACATGCCGCAGTTTCTGCGTGTCTGTGTCTTTAGTTGAAAGCCCAGTGGCGATCTGCTCATCTGTCACACTGATCAGACAGTCAATAACTGTGTTGTTATCATTAGCATCTGGTTAGCTAGCTATGCTAACGAATATAAGAAGCTTTGTCTACAACCAGTGAGGTAAAGGCACATCTTTATAGGATCATTATAGTTATAAAAAAAATAAGAGAATAAAGTAAACAGGTATAAAATACTATATGACAGTTATTAATAAAGAAGAATACAGTTTGAAAGGGGAGTGATTTGTCAAATATCCATAAATTAAAAGAAAATCTGTTGTGTTTGGGTGTTGAGAGATGTGTCCATATATCTCCTAATGTTGCTCTCAAAGTGCAACAAATCTTCCCAGGGGAGCATGCCCCCCGGACCCCCCTAGAGGAGGTTAGCCCCCCCCCCCCCACTTAAATCATGTTCACATGGATAGGAAACTAAATACATTTGCACACATCTTGTGTCCATATCTTTCTGTTTTGGTGGTCACGCCACACCGTGCACGTGCATGCATGCGCGAGTCATGGTGAGATATCTGGATTAAGAGGTTGCTTTTTCTTTGCACAGCATGAAATGAATGGGCTGTGATTTTAGTTTTTTTAAGCAGAGGTCAATAACTTGTACGGCCCTCTGAGGATATTGTAAACATTGAAATGGCCCATTAACATCGTACAGGAGACAAATAATAGCTCGCAGCAACGTATTGAAAAAAGAACTATGAACTATAAATTAGTTCATTTTTGAAACCATGAACTTTAGTTCAACATTTTGAATTATGAACTATGAACTGAACTAGTTCATTTTAAAATGTGTGAACTGTGAACTGAACTAGTTCATGTAGAAAGTGAACTTTCCCAACACTGCACATTATGTACAAAAATCTGTTTTTTCTGTCTTTATCTGTGCCACGCTTCAAAGCGGTTTCTGTCAACTACGACACAGAGGGCAACATCACAGATTCCTCCTCCTCCATGTCAAAAAACAAGCTTAAAGCTTGACTCACGTTCAGAGTTCTCTTCATCATAGTTGAGTCTTCAAAACTCTAAATATATCTAACTATATCTACATTTTCAATGTTTGTTTGTCACTTTACTTCAATCGCAGTCTCCCGCAGCCTCTCTTCGTCTCCCGCAGCCTGTCTTCGTATATCTTCGTCTCTCTCCATTTCCCGCCGTCTCTCTTCGGTTCCCGCCGTCCCTCTTCGTCTCTTTTCGTCTCGTTTCGTATCACTCCGTTTACCTGATTACCTCACCCCTTCCTGGTAAATACATCCTGTTGAGCAGAATCTACAGTTTCCAGTATTTTCCGTTTCGTAAAATGATAAAATACGGCGAAAATATTAAAATATGTGCTTCCATTATTCATACTTCTGAAATATATCTGTATTAACTTTATATCATCGTTTGTCCGTGTTTATTGGGTCTTTTTGCATGAAACAAAGACTGGCATATAGTTTCGAGCCAGTACTTTCGACAGAAATACACATATACATCCTGTTGAGCAGGATCTACAGTTTCCAGTATTTTCCGTTTCGTAAAATGATCAAATATGGCGAAGATATTCAAATATGTGCTTCCATATTTCATACTTTTGAAATGTATTAACTTTATATCACCGTATCTCCGTGTTTACTGGGTCTTTTTGCATGAATCAAAGACTGGGATATACAGTAGTTTCAAGCCAGCACTTTCGACAGAAACACACGGCAATGTTGTCCGGACTGTTGTTTTTATGCGGCACCGGCTTGAACAGGTCATGTGATCTGATCACGCCGGCGTGACGGTCGACTCCAAAGGGTTAATATTAAATACATATAAGTATTTTTCCAACTTGTATTTAGAAATACTCTGTTGTAATTATTGATGCATACATGTGTTCATCCATTTAATGTGGCATCTGCTATAATGGGGTTAATGTATGATATTACTTAATAATACAATACATTATAATATATGATATGATAATTACATTTTAGTTTTATTCATTTCTTATTTCATAGTTTCTCATTATTATTATTATTTTTTATCGCTCATCTTATTTTTGATTTTATTAATCTGTGTGAATCTGTGCTGTCCTGTTTTTCACTCTCACCCTGTTGCTGTTTGAACTACTGAATTTCCCCACGGGATTAATAAAGGTCCATCTTATCTTATCTTAATGTATAAGTTGATTTACTTCAATCTACTGTACAATATTACAGGAAATATACTGCATAAAGCAAACTATATACTTTATTTGATCTAAAATATTGATGTTTCTACAACACCCATTGTGTATTTTGTGAATGAAGCGCCATCTCATGGTTAAATCCTGTAATTGAACAAATGGGGAAATTGGGCAACGCCCTCTAGCAATTTGGCAACACCCCCAGCCCCTGGCATCCGCTGGGCTTTTGACTGGGACACACCCTTTTGAGTCTGATCTGGAGTGCTACATCTGTAGGCTGTATTTACACCATAACGGTGCACAGCTGATAGAAAGGGACTTGTAGTTGTTAAAGATATTACTGATTTTCTTTGAATATAAGAATGTAAATTCTGAGTTGAGAGAATAGTCAGGGGTTTTGGGTGATGGGAGACACATCTATGGAATCACAATTTCAATAGCTTACCATTAAATGACGGATATATTACACTATATATATCATATATAATATATATATACATTATCAGCTATACTATTTCACATATAGAACTACAATATGTGAAATATTATAGCAATATCCTGTACAATTATGTGAAAACATGAATAAAACTACACATCTTCAGATGTTGTACATACAGTTATTATGGCATTGTATGCTGTGTGTTATTTGTAACATCTTCAGAAACGACCTTTCCAACTCCTCATGCAGTTGACTGTTACAGGTCTATACAGGTTCATGGTACAATGCATAAGCTTCAAATCGAGAGACTGAAACTGCATTTTTCTTTATCGTTCTGTTTTAATTTCACAATAAAGTTAATAGTAATTATGTTTGATATTATTATGTTTATAACTAGACCACTGTTTTTTTTAACCCGCACCGCCTAGTGCAGGGGTCTCCAACCTTTCTTCATCTGAGAGCTACTTTGAAAAAATGAAAGTGGCCAAGAGCTACTTGCATCACATCACATGTATTCACATAGCCCTCATCAGTTGAATCAAGCTATACTTTTGTACACGTGTGAAATTGCAATACCTAAAGCTTATCACAAACCTTCACTTCACATCAAGGTCCAAGAAAACGACAATGTCTCACATATTATTATGGCCCACATAGTAAGTACATCACTGAGAATTCACATACATGTCCTTAATCACCACCTGACAAGCATCTTATCTGGCACATGTGTAAAATAAGTGCATTCATGAATGGCGCTGCATGGTGTCCACCATAGAGGTATATGCTGGACCCACTTAGGTTCACTCTAATAGTCATTTAAATGTTGATCAGTCAGTCTTGTTCTGTATTTAGATTTCATTCATTGTCAGAAAAAGCTGCTTCACAAAGGTTTGTAGAACAGAACCAAATAAAGCAGACAGTTTCAGTGCTGCTTGGTGAATGTTCTTGTTTTCTGGGTCTACACGGCTCCAGAAATATTTTGAGTTTTGCTGAGACTTAAGCTGAACATGATTTTTGAGATTTATAACCTCCATCTCCATAGGATTGACACTGAACAGTTCAGCCTTCTTCTTCTTCTTCTTCTTCTTCTTCTTCTTCTTCTTCTTCTTCTTCTTCTTCTTCTTCTTCTTCTTCTTCTTCTTCTTCTTGACATTAAATTATAAACCACAATAAATCAATTGTATAGGTCTAGCCTCCCTATATATGTGTGTGAAATTGTTCCGTCCTCAAAAATAAACTAATACTTCTGCAGTCTAGCTGCAGCTTCTAGCAATGGTCTTCTGTTAAAAAAAAAAGACACTGAATGTCTTGAATGTGGCATCACACACATGACTTAAGTCTGAACACAGGAGTATTTACAACAGCATTATAAAAACAAAAAGTGGTGCATGTGGGTGCACACTTACATTCTCTGTCTTACTGTTACATAAATCCCATGAATGTATGAGATTAAGTTAGCTTCATCATGTCTCAATCAGTGATTAAGTGAATAATAAAGTTTCTATCGGGTCACTATCAGCCATTAGGGGAGGGGGCGGGGTTTGGAGGAACGGAGAGGAGACGGTGATCGCGGAGGCTTTTTTCCTCCTGACTTCACAAACTTTACACAAGTATTTATCAACTGAAAATAGCAACAGGATATTCATACTCTGCAATCCAAGACTTGATTAAATCCACCAAAAACCTGACATGACGATAACGAGTGTTTTTCAAAAAACACAAATCCCTCCCTGTGTCTCTGAGCCGCAGCGACAGGGCCTGATTCAGAGCGGGTCATTCTGCTGTTGGTTCTGGAATGGTGTTGCTGGAGAAAGCAGACTGGTCCGTGTGTGGTGTCGCTGTGCCGCTGTCACGTCTGTTCCTTGATCACTGCGTCACCGACCAATTTGATATTCGTGTCACAGAAACAATTCTAAAATAAAAAAACGTTATTGTCGAGTCGCGGCCGAAAAATCAATAAGCAACCTTACTACGCCATAATCGATAATCGAGTGGCGAGCTACTGAAAAGAGCACTGGCCTGGTGGGAGCAGCTTTCTTGGCCATGGCTCGTGTGCAAACGCCTCCACCCCCAAGGGCGGAATGTCCCACCGAGCCATGGAAAACCACAGAGTACAGTGGCTGTTTCGCCGGTTGGCGAACAGGTCCACCTCCGCTCTCCTGAACCGGGCCCAGATCTGATTCACCACCTCCGGGTGAAGCACCCACTCGTCTGGCAGGGACCCGCTTCTTGACATGAGGTCGGCCCCCCCGTTCTCCAGTCCCGGGATGTGGAGGGTTCTCAGAGACAACACAATTTCTGAGGCCCATAACCACAGGTTCTCTGCTATGGTCAACAAGGCGGTGGAGTGGACTCCTCCCTGCCTGATGTACGTCACTGTGGTGCATTTGTCGCTCCTCACCAGCACATGTTTGCCCTGTATTGCGGATTTGAAGTGCTGGAGGACCAACACTACTGCCCGCAGCTCTAGGAAGTTGCTGTGTTGAATCTCTGTCAGAGCCCAGCGACCACCTATTGCTCTCTCTAGGCAGGTCCCCCCTCATCCTGTCACGGATGCGTCTGTGAACACCATGATGTAGGAGGTCACACGCCCCAGCGGAGCTCCCCTCTGGAGATGTACTGGGGACCCCCAGTACCGTAGGTTGCCCACCATTGAGGGAGGGATAGTCACCAGGCGTCGTTTGTGCCTCTTGGGATCTAAACCACCTCTGCAGGCGGCGCATATGCAGCAACCCAAGCGGCACCACAAAGTGAGCAGCCGCCATGAGACCCAGAGTCTGCATGATGGTCAACACCGTCACCGTTGTCCCCTGTTGCAGTCTGCGAACTGCCCACAGCAGGGAAGCCTGTCTGCTTTCTGACAGGGTGGCGCGTAGCCTGCCTGCATCGAGCACCATCCCCAGATACTGCACCTGCTGGTGAGGTATGGGATTGCTCTTCTTCCAATTGACCGCAAAACCCAACTTGGTTTGGTGTAGGATCAATTGGGCTGTGTGAAACATTGCCCATTCCCTGGACCTGGCCATGACTATGAGGTCGTCCAGATAAAAGAAGACTCTCATGCCGTGGTCGTGAAGCGGCTGAAGTGCCGTGGCCACACATTTGCTGAACGTGCGTGGGGATACGGAGTAGCCAAACGGCAGTCTGTTGTACTCGTAGGCTACCCCCTGGAAGGCAAAATGCAAATACTTTCTGTGTCTTGGAACAATTTGAACATGAAAGTAAGCGTCCTTCAGGTCGATGGTTGTAAACCAGTCGCCCGGCTGCTCCAGCCCCAGTAACTGCTCTACAGTTAACATGTGGAAGTACTTGCAAGCGATGTGCCAATTTAGGCTGTGGAGATCTAGGATGGGTCTGAATTCTCCTGTCTTCTTGGGAACCGGTTCTGAGCCGGGTCCGCGGGACAGGCTGCGGAGGTGGAATGGGCAACGGGAGCCGAGGGGGCTCTATACCGTCGCCTCTCTCTCCTCCTCATTGTAGCGCCGCGCTCTCTCCCCTGCGGAGGAGCTCGAGGAAAAGCCAGCGGCAGCATACGGCTGAGCTGCAGCCTCTCTTCCTCCAGGCGGCGGAAATGCTGGGTGACCGACGTGATCGACCCAAAGAGCCCCTCCGTGGTTACGGGGGCCCCAAGGAGATCCTCGTGGTCCTTCCTGGACAGCGCAGTGAGTCCCAGCCACACGTGACGTGACAACACCGTGGCCAGGAACATCACATGGCCAGCTGCGGCAGCTACAACGTGGACCAGATTGTTCATCTGGCCAATACAGCGGTCCGAATAATCACTTCCGTCCTGAGGCGGGGGGTCGGCCTGCTGAGGGGAAATCAGAGACACGCCCAACACACCGAGCAGAGGCTTTTTCCCCTCCGCCCATCCAGCTGCCTGCGGAAGCATATGGGCCGCCAAGCTCTCATTAAGGGGGGGCACGCCGGGACACACTGTGTCCAAGTGGCCCTGCACCCTCAAGATACCTGATACCTGCCACTGGAGCCCTCGTTCTCAGTGGCTGTCGCCACGTCGCCTCCACACACTGCCAGATGTCTGGCAACGGGGGCGAAACGAAGGTCGGCTGCGCCGGGGAAGCCGGGCCGTGAAACCCCTGACGGAGGCGGCTCACCGGCTTTGGCGGTAGTGGCGGGGGGAGCGGTAACCCTACACGCTCCGCCGCGATGGCCATCACCGCTGGGAAGTCCTGACGTGCGGACCTGTGCAGTGTCCCGTCCTGGGAGCCGGAAGCACCCGGCACCGAGAAACCCTTGTCGTCTTCCTCATCGACGAACGGGGCCGGCCGGCCTGCCGGGATGGCGAAAACAAATGGCACTGCCTCCTGCTCCTCCATCTCCACCACCTCGAGGTCCACGTGGTCGTCCGCTTCTTCCGGCGACGCGTAGTAGGCCTGAAAGTACTCCATGCGGTGACGGCTGCTAAGCTGTGGTAGCATCCGGTAGACATTACAGGAGGGAGACTGAAACCGTCCCCAGCGTGTTCAGGCCCCAGACACTCGAAACACAGGCGTTGGGGATCGGCACATGCGATTAGGCCGTTGCATGTAGGGCAAGGTCGGTGCTTAAGGACTGGTGAGTTTTCCATTCTCTCAATTTTCTTCTCTCTCTTTCGCTCTCTCAGTTGTTTGTCCTGTTCGCTGAAGAGAAAAGGATGACGGGTGAACGTTCGCATAGGGAGGTCGAGGGCAGTACCCATAGAGTCCCCATAGAGTCCAGTAGAGGGCGGAGCCTGTGAGATATAACCTAATTTTAACTCGAAAAAACTGAAGAAACGTTATATTCAACCAACCTATAGTGTTTTGAGTAACAGCGCACACACACACACACACACACAAACAAATCAGCCACTCATTGAGGCCACTGAGCTCGGTTGTTCTCTGACTAGACATATATTCTTTATAGAACACAAAGCCAAAATATGTTATGCTGCCACGAGGGGTAAGAATCCACTATCCATCTCCAATGAAAAACACAGCACATACTGATTCAGTGCTATTTTCAACCAGGTAAAATACTTCCATAGTAAGGAGTGGAACAAAACTGATAAGCTATTGTAATTCCAGCCAAATGGAAAAAAGGTTTGAAGTATTTTTGAAATATTGAAGGGACTTTATTGTGGTGGTTTAGCAATAAAGAGGGAAAATGAAACTTTTAAAAGATTTAAAAGAAAACATTCAAAATTAAAAATGTTATAGATGCCATTGCTCTAAAGGAAGTGACTGGGAAGAAAATATCTCCATGGAGAAAGGCCATGACCGTGAGAACAGAAAAAAGAGAGTGTCAAAAAGCTGAAAAGGTGGCGAAAAACAAATCTCCAGGTTCACTTTGAAATCTATAAAGAGAGACTTGGCCTTTATAATTTGGAATTGAAAAACGCACGACAGTCTTTCTTCTCTGACATCATTACCAAAAACAAAAATAACACACGTGCCTTGTTTGCTACCGTCGACAGACTAACAAACCCCCCAGTGTCAGTAGCCTCTGAATTTCTATCCACCGTGCAATCATTTTGCCTCCTTTTTCACTGACAAAATTCAGTCAGTGCCTCTGTATCAGGTACAGCGAGTACCTCGCTGTACCTCGGATGTGTTATCCCTATGTCCACCTAATATCAATTCAGACATCATGACACAATTCCATCAGATTAATGATAAAAACCTGAAGGACATTATTCAACTTCTGAAGTCCTCCTCCTGCTGCCTTGATATTATTCCAACAGGATTTTTCAAAGATGTTTTGCCTTGCATGGCCTCAGATCTACTTCATATAGTAAACAAATCTCTTCACTCAGGTATTTTTCCACAGGCCCTGAAAACTGCAGTCATTAAACCGCTCTTAAAAAAGAATAATCTAGATCAGGGGGGTCAAACTCAATTTCATGGCGGGCCACATCAGCATTATGGTTGCACTCAAAGGGCCGGTTGTAGCTATATAAATATACATATATAAATATATATAAAATTATCTATTATATTACATTATTGCCTCTGTATTTGATTATTATCGGAGAGGGTATAATGACTTCATAATTAACTAGTCTGAAAGCAGAAGTCTGGGGAAAATAATTGCAACCAATTGCAAGTCCCTTCAGTGCGCATGTTACAAAATGAGATGCATTGTGGGACATGTAGTATATGGGCAATGTGCTTCTGTAAAGTGGCATGTAACCGTATAATAAACGTATTCTATTCTTTGCAAGCTCTTGAGGGCCGCATAAAATGAAGTCGCGGGCCGTATTTGGCCCCCGGGCCTTGAGTTTGACACCCCTGATCTAGATGCTTCAGTAATAAACAATTACAGGCCCATATCAAACCTCCCATTTCTAGGTAAAATCATTGAAAAAGTTGTTTTTCAACAGTTGAGTAACTTCTTGCATTTAAATAACTGTTTCGATGTGTTCCAGTCAGGCTTTCGTCCAAACCACAGCACTGAGACTGCTCTTGTAAAGGTCTTCAATGACATCCACTTAAACACAGACAGTGGCATAACTTCAGTGTTAGTATTATTAAATCTCAGTGCTGCGTTTGACACTGTTGACCACAACATATTACTAGACCGACTGGAAAACTGGGTGGGACTTTCGGAAACAGTTCTAAATTGGTTTGAATCCTACTTAAAGGACAGAAACAACTTTGTTTCTATAGGTAAATACACATCTGAGTTGACAAATATGACATGTGGGGTACCTCAAGGCTCCATCCTGGGGCCTCTTCATCTACATCAACATCTACATGCTACCACTGGCTCAGATAATGAAGAACAACAAAATAAGTTACCATAGCTATGCAGATGACACACAAATGTACGTAACAATTTCACCAGGAGACTATGCTCCAATTCAAACACTGAGTAAGGGCATTGAACAAATCAATGACTGGATGTGTCAGAACTTTCTCCAATTAAACAAAGATAAAACTGAGGTAATGGTTTTTGGAGCCAAGGCAGAACATTTAAAAGTTAGCGCTGAGCTTCAGTCTGCAATGTTCAAAACAACAGATAAAGCCAGAAATCTAGGTGTAGTCATGGACTCTGACCTGAGTTTCAACAGTCACATTAAAACAGTTACTAAATCAGCCTACTATCACCTAAAGAACATATCTAGGATTAAAAGAATAATTTCACAGCAGGATTTGGACAAACTTGTCCATGCTTGTATCTTCAGTAGACTGGACTACTGTAATGGTGTCTTCACAGGTCTCACTAAAAAATATATTAGAAAGCTGCAGCTGATTCGGAACGCCGCTGCTCGAGTCCTCACTAACACTAAGAAAGTGGATCACATCACTCCTGTTCTGAAGTCTTTACACTGGCTTCTTGTGTGTCAACGAATAGATTTTAAAATACTGCTGCTGGTTTATAAAGCTTTGAATGGTTTAGGCCCAAAATACATTTCTGACCTCCTGCTAAATTATGAACCATCCAGATCTCTCAGGTCTTCAGGGACTCGTCAGCTTTCTGTCCCCAGAGTCAGAACTATACATGGTAAAGCAGCGTTCAGTTATTATGCTCCAAATATCTGGAACAAACTCCCAGAAACCTGCAGGTCCGCTGCAACTCTGACTACTTTTAAATCCAGGCTGAAGACTTTTCTTTTTGTCGCTGCTTTTAATTGAACTATTCACATCTTAGACTGCACTGTAACTTTTATCCATGTATTTTTTCTTTTAATGTTTATTTTATTAGCTTTTCTTTTTAATGACTGATTTTAAATGCCATTTTCTTAATGTCTTTCATTTTTTGTAAAGCACTTTGAATTGCCTTGTGTTGAAAAGTGCTATATAAATAAACTTGCCTTGCCTTGCCTATATTTAAACATGTCATTTTTTATTTTTACCACTTTAGGGTGCAGCACACGACTCTACAACACACTGACACATTCTCACCTTTGAAAGTTGCTATTGTGTTATCAAGAAGTGGCCTATTGATACATCAGGCAGACCCTGAAGCCATGGGTCGACCCTGTTAGCATTTTAAAGTTTGGTAGTGGCCACATGGCAAATGTAAGTCCAATACTCACTCTCCTTTTAGATCTGTTTTTGGTCTCCATCTGCCCCTGATTAAGATATCTGGCTTTTTAGCTACTAGATGTTTCACTTAGCGTACTGGCTTTCAGAGTTCTCTGCTTTTTGCTCCTGAAAATGACCCTGGGGGCAGTGAGAATCAAATTAAATCTTGAAATAAATGCTAAAGTAATGTAAAATCCTGCAATCCGCCCCAGAATAAGCGAAAGACAATGGATGAATGGAGCATTAGAGAACTGCATTCACTCTGAACATCACCTTTTATATATTAATTGGATCAAATATTAGTATAAGTTATAGCAACTTCCTTAACCCTTTATTGTGTATCGCCCAAATAATTAAGTTTTCTTCTTTTTCTAGTACCTACGACAAACAAGCACCTAACCGTCTAAAGGCATTAAGACTTTCATTATGCGATTGATTAACCACTGAAAGCAGTATGTGTAGTATATACTTCAGAGCTAATGAGGAGTGTCGGGAAAAATTGGAGGCTTTGAAGTAAAGATCCAAAACCCAAGTGGTCGGCTTTCACACTCACCGGTTGATTTAAAGGTCCCATGTCATGCTTTTCCGGTTATTACCCGTCCCCCAGGGTTTCCGCTAGGATTTTTTCTCGCCGGTCAAATGTCCGGGCAGAATTCATTTTACCAGACTAATTTGAAACTTACCGGTCATATTTCAATAATAATAATAATAGTTGTGTAGCAGAGTTTCCGTTAGCAGGTAATTACCGGACTATGAGCAGATATGCTTCAGTTTAAAACTCAGTTCACGGGGCTCATTTTTATATTGCTTCAGTTTATAATCGTAACAGATCGAAAAAGATTCATTTTTCAATAAATGATTCCACAAACAACAAACAACATAATTATTACATTCAAACAAACTACTTGTAGTAGATAACGTACATTATTCAGAAGTTTACATCAACTTTGAATAATAACACGGGAGAAACGGATCCTCTCTTTTCCCCTCTCTCTCCTGACAGCACGTCAGTTTCTCATGCAGTTCCTTCAGCCCGCTAAACAGAGGGCGGGGCTTCAGGTGATTATACAGAGCTGCGTGTCTCGGTCAGACTCAGCAGCTGATCTGATCTCTCTCTCGCGTCCGGTTACACTTCACTCGCGTTTATGTCCATATCGATCAGATCCAGCTCTCCTGATCGGCCTTTATAGAGAGCACCGATCAAACTATTAAGAGTGAATATCGGCCGATAATGACCGGCGGCCGATCGATCGGAGCCTCCCTAATTATTACCAGACATTTTGACCGTCAGGTTTTGAATTTACCGGTTTTTTATAAATGTTACCAGCTAAAAACCGGTAATTACCGGCTAACGGAAACCCTGCCGTCCCCTTGTGTGTTATGAAGGTTTTTCTGCATGTAAACGGTCTGCAGGGTCACAAACCCTCAAAGTAAACCCTGTAGCAAGTAAAACTCTAACACAGAAAAAACCTGTCTATGCTGGCCCAGAACGCCTCGTTGGAGATTTATCTTTTTCCATTGTTTTCTTCCTGGATACAGTGACGTGCCCATACCCAAATGGACCCATTGGTCCAAATGGACCAATCCGTGGAGCCGTTGCGTTAAGTCCGCGGAGCTGTTACGTGTCCTCACACACACACACACTCAATCTTTTCTCAGCTGCAGGTCTGCCGATTTCTCCTCCCTGAGATGGCGGGACACGGCGAGGCTGTGAGCAGTTGCGGACTGGGACTAAAAATCAGCCCGGGCATCTCAACCGGCCCACTTTGCTACCACTAGTAAATTGTCAATGGGGGGTGCTAGTGACTTATCCAACCGGCCCACTTCAGTACCGGCCCATCGGCATTCGTCCCGAACGTCCCGATGGCCAGTCCGCCATTGGCTGTGAGTCTGTGTGTGAGCACACACACAAACTCCCAGCCAGGCTGTGGGTGTGTGTGCTCGGGCTGGTTTCGGGGTGTGTCTCGCTGTCTTGCAGACGGCCACTGCGCTCACAGGGAGGGGGGGCAGGAGCTCCAACAAGCCGTGTAGGACAGAGAGTGAATACACATACTATACAGAGATGCTGTATGAGAAACCAATGTGATTTTGGAAAATTGCACAATATAAATCTATTCTAGTAGACCTCAACAATGGAATTATGATCAGTAGAAATGGCCATGACATGGGACCTTTAAGCGCATTATCTGCCATGATTGGTCAAACTTAGCGCGCCCATTTCTGCTTTTACTAAGGGAGTGACAACTGAGAGCAGAGGCTTGATGAATGAGGGGAATCAGAAGAGAAGGCACCCTGGGGACACCGACAGGACAGGAGACTAATGCGGAATATGTTGCCCTCATCACGTATCGCATGATGGACTTGTCTGTAGTCAAGGACGGTGCAGTTTGGAGCAACACTGTCATATCCTGCCAGCGGTAACAGGCTGCTGCTAAGAAGATCTCATTTCAGACATCTCTCTAGGCAAAGCATGAAAACCTCTGAGGTTTCAGGTATCCAAATAGTCTTATACCTGCTTTTTCTTCCGCTTTCTTTATGCAACTTGTTTTTAAGAAAGACTCAACTTTTTCCCGTTTTGCGTCACCGCCATGTTAATATCCTGCCATGGTTGCCTTGAGTGTCGTAAAACACCACAGCGGTGATGATTGCAAAATCATTAAGGAACTAATGAACACAACATGACAATTCATCTTCAATTAGATGTCATGCATGTCTCCCGTGGCCACAGAGACGGGAAGCGTCAGGCGAACACAATGACGTAGGGAGCCAATAGCGGACGCAATTAGACAAACAAAAAGATTAGGAAGTGAGTAGCATTTGTTAGTGTTGGGGCTAATTGTTCTGAAGGTGATTAGCGGTATGCCACCGTGTTAAATGCAATAAGGAAATGATATTGTTTTTCCAGTTTTCGAATGAGTCCTTTCTCATTATCATCATTTTGCCTTGGGTTCCAATAAAAAAACACATTTTCATTTTAGCGAAGGACTCTTAATTATTTAAATGTGTAACTTCCTGGGTCTTACAGGAAACACACTATGAGGTGATATCTCTTCATTCAAGCAGCATCCGTAACAGCTTAATGTTGAAGACAATATAAAAATGCCTAAAGCTGCAATCTCCGTTATTGATCAATAGATGCTGGATACAGACTATATTGAATTTTATATATAAAGAGATCTGGTCTGAAGCTAACTTCACTTTGTCTCTTGTGTCAGGGATGTTTGAGTGCCTATTTCAATTTATGTCTGTATTTGTTGAGGCAGCAACATTATCTGTATTTCAATAAAAGTAGAGAGAGGCGTAACATTATTTCTTTGTTTTTATTACACGAATATTAGTTTAAAAAAGTGTTTATATAAGTTTTCTTCAATACACTTTTATAATAATTATGAACACTTACCATACTATACCACATCTGTAATAATATGGCATTGAGTACCGGAGAGCGGCAGGTGGTCTTTTGATTGATTGACCCAATAGAATGTCTTTTTGGAACAGATTTTACTGATGAAAGGGGCCTATTTTGCTTTTTTGGTTTCCCCTTTTCTGTAGTGTGTTATGTAGGTTTTTGTGCATGTAAATGGACACACTACCCCCCCCGCCTAAAACGCCTCCATTGGAATCCTTTGTGTTCTTCTCTACCATATTGACATCACTACGTAACACTCACGCTTGTATTGGCTATATCGCTCAGTGTTTTCAAAGAGGGTGAAAAGAGGTGCTGCAGCAGTATGAGAAAAATAAAGACCTTTTTGAACATTAAAGGATGTAAACACGTCACAGTAGAGACACTAAATATGAAAACCAACCTGAATATGAGCGTCATAGGGCCTCTTTAAGCCTCTTGTTTCTTATAGAAACAACATCCAACAGATGTTTCATGTGCACGTCAATGCTTTTGTTGACGACAGAACTCAATTTCTTGGAGTGTCATCATCATCATCATCATCATCATCATCATCATCATCATCATCATCATCATCATCATCATCATCATCATCATCATCATCATCATCATCATCATCATCATCATTTAAAGAGACTCTTGGTCCATTATTACAAGACATACAACACTCAAATATAAATTAAAAAAGGCAGTTATACCAATGTTTCCACAGAGGTGACTGGTATCGTACAGCACTGAAACACGGATTTGACAACAGCATAATGACAGAGTTATGAGAAACATTCAATCGACCGATGAATTGTAAGTCGCTTTGGATAAAAGCGTCAGCTAAATGCAATGTAATGTAATGTAATGTAATGTAATGAATTTGTACATCAGATTTCTCAAAAGAGCATGGAACGTGTTGACTCGTGCATTACAGAACATTTCACTTGCACTGCACCACCTTGGTTTTCTAAGCAGTATACGCAAACAGTCATTATATGCAACCTGGAGCTTCCAGAGGCTCGCCTTCTTATACTTGACCCACAAGGGGGCAGTATAGAGAGGAGTGCAATAAGCTCTAAAGAGGTTCACCTTAACCTTATCTGAACACCAAGAGAATTTTCTAGCCAACATGTTGGCTTGTATATATAAGACACGCCGCTGTCTATACATGTCATCATCATCATCATCATCATCATCATCATCATCATCATCATCATCATCATCATCATCATCATCATCATCATCATCATCATCATCATCATCATCATCATCATCATCATCATCATCATCATCATCAGCCATTTCATCTGTGATGATGTGTCCCAGATGAAGACTGTGCTTGAAATACACCAGAATCCATTCACATCTCCTCAGGTGTCCCTTACACACAACCTTCCTCTACACTATACACTTACAGACAAAACTGAAACATCCCCATTTACCGGCTGTTGTTTTTTCTTTTTAAGCATTGCTAGGATTTTTTTTGGATGAGTCACACATGTTGACTTGTTTTATGGCTGCACTTGTATTGGCTGCATTGTACAAAATGGCCATTCTGGATAAGAGTGTCAGTGAAAAGCCTCACTTGTAATCCATGAATCATTAAGGCTGCTATATTTCATACAAAGGAGGAGAGTCTTGCCAGTCACAGACACACACAGAGTCAGACTCGGAGCACCCTGGGAAACAGTTGGATGTTTAATGTGCAATTGATGTGAAAATGATAACCCCCTGGAAGCAGCTCTCATCAAACATTTACATTTGCAAGATAGGATTAGCAACAGTGAGATTCTCCATATGACTCTGATATTGTCGCCCCTGACAACGCGACAAGGCAACTTTATTTGACACACTGATTCAATATTCTCTGTCGTCGCAAGATCACTACTTTTATGAAAATAATGCCAGCTTCTGTTGCTGACATTTATTTAGGTGGGAGTAATGAAGAGCAGAGGTAAAATGATATATATATATCTATCGTTGAAAATATTGCAGCAGGGATAATTCAGCACACAGAAACTTGGCCAACATTGTCAATAACGGGAAGGAGAATAATATTAGAAGGTCAGCTTACTCACCTCAGTGGAACATTTTCTGTGCTAACATCCAGACTGACCCATAAAGGGTGCAATAGAAAAAGAGATGTAGAAATATTTGCATATAGATTATAGCCTGAAATATGTCATGGCTCTACAGCTTAATGAGATTGTCTACCTAATACTTGATTCATTAGAAAAATTCTCTCATCTGGTGCCATGCCTGTCATTTGCCAGTCTTCCAAAATGTGTCAAATCGACTGAACATTGTTCCTATTTTAACACCTCACTATGTCTGTTGATTCCGTGAACAATTGCTGCATTTGGGTCATGCTGTCAATAGAATAGCGTCGCTCAGTCATGTAAGGACTTCCCGGGGAAAAATATTAGCGAAAATAAAAGCTCATCAGCATACAGCGAGGTCTTCATTGATCTGCCCATAGAGAGGAGTACTCAGCGTGATGAATGAAGTAGTGATACACTGCAAACTGCAATATTGCCTGAGCGACAGCCGTTTCAGAGGCACGATATAACCATTCAGAGTTTTTATTTTAGACTTAACTATGTCGTAAAAAGAAAACCCCAGCTGTAACTGCTCAGTAAATCACAGAATACAAAGATAAATCCATCATCTATCAAGCATTTATTCCACCAGAGAGCCAGAAGTGAGCAGTGAGACACAAAGCAGCGTCTCCTGCACATTCATCACCAACAGAGGCCAGTCCCTCCACCAGTCCCCCCATCCTTTGTCATTATCCCTTGAGATTTGCAAATAATATCTAAATATATAACTATAAGTGGGCCAAAAGAGGAGAGGTAGCTGAATAAATAATGTTGTTGTGTGGCTCTAGGCCCATTCAGGCCGACAAGGTTTGCATTTTAAGTTGGTAGACACATGAAAGTGTGTTATCTTCAGCCCCTCCGGTCCTGTCCTTACTCTGAAGCACTATGAGGTGAGGTAAAGAACTGCAGCAGGTACATTTAACTTTATTCTTCTCAGCAGTGGTGCCCTTGAAAATCAATCAATCAATCAATCAATCAATCAATCAATCAATCAATCAATCAATCAATCAATCAATCAATCAATCAATGTTTATTTATATATCCCAATATCACAAATGTTACATTTGTCTCAGTGGTCTTCACAGTGTGTACAGAATATCAGTATGACAATACGACACCCTCTGTCCTGAGACCCTCACATCGTACAAGGAAAAACTTCCGGAGAAAACCCACAGTTTAAAGGTGGAAATGGGAGAAACCTCAGGGAGAGCAACAGAGGAGGGATCCCTCTCCCAGGACGGACAGACGTGCAATAGATGCCGTGTGTAAATCGAAGAGATAATACATTTTACAGCATAGGTAGACCAAATGTTTGGAAATGCATGTGTCTATGATAAGAAGATGAATCCACGAGGATGTCAACAATCCTGTGGGAGCCATCAGGGAAGTAGTATGATGAGAGTCAGGCAGGTCCACAGAGACAGGTTCAGCCACGACTCAAATCCAGAACTCATGAAAGAGGATCCAGTACAAAGGATCCAGGACTCAGGATCCAGGACTCAGGACCACAGCAACAGGATCAGCCACGACTCAGGATCCCGGCGTAGATAGACACCAAAAAGAAATTTGGGGGAAGCTGGGATATTCGGAACATGAGTACACAGGTACAGACAGACAGAAGTAAGGTGTCCCCCGACAGTCTAAGCCTATAACAGCACAACTAGGGGCTGAATCTAATCACACATTTAGGGAGAACATCTCCTGAACTTCTCCACTCAGTCCACCAAGACATGAGCAGTTGTGTAGAAGTCCAAGACAAGACACGGGCCGGCGCATTTCGGGCAAAGTAATCCCTAGTCATATTAACTTTGACCCTAGGAGATAGAGGACAGAGGTGGAGAGGCAGAACGTGTTTACCTACATGCACTCCCTAAGGATCGGTTGAGGGAAAGGGGTAGCAAGTAAGAAGTAAGGAACAGAGGTGGAGAGGCACAACGTGTTTACCTACATGCACTCCCTTAGGATAGGGTGAGGGAAAAGAGTAAGAACTAAGATGTATAGGTGAAGAGGCACAACGTGTCTACGTCAGCACACTCTTATTATATTATTTTATCAACTATAAGCTTTATCAAAAAGGAAGGTCTTAAGCGTACTCTTAAAAACGGATAGGCTGTCTGCCGCCCGAACACAAACTGGAAGCTGATTCCACTAAAGTGGAGCTTGGAAAGAAAAGGCTCTGGCTCCCATTGTACTTTTAGAGACTCTAGGAACAAGCAACAACCGTGCATTCTTGGAATGCAATGCCCTAGTTCAGGGGTCTTCAACTAACATTCAACGAGGTCCAGTTAGAGAAAATGTCCCCATGCAAAGGTCCGGAACATCAAAATGTCTAACTTGCTTTATGAATTAGTGTGATATATATTGAAGTAGCCTGTAGCTTTATCAACATCTGCATGTAATCAACAACTGACTGCCAAATAAAGAAAGTACAATTCATAAACAACAATATTTATATATATTTTGTCAATTAACATTGAACTATACAGATATACACTAAAATACTGTGGATATGTGTAATGTTCCTCTCGTGTTGAAATGAAATAGAGAAAACAAGTCAAATAGCTTTTGAAAATGTGTGCATCTCAAAAGTGCTTAATTTTAGATAAATAAAATAAAGTGTAGCAGCAGCTTGAGTTTCCCTTTTTCGTTGGTAACCGTTTCACATCATGACTTAACAGTTTCAGCCAATTATAGAACAATATCAGTCTTTACACATCATAACAATTGAACAGTTTTAAAGTTTCTCTTTCTTTCCCTCTTGTAGTCCCTCACTCACTTTTTTTATTCAGTGCGAGAATTGAGCTGGAGCTTGTCCTGCCAGGAGTTTAAATCTGGGCTGAAATGGTGTCAGGGCCATTCTCATACCCACATGCAGGTGCTCATTGGTTAGCCTGCGCTCGAACGATATTTAATTTTTGTGACCTCAGTTCTGACTTGAGAGGGAATGTTTGGTCAAACACTTTGTGTTTTGTCTCATAGTGGCGTTTTGGCACTTTTAATGAGCGCCACGGTCTCTGCACAAATGAGACACACTGGCTCTGTGCTCCCAGTGGGCAGGATGAACATGAATGAGTCAGGGTTAAAAGCGCCATGTGTAATTCTTTATCTCTCCCTGTCTGCCGCTAACTCGCCTGTTCACTCTCCTCTCCGCTTCTCTCCCTGTATCGCTAATTATTCTCATCACTCACTTTCCTCTCCGCTTCTCTCTGCCGTGCACTCGTCTCTTCTTCTGTGTTTCTCTCCCTGTATCGCTCACTCGTCTCTTTCGCATCCTGTCGGCGGCGGTTAAAATAGAATCGCCACGTCAAAATTGAAATCCCCTATTAATGTATTGATTATAGGTCCCGGTCCATATAGGTCGGCGTCTGGGTGCGGATCCGGACCGCGGTCCGCCTGTTGCCGACCTCTGCCCTAGTTGGACAGTAGGGTATAATGAGTTCTTTAAGGTAAGATGGCGCCTGCCCAACCCTCCTGTTACATTCAGGGTCAAATTGACCCGTTTGAAAGTTTGAAAATCTACGAAAAATACTTTCAAGTATTTTTTTTTTATGAAACTTCTTCTACTTACCTTAATTAGTGTAATAAACAAGTCAAATGAAAATGGTTCATGTCATGCATTTGAAACCCCCCCCCTACATGTCTATATCACAGAGATGGTATTCGGGTCCCCATTGGCTACTCAGTTTTTGAGTGACAGCCCACTACACCACAGATCATACAGTGCAACTCATGCAGCAAACTCCGGAGTCCACTCGGCCACGTTAGTGTCGGTGTCTCCTGGGGAGTTTCATGAACATATCAGACTTATCTTATGGATTGCTGTGCATTATACTTGTGTTGTGTAGTTTATACTTTATTCCAACTTTAAATATTTTAATACCTGAACACACTGCTGCTGTTAAATAATTCCCCAATTTGGGATTGATAAAGTGTCTGTCTGTAAGTCTATTTATTTTATAGATAAAAAAAACACATCTATGTATTTTCAAGCTAAAGGTGATGCACAATATAAACTGTATACTGTTATTTCTTCAAAGACATTTCATTTAAAAAGCATATAATGTTATGTTTAGGACAAACAATTAAAGACTGCTTTAATTTAACAAATTCTACAATATAAAAGTGGCAGATTTGCTTTATTAAACAGACCAGACCTAGGCTGCATACCAACACCATTAGGACCATGCTCACATCTTACTATGTTGGTCTGAAGAGCTGAAGCATTTATACACAATGGATACAAATGGTGTTGTCTCATTCTATATCCTGTGAGAAAATGATATACATTTAGCATTAAAAACTCAACATACTATTCCTAGCCTGAGGAAGATCTGAATAATCAACATATTTGAATGGAATCTCTACATTTTCATGTAGAATAAAGACAAAAGAGTGATTATACAAATTACATTTATTGAAATTTGAACCAGAAGATGAAGTCTCAAACAATGTTTTAAATAAAAGGACATAAGACAAAAACGTGGATAATAATAAAATCTATTAAATGTAAAGACATTGGTCAAATGAAATGACACTGAGCCAGTGCAGAGCCATATAATAGAAGAGTTACGACATCTCCGTTCACTCCAATGGACCACTTTTTTACAGCAATGGCGGATCGTGGAGCCTCTCAATCGTTCCCCGGAAGTTAGCGCCAAGGCTAGCAGAGCTGTGGAGTTGCAGCATAATAGACCGTTCGTGACGGACTTTTAAAGGTAAGAAGTTTAAAGATTTATATTGCGGATATTATCGGTACATCTGATTCAAATTAACATGTGTATTAAAGGATGTCAGTGGATTAACCCTACATTAGTAGATTTAGGGAACGTTTACAGATAACAGATTAAGCTAGGATACCGATCAAGTTAGCAACACACGTTGAACAGCCTTTTAATTGTAAATTCCGTGCTCTTAATGTCTATTTGGTCCAACGTTGTTCAATTAGAGAAGAGGGGCTTCTAAACGGGATTGTATGCGGGGGTGGAGGAAGTTAAATATTAGATAAATATAACTTTGGTGCGTGTAAGAGAGAGTGTTTTTAGCAGAGCCATATTGTGTCCTTGTGATTATGTTGATTATTACCTGTCTGTATAATGTTGCAGCTCAGCTGATTTTGGATTGATGGCAAAGGGAGAGGGACTTAAGTGGGAGTGAAAACACAAGGTAAGTTTAATTCAAAGCTATAAATAAACAGCAACAGGCTCTTTAACCAAGGCACTGTTAGCCTAACATGTAAACTAGTTGTTCACACTAATCCTAATATTATCACTTAATATTAGCAAATTCTATTTTATTTTTATAAACATATTGATGTAAATACATACACATTTCGATTTGTTGTATAAATATTGCAAATCAAAACCTTTATTCACTAATAATTACCAGAAATCGTAGTTCTATCTCCTGTTATCAATGCATTCACATTGCCCGCAATGAACTTCCAGGGGAACGATCCTCGTCTACATGAACCACGTGACTATGACCGTTTTTGGACTTCCGTTGTCGTAACTCTTCTATCTATATGGCGCTGAGCCAGTGATAACAACAATGCGTGGATGAAGATGGTGCTGGTCTTTCTTCATGCCCCCCCCCCCCCCCCCCTCCGTGCTGTCCCCTCAGTCAGAGCAAGTGGGAAACGGGATAAGACCTTTGGACACCGCGCTGTCTCAATGATCCACATTGTTAATATGAGAGAAAAATAATGTGTAAAACACAGCTCAGGGGCATCATGGACGGTAGGTTTTCCAACAAAGTTAACTCAGCCTCCATTGATTTCCATATAAAATTAGCATGTTCATAAAATAAGCTATCATGGCTTATACTTGCATATCTAAACAGAATCATGAAAGCCTGTTGGTAGAGTCAGGCACACGAGTCCGTTTGAGTGTGTGCGCCGGTGTCTGAACGCTCACTCACTGCTAGCTATGTAGCTAACTGTTAGGATACTTAGCTTGCATTGTTGTGGATCTAAAGGTAGCAAAAGCTAACTTTCATAGCACAGCTTTACTTCTCACTTAACACAATAAAGAAACAGACCGTATAGTACAACACAAACAACACAAATGATCAATACTTGCATATATTTTCACTTGTAGTATTATAATAATTGAAATGCTAGTTCTTCAGGGGGTGTTATATCCACGCTCAGCTACCGCACCGCAGCTTCCTGCACTGTACAATCGTTGGAGGACTGGCTGTCACTCAAAAACTGAGTAGCCAATGGGGACGCACCCCTGAAAGTCCCGCCCATCTGGGAGGTTTGTGTCAGAATCTCAAACAAAAAGTGAAGGAGCGCAAATGAGAAGAGCTGCAGCGAGAGCAAAAGTCTGATCATTGAGAAAGAAGAAAAAAGAACTGCAAACAAAAACCTATGTTAAAACAAAGAAAAAATACTTATAGTTTACATGATTACACAAATGATTTGTTTGCAACTTATTGTTTTATTTTTGAAATTTATTTTATTTTGCTTGACTCAGTTTTTTTTTCTTTTAAACTCATAGTTTTTCTTTATTCTGAGAAAGTGTTGCTTTATCTTTATGATACAAAACTAATCCCATACATATACACCAGAGTATATTTCTTGCATGTGACCCTAGTTTGCAATAAACAAGATTCAGATTCATCCAATAACTTCAGAGTGTTGTTAAGTCAAAAAGTCAAGGTTTATTGATAACATGTGCAACATGCTCTTTAATCTAACCAAATATTCTGCTTCAATCCATATTTGTTGACATTTAGCCTTTCACATACAACTTTGTCGCTGTTATTAAAAAACGCTATCCACTCTCCTGCTCAACAAACAAGGTGAGTTATATTCAATAAGGAAAGTTCATTTGAATGAAGAATAGACAAACTCATTTTATCTGGTGAAATATTTGTTTGAAATTGAGGATGTTGTTATTTTCTTTAGAGAAATTATGTCTCAAAATATGACAACTGACATTCGAAGCATCTTAAGAAACTCAGTTAAATATAAAATGACATTTGGTATATCACCCTTTTTTAAGCTGCCATTGTATGCAGACACACTAACAAAGCTCACTGGGGACAAACTGCTAAGTTAAATTAAAGTCCATTTACAACTCCGACTTTTATTAATGATCATACATTTGATGTGGATTTTCTTTTATCATCTGTAATACGTTTGAATATTGCAAGCGGCTGGTGGAGAAGACAAAAGGTTAGAGCTGGAATGAAAAATCCACAGGTTCAGTATAATGCATGCAGCTGTTGTATTCTACATAAAGAGTTAATCAATCTTTTGAAAAAGCACAATGGCAGTGGCTGTTTTTTTTATCAGCACTCGAGGCTTGTCTGAAATACAATAAAGTAGATCACACTGGTTCAGGATTTCAACACATTCGGATGCTCTGCTTCTGTTTCACTACTTAAAATCCATCAGGGGTTAGAGATGACTTTTTCTCTTATTAATTATCATAAGATCAGGCTCCTTCTCGCACTGGTGCTAGGGTGTTTTAAATTAACACGTTCTCACTCCCATCCCGTCACATATTGACGGACGGTCAGGGCCCCTCCCCGTCGCTATATTACGTACAGGGTACCCCTTGCCCGTCAGGCTTCTACGAGCAGGGCGTCCCATAGACCTTCATTGCGGACAGCGGACCCCTTGACCGTCAGGCTTCTACGGGCAGGGCGTCCCATAGACCTTCATAGACCACGTGATCAACAACGATGACCGACCTTCGTGTTATTCTCGGTGGAAAATGCCTATTTTAAGGTTCATTTGGCCATTAAAATGCGTTTTGATATCATTTCATGCGAGTAATGAGTTTTTATTTCTGATTATTTGTGCAGTACATGTACATGATGTTTAGTTTGCTAGTTATGATGAAGATTACTTCATGAATGTGTACACATGCATGGTTGCTAAGGCGGTTGCTATGGACGCTGCAACAGCTCCCAGACCACGTGATCAACAACAATGGCCGACCTTCGTGTTATTCTCGGTGGAAAATTTCTATTTTAAGGTTCATTTGGCCATTAAAATGCGTTTTGATGTCATTTTATGCGAGTAATGGGTTTTTATTTCTGATTATTTGTGCAGTACATGTACATGATGTTTAGTTTGCTAGTTATGACGAAGATTACTTCATGAATGTGTACACATGGTTGCTAACGTTTTTTTGGTGGAAATGTGTTTTTTTACAGCAGAGTCAACCTCTGTACTTGTATTTATTGGGAGAATCTAAAGGCAAGAACATCCCAAATATTCATTTAGGTCTTTATTTTAGACCTTTAGTGTTGCCGTCTGTGAGGAAAATACATGGGGCTCAGAGCCTCGTATTTTTAAAATCTTTTTTTCCTTCTAATTTGTTATTCTTTTCAAAATAACACACTGTTATTTACTCACCAATAACACACAATTATCCTTGCTTTTATTTATTGGTTTAATTCCATAATCTCGGGCTTCTTTGGCGTTCGTCAGGAACTGAATTTCAAAATAAAAATAACCGGAAACAGACGTAGGCATTTCGAGCGATTACCCAAGATCCTCAGCTATGCTGATTGGATGTTTTAGCCGCAAAGCATGCTGGGATTTGGTGTTTATATTATATGAAATCCGGAAAACATTTTAAAAGAATAAAATAATACTTAATTCCGAGTGCTCTTGCTTTTCTCTTTGAAAGTAATCACATAACGGCATTGTAATACACGGTTCGGCTGCATTACATATTACAGATCTGCTGTAGTTCTTTATTTATAGAGCCCTGATGAGAAGATCTTTGGAAAAACTGAAGAAATGCCGCCGAAACTGAATACTTGACGTGGATCATAAATATATCAACAATTAAAAAACATCTTCAATTTCTCTTCACACAATACGTCTCCTTGCAGTATCAACACTAATTCGGCTGACTTTTACATTTGATATAATTCATAGATAGGTTATATTTACACCATAACGGTGCACAGCTGATATAAAAGGACTTTTTAAAGATATTACTGATTTGAATTGGATTGAATTTTGAATGTAAGAATGTAAATACTCAGTCTGAAATAGTATAGCAATATGCTGTAAAATGATGTGAAAGCATGAATAAAACTACACATCTTCAGATGTTGTACATACAGTGTCCTACACTAATAATACAAAGTTATTATGGCTGTGTGTACCTTGTGTGCACCGCCTAGTGGTTAAAGCACGTTATTGAATTATTGTTTTTATGTGTTATATTTGATTAAACCAATATTAAGAGTACATATACTTTCATAGGGGGAAAGTAGAAGGTCTGTGATAGAAATATAGAATATAAAAAATCAAGAAGATACTATAAGTGATCTCTACAATAAAACAGTTTAGTACAGGATGTACAAAGATATTAATAGGAGGAGGTGCAAAACAGAAAAACGAATTAACCTTTATTTAAACATTAAATAACAGATTAAGGTCTTCTTTTAAATAAGAACGTCTAATATATTGCTTTCCTGCAATGTTAACTATGTTGAAGCACTTATTTTAACTAATATTATACATATGGATTATACTCTTATGTATGTAGATAGAATAAGAAATGTGCAGAATATGACAGTTTAATGGTGGAGGTACACACATATTGATAGATGTCTTGTAATGCACTGTTGAGGAACCTGTGACCCAAGTGTTTCATTCATTGCATAACTACACCGTAGTTGTGTATATGATATGTCAATAAACCTTTAAAATCTTGAAATCTTGAAAGGGATGTGCAAAATAGCCATAATATATATTCTTTAATTAACTATTAGTAGAGAATAACGAGTAATTAATATACTTTATTACTCGTTTCCATTAATGTCAATTGCAGATACATGTTTAGTCTTCTCAAGCACCAACTATCAAATATCTCTCCTGATTGTTGGCACTTGACAATCACCTTCCCTGAATTTTAGCTGTGCGTAACCTTGGCGCACTGCCACTCCAACATCCAATCCCAGACTTTGAAGAGTAATCATGGGGACTGTAGTCCTAAACGATAGCTGGGGATTATGGGTAGTGTAGTGTCTTCGGCCATCCTAAACACAAAAATGTTGACAATCGTAATGATGCTCGAAATGTCCCTTATAGGCCTACGTCTGTTTCCGGTTATTTTTATTTTGAAATTCAGTTCCTGACGAACGCCAAAAAAGCCCGAGATTATGGAATTAAACCAATAAATAAAAGCAAGGATAATTGTGTGTTATTGGTGAGTAAATAACAGTGTGTTATTTTGAAAAGAATAACAAATTAGAAGGAAAAAAAGATTTTAAAAATACGAGGCTCTGAGCCCCATGTATTTTCCTCACAGACGGCAACACTAAAGGTCTAAAATAAAGACCTAAATGAATATTTGGGATGTTCTTGCCTTTAGATTCTCCCAATAAGTCCAAGTACAGAGGGTGACTTTGCTGTGAAAAAACACATTTCCACCAAAAAAACGTTAGCATTCATGAATTAATCTTCGTCATAATTAGCAAACTAAACATCATGTACATGTACTGCACAAATAATCAGAAATAAAAACTCATTACTCGCATAAAATGACATCAAAACGCATTTTAATGGCCAAATGAACCTTAAAATAGGCATTTTCCACCGAGAATAACACGAAGGTCGGCCATTGTTGTTGATCACGTGGTCTGGGAGCTGTTGCAGCGTCTATAGCAACCACCTTAGCAACCATGAATGTGTACACATTCATGAAGTAATCTTCGTCATAACTAGCAAACTAAACATCATGTACATGTACTGCACAAAAACGTATTACTCGCATAAAATGACATCAAAACGCATTTTAATGGCCAAATGAACCTTAAAATAGGCATTATGAAGGTCTATGGGACGCCCTGCCCGTAGAAGCCTGGCGGTCAAGGGGTCTGCTGTCCGCAATGAAGGTCTATGGGACGCCCTGCCCGTAGAAGCCTGACGGGCAAGGGGTACCCTGTACGTAATATAGCGACGGGGAGGGGCTCTGACCGTCCGTCAATATATGACGGGATGGGAGTGAGAACGTGTTGTTTAAATAGAGCATTGGTTTATTAAGCACTGTTTTTGGTAAGCATTTATCAGGATTGTCTCATTAGCTTCTGACTAAACTGTCTCCGCAGATGATAATCTCATTTAGCTTAATAATAATAAATGATGCTCAAGTACATTACCATTCAGGAGCAGGGTTGGGGATGAATAGGCTTGCATTATTATGTAGAGACAACAGTGACATGGTTAACTATAATGAACTACATGATATATAAACCATAATGTTACAAGATGAGTTTTATGACCTGCTGTACAGTAAGTGTAATACAGAGTGATTCACTTACATAATATCAATTATGGGATTATTTAAAGAGAACTATGTATATTTACAAAGTCATACAAGTTATTTCTATGGTCCGGTGGACAGTATGAAAATAAAAAGTTAGTTGTACTGTACAGTGAGGCGGTGATCAGGATCCCAGTGCAACGCGGAGGCCACAGTGACTTACAATGACGGCAGTCTGGTAGTCTGGCCATTAACTTTCCATGTGGGTTACTTTTTTCCCAATTAACCGGCCTTTAAACAGTGCCAGAGCCCCTACCATGTAGCCGTTAGTGTTTACTTCCTGTCTGTCTTCTGGTGATTTCTCTGACGTCCAGCACTCAGCCTTTTATCCTCCTTGCACTGTTTTCTTTCTTCAGCCATCGTGAATCCATGTTTCGTGTCTTCTGATTTAAACACGAGTACATTTTCTCTGCATCCAATGCAATTTGGCTTTAGGGCAAAATACTCAACTGAGACCACCAACTGTTTTTTCACAGAACAAATCAAATAAAAAATGGATAAAGGTGGTGTTGTAGGAACTGTGTTTCTTGACCTAAAAAAGCCATTTGACACTGTTAATCATAAAATACTCATATCTAAGCTTTCCAGTTTTAACTTTTCTTCACAAACACTTAAATGGATAGAATCTTATTTGTTTAACCGATCTCAGTATGTGAGAGTTCAGAATTATGAATCTGCTGACCTTGTCTTTCGACAGGGGTCCCACAAGGTTCAATACTATTTTCGCTCTTTATCAATGATTTACCATCTGTATGTCCTGACACAAACATCCAAATGTATGCAGATGACACTGTAATATATGTACCTGGAAGCAATATGACACAAGTGGCTAATGAACTGACAGACACCATGGTTCATGTAACAACTTGGTTGGAACAATGCTGTTTGCAACTAAATATTTGTAAAACAGTATGCATCTTCTTCACCAAAACAAAGTCCTCTTGTGTTGAGCCAGATGTTTTTGTATCAGGGGAGAGGCTAGAGGTGGTGTCACAGTAAATAAAGTAAATGTAAATAAATCACAGTAAATAAATCATTTACATAAATCACAGTAAATAAATCATTTACATAAATCACAGTAAATAAATCATGACTCCAAGTACCTTGGAGTCATGATTTATTCAACACTCAATGTCAAGGCTCAGGTTAAAAAAGTATGTAATAGGGTCAAATTCAGTCTGTCAAATGTTAGGTTCATCAGAGATTACATGTAAATTGAGGCATCTCTGATGTACACACACTATGGTTCTCTCACATATCACCTACTGTTTAACGAGCTGGTCACATGCCAGTACAACAACATTACAACCACTGGATTTATTGTACAAACAAACACTCGAAATACTGGACAAACAATCTGTTTATTCTCATCACTGCCCAATACTCAAAAAATACAACTTGTTAAGCTGGGAAAACCTAGGCCCCTAGTATAGGAGAACAGATCGTTGCTAAGGAGGATTTATCATCAAGGGTTGTTAATTGTCGCTATTATAATAGCGACAAATAACAACCCTTGGTATGTCACAATTGATCAATCAGAATTGGGTATTCAACTGAGCAGTGTAATAATTATATTTAAGATGAACTCACGTTTTCATCCAAAAACTAGAGTGCTACATTTTTATTTGAGAGTTCTTCAAGTATGAAGTGTGCAACTGCTCTGCAGAGTCGACAATGAATTGGAAAATATACTACACTGAACAAAAATATAAACGCAACACTTTTGTTTTTGCTCCCATTTTTCATGAGATGAACTCAAAGATCTAAAACATTTTCTATATACACAAAATAACCATTTATCTCAAATATTGTTCACAAATCTGAAAAAATCTGTGATAGTGAGCACTTCTCCTTTGCCGAGATAGTCCATCCCACCTCACAGGTGTGGCATATCAAGATGCTGATTAGACAGCATGATTATTGCACAGGTGTGCCTTAGGCTGGCCACAATAAAAGGCCACTCTGAAACGTGCATTTTTTCAGTTCATTTTAAATAAACAAACAATACCAGTGGGCCAAGCATGAACCTGTTCATATTGTAGCATTCACCGCTATTCACAATCACAGATCATGGGCCTTCAATGTCGAAAACATTGTCTTTATTTTCTGGTATTGACGGCCACAGCCACGCCTTATGCTGCGTTCAGACCGGACGTGAATTCCAGACGTGAATTCGCTCCGACGGCGAGCATGAAGCGGTGGACGCGGCGTGATTGAGGCGATTGAACGGTGCCGCGTCAAACGCGAGAGTTCAATTTTTTCAACTCGAGCGTCAAATTCACGTGACGCGTTCTCGCGGAAGCCAATCAGCGGTGAGGATCTCAGCCTGCGTTTACTGACGTTCAACCAGAAAACATCAGCCATTAGCTGTTAGCACACAGAGATCACAGCTCCTCATATCTGTTCAGAAACTGTACAAAAGTTTACAAGTACAAACCACAGACAAAGATACTATAAGTGATCTCTACAATAAAACAGTTTAGTGCAGGATGTACAAAGATATTAATAGGAGGAGGTGCAAAACAGAAAAACGAATTAACCTTTATTTAAACATTAAATAACAGATTAAGGTCTTCTTTTAAATAAGAACGTCTAATATATTGCTTTCCTGCAATGTTAACTATGTTGAAGCACTTATTTTAACTAATATTATACATATGGATTATACTCTTATGTATGTAGATAGAATAAGAAATGTGCAGAATATGACAGTTTAATGGTGGAGGTACACACATATTGATAGATGTCTTGTAATGCACTGTTGAGGAACCTGTGACCCAAGTTTTTCATGCATTGCATAACTACACCGTAGTTGTGTATATGATATGTCAATAAACCTTTAAAATCTTGAAATCTTGAAAGGGATGTGCAAAATAGCCATAATATATAGTCTTTAATTAACTATTAGTAGAGAATAACGAGTAATTAATATACTTTATTACTCGTTTCCATTAATGTCAATTGCAGATACATGTTTAGTCTTCTCAAGCACCAACTATCAAATATCTCTCCTGATTGTTGGCACTTGACAATCACCTTACCTGAATTTTACTCAGGTGTAACTAAAGTCTGATTTAAGGGTTGTTTATATTTCACATCATTAATCAGAATCTGCAAAGTAACTCAAATAAGTGTAGTGGAGTACAAATACCAGGTTAACCTCTGAATTGTAGTGTAGTAGAATTACAAAGTATCAATGAGCTGTCATGTGGGTATATATTAATGCTATTGATGCTGCGCATTATTGACAGCGATTTTCACCCATTTATTAATTATATGTTTTACATTTGATAACACCAATGTGTTTAATACTGGCAACTTCTAATTGTGGGAAAAACGAAAACGTTCAGTAGAGACGTCCCATAGAACATTTTGCGAAACACAATAGTGTAGTGTGTAGTTCTGGGGGGGCGTTCGATTCCAGTTTTGGATAGTCTGGCGTGGTTTCGTTCCATTTCAAATAGCTGTTTGACGCTCTGCGTAACCTTGGCGCACTGCCACTCCAACATCCAATCCCAGACCTTGAAGAGTAATCATGGGGACTGTAGTCCTAAACGATAGCTGGGGATTATGGGTAGTGTAGTGTCTTCGGCCATCCTAAACTTAAAAATGTTGACAATCGCAATGATGCTCGAAATGTCCCTTATAGGCCTACGTCTGTTTCCGGTTATTTTTATTTTGAAATTCAGTTCCTGACGAACGCCAAAAATGCCCAAGATTATGGAATTAAACCAATAAATAAAAGCAAGGGATAATTGTGTGTTATTGGTGAGTAAATAACAGTGTGTTATTTTGAAAAGAATAACAAATTAGAAGGAAAAACAGATTTAAAAAATACGAGGCTCTGAGCCCCATGTATTTTCCTCACAGACGGCAACACTAAAGGTCTAAAATAAAGACCTAAATGAATATTTGGGATGTTCTTGCCTTTAGATTCTCCCAATAAGTCCAAGTATACAGAGGGTGACTTTGCTGTGAAAAAACATATTTCCACCAAAAAAACGTTAGCATTCATGAATTAATCTTCGTCATAACTAGCAAACTAAACATCATGTACATGTACTGCACAAATAATCAGAAATAAAAACTCATTACCCGCATAAAATGACATCAAGACGCATTTTAATGGCCAAATGAACCTTAAAATAGGCATTATGAAGGTCTATGGGACGCCCTGCCCGTAGAAGCCTGACGGTCAAGGGGTCCGCTGTCCGCAATGAAGGTCTATGGGACGCCCTGCCCGTAGAAGCCTGACGGGCAAGGGGTACCCTGTACGTAATATAGCGACGGGGAGGGGCTCTGACCGTCCGTCAATATATGACAGGATGGGAGTGAGAACGTGTTGTTTAAATAGAGCATTGGTTTATTAAGCACTGTTTTTTGTAAGCATTTATCAGGATTGTCTCATTAGCTTCTGACTAAACTGTCTCCGCAGATGATAATCTCATTTAGCTTAATAATAATAAATGATGCTCAAGTACATTACCATTCAGGAGCAGGGTTGGGGATGAATAGGCTTGCATTATTATGTAGAGACAACAGTGACATGGTTAACTATAATGAACTACATGATATATAAACCATAATGTTACAAGATGAGTTTTATGACCTGCTGTACAGTAAGTGTAATACAGAGTGATTCACTTACATAATATCAATTATGGGATTATTTAAAGAGAACTATGTATATTTACAAAGTCATACAAGTTATTTCTATGGTCCGGTGGACAGTATGAAAATAAAAAGTTAGTTGTACTGTACAGTGAGGCGGTGATCAGGATCCCAGTGCAACGCGGAGGCCACAGTGACTTACAATGACGGCAGTCCGGTAGTCTGGCCATTAACTTTCCATGTGGGTTACTTTTTTCCCAATTAACCAGCCTTTAAACAGTGCCAGAGCCCCTACCATGTAGCCGTTAGTGTTTACTTCCTGTCTGTCTTCTGGTGATTTCTCTGACGTCCAGCACTCAGCCTTTTATCCTCCTTGCACTGTTTTCTTTCTTCAGCCATCGTGAATCCATGTTTCGTGTCTTCTGATTTAAACACGAGTACATTTTCTCTGCATCCAATGCAATTTGGCTTTAGGGCAAAATACTCAACTGAGACCGCCAACTGTTTTTTCACAGAACAAATCAAATAAAAAATGGATAAAGGTGGTGTTGTAGGAACTGTGTTTCTTGACCTAAAAAAGGCATTTGACACTGTTAATCATAAAATACTCATATCTAAGCTTTCCAGTTTTAACTTTTCTTCACAAACACTTAAATGGATAGAATCTTATTTGTTTAACCGATCTCAGTATGTGAGAGTTCAAAATTATGAATCTGCTGACCTTGTCTTTCGACAGGGGTCCCACAAGGTTCAATACTATTTTCGCTCTTTATCAATAATTTACCATCTGTATGTCCTGACACAAACATCCAAATGTATGCAGATGACACTGTAATATATGTACCTGGAAGCAATATGACACAAGTGGCTAATGAACTGACAGACACCATGGTTCATGTAACAACTTGGTTGGAACAATGCTGTTTGCAACTAAATATTTGTAAAACAGTATGCATCTTCTTCACCAAAACAAAGTCCTCTTGTGTTGAGCCAGATGTTTTTATATCAGGGGAGAGGCTACAGGTGGTGTCACAGTAAATAAAGTAAATGTAAATAAATCACAGTAAATAAATCATTTACATAAATCACAGTAAATAAATCATGACTCCAAGTACCTTGGAGTCATGATTTATTTAACACTCAATGTCAAGGCTCAGGTTAAAAAAGTATGTAATAGGGTCAAATTCAGTCTGTCAAATGTTAGGTTCACCAGAGATTACATGTAAATTAAGGCATCTCTGATGTACACACACTCTATGGTTCTCTCACATATCACCTACTGTTTAACGAGCTGGTCACATGCCAGTACAACAACATTACAACCACTGGAGTTATTGTACAAACAAACACTCAAAATACTGGACAAAAAATCTGTTTATTCTCATCACTGTATACTGTAATACTCAAAAAATACAACTTGTTAAGCTGGGAAAACATAGGCCCCTAGTATAGGAGAACAGATCGTTGCTAAGGAGGATTTATCATCAAGGGTTGTTAATTGTCGCTATTATAATAGCGACAATTAACAACACTTGGTATGTCACAATTGATCAATCAGAATTGGGTATTCAACTGAGCAGTGTAATAATTATATTTAAGATGAACTCACGTTTTCATCCAAAAACTAGAGTGCTACATTTTTATTTGAGAGTTCTTCAAGTATGAAGTGTGCAACTGCTCTGTAGAGTCGACAATGAATTGGAAAATATACTACACTGAACAAAAATATAAACGCAACACTTTTGTTTTTGCTCCCATTTTTCATGAGATGAACTCAAAGATCTATAACATTTTCTATATACACAAAATAACCATTTCTCTCAAATATTGTTCACAAATCTGAAAAAATCTGTGATAGTGAGCACTTCTCTTTTGCCGAGATAATCCATCTCACCTCACAGATGTGGCATATCAAGATGCTGATTAGATAGCATGATTATTGCACAGGTGTGCCTTAGGCTGGCCACAATAAAAGGCCACTCTGAAACGTGCTGTTTTTCAGTTCATTTAAAAATAAATAAACAAACAATACCAGTGGGCCAAGCATGAGCCTGTTCATATTGTAGCATTCACCGCTATTCACAATCACAGATCATGAGCCTTCAATGTCGAAAACATTGTCTTTATTTTCTGGTATTGACGGCCACAGCCACGCCTTATGCTGTGTTCAGACCGGACGCGATGCGATGTTTGGGGGCGGCGCGATTACATGTAAAGTCAATGCAGACACGCAGACAGACGCGAATTCGCTCCGACGGCGAGCATGAAGCGGTGGACGCGGCGTGATTGAGGCGATTGAACAGTGCCGCGTCAAACGCGAGAGTTCAATTTTTTCAACTCGAGCGTCAAATTCACGTGACGCGTTCTCGCGGAAGCCAATCAGCGGTGAGGATCTCAGCCTGCCTTTACTGACGTCCAACCAGAAAACATCAGCCATTAGCTGTTAGCACACAGAGATCACAGCTCCTCATATCTGTTCAGAAACTGTACAAAAGTTAAACAAGTACAAACCACAGACTGTCTGTGTCATGGCGAATACAGTCGCTGGTTTATTTAGGTCTGTAGGCCGTTGTTATGAGTGTGGAGTGAGCATATACAACGTTAGCTTAGCCTGGTCGACCCAATCTCCATTCAGAAAACAAGCATTTTAAAAGGTTTTTCGCCTGCCATCTTGTCTGCAGACTTGTCAAGCATTAATTCATGGTTTTTACTAACCGGTATCAGTATGTAGTTACGTCGGCATCATTTAGAAACGTGTATTACAATTTAATCATGGTAAAATATGTTCATTTTGTTGTAGTTAGCTCCCGAACCAGCGCGTCTTGTTTGAATGATGCGAGTAAACACAGCTGGCAGCCGCAGTGAAACTCGAGCGATTAGAGCGAAGCGAATATTCGCATCGCGTCCGGTGTGAACGTAGCATTACAGAACCAATCAATAGTATAACACTCATTATGACTTTTCCCCACACTCGAAGACAACTCCTACCGTCTCGTACTCCCTCCACACACACACCGAAAACGCACACACACACCTGGAAGGGGCGGTCTCTCCCTAACTCCCACAAACAACATTGCCTAAATAACTTTACAAATGTACTAAACTGTGCACATCTGATAACTGGCATAACTATTAACTTGGACACGCTACAATATTATCATTAATATTTACATTAAAACATTCCTTTGACACTTATAATAATACTTTGCAAGGTAAGCACAACCAAAATAAGTTAGTAAAAGCAGAATTTGAACACTGTTTCTGTGCTCCTACAATATTGTTGTATAATACCATTACACCCTAAGTGTACAAGTACACAATAGCGATCGTTCACTGTTTCAACTGGCATGCTGTGGCATTTAACCTCATCACCACACCGCAAACAGACACACGCACACACACACACACACACACACACACACACACACACACACACACACACACACACACACACACACACACACACACACACACACACACACACACACACACACACACACACACACACACACACACACACACACACACACACACACACACACACACACACACACACACACACACACACACACAGAGATAACAGGGTTGTCCGGCTGGTACAGTCATTTACGCTGACTTGTGAGAAATCTTTCCATTTTCGATCTGTGTTCACATACTGAGAATTATAACAACATTAGCCAAGTAACAGTTTGCGCTTTAACTTACAACGACCCCTGATAGATCTCGGGAGAATGTGTATAAATAGATACATTTTCATAACAAAACAAAGGGGTTGCTAAGCCATTTCTAGGCCAATTGTTGGAATTGCTATAGCAACTCCAAGCAACCCCCTGGGGCCGCCCCTGGTCTGCGGAGAGCATTTCTCCGCGATCCCAACTCAGCAGCCCGAAAAACGTTTACCATTTACAGTTTTTCTCAATTGCTAAACCCACTATTTAGAATCAAAATTAATTTATTCAAAACAAGAACATAGCCATCTAAACAGAAACACACTTGCCATAACTCTGAATATCTTTTGCAAAATGCACTTACATGACCAAAACTGAAAATACTGGTCACAAAAAAGAATAAGTCGATCGAAACAGAACAAATTGTCCTCTAATGAGACAAATGTGTTTTCATAACTGAAACTCCGGTCACCATAATAACACATTCTACCATAACAATATACATTTCTTGCAAGGTGCTCTAAGGCACTCAAAACTAAAAATACCCCTTCCAAAACCAGATACCTTCTCCAAAAACAAACATTTGTCAGCTCATTAGAAGACTATTTGAACAGTCATTACTAAGTGGCACACTAAATACTGACTACAATCATCAATACACAAACCTCAAGCTATCGATATTGGAAACTGAACGGAAAACTGACAAGTTGGGAGAAACACACTTACATATAGGAAAAACAGTATGTTACTGTAACTATGTCATTGTTTTTATTGTCTCATTTTCAGAAGAGCACCGTAACAGAAACAAAAGATGAATAGCAATACACTGGAAAAAATATAACATGGGTAAATGATGTAAATCAGCAGTAAAGCATTTACTGATCTGCTCTTTGGCCTCTGTCTGGCCACATAGCCTCATCTACGTCACAGCGTATGTCTTCCCTTGCAAGGCAGCGTGGGAAATATCTCCTTGCGTGTCGACACCACCCTTGACAGGATTCCGCAGAGATGTCCCGACAGCCAGCATTCATTGCGTCCAAAAGGGGCATTCTGTCATGAGGATGATGGTCACAAACCTTCCATCTCCAGGCAGAGAAGAACTCCTCAATGGGGTTTAGAAATGGGGAGTATGGAGTATGGAGGGAGGAACTCCATGGCCATGTGTGGATGAGCCTCAAACCATGCCCTCACGTCACGAGAGTGGTGGAATGCTACATATGACCACGTGAACCGACCTCACTTGATCCCTCTCTTCTGGTGGCACAAGTCGGTCATACAGGACATCCAGGAAGGCAAGGACACGTTGCGTGTTATATGCTCCCATTACAGGGATGTGAGCAAGGACACCTTGTCTCGAGATAGCCGCACACAATGTTATGTTTCCTCCGCTTTGGCCTGGAACAAAGACTGTTGCTCTTTGCCCAATAAGGTTCCTCCCACGTCTCCTCACTTTGGAGAGGTTGAAGTCTGCTTCATCCACATATACAAAAACATGTGGTAATGCATTGCCTTCCAGCTCCATCATTCGCTAAAGAAAATGAAACAAACAGAGGACCGTTTTACATTACTGTAAGCAGTCCGACATACTAAAAATATAGGCAAGCCATCACTGTGATTGAGGTCCTTACCTGTACATACCGGTGCCTTAACTCCTTCACACGGTCAGAGTTGCGTTCAAAAGGAACCTTATAGATCTGTTTCATTCTGAGGTGGTGCCTCTTTAACACCCGGTTAAACACAATGGTTGCAACACTTATAGATGCAATGTTACTGAAGACATCCTGGTCTGCAATTATTTTGGCCTGAATCTCCCTTAAGCGGATTTCATTGTTGGCCACAACCATATCAACAATGGCAGACTCTTGTTCTGGAGTAAAGGCCTTTCTTCTGCCACCAGAGCGGGGTGCTCTTTCAGTTTTCTATCAATACATATTTGAGAATGTTATGTACTGTAATGTAAAAACAGTGATTGAAACCTACATACAAATAGAAATGCATGAAGTGCTGTAAAAAAGGGTTACAGTAGCTTACCTATTTTCGTGCCTGAAGATCCTAATAATGGATGCCACTGTTGATCTCCGTATATTGGGCTGAACCCTTTGGCCAGCCTCACTGAGGGACATGCCATGGTTTATGACGTGGTCCACAATAGTTGCACGGGTGTTGTCCGAAACTACTGTTCGCATTGGTCCCCTTTCAACTCTTCCACCACGCATACGTACAGCCCTCCCTCTTCCTCTGTGAACATCAGGGTTCCCTCTTCCTCTCTGAACATCAGGGTTCCCTCTTCCTCTCTGAACATCAGGGTTCCCTCTTCCTCTCTGAACATCAGGGTTCCCTCTTCCTCTCTGAACAACAGGGTTCCTTCTTCCTCTCTGAACATCAGGGTTCCCTCTTCCTCTCTGAACATCAGGGTTCCCTCTTCCTCTCTGAACATCAGGGTTCCCTCTTCCTCGCTGAACAACAGCCCTCCCTCTTCCTCTCTGAACATCAGCCCTCCCTCTTCCTCTCTGAACATCAGGGTTCCCTCTTCCTCTCTGAACAACAGGGTTCCCTCTTCCTCTCTGAACATCAGGGTTCCCTCTTCCTCTCTGAACAACAGGGTTCCCTCTTCCTCTGTGAACATCAGGGTTCCCTCTTCCTCTCTGAACATCAGGGTTCCCTCTTCCTCTCAGAGCTCCTCTACCTACTCGATCAGCCATTTTGTTCACACAAACATCTTACTGAAGTGAGGGAGGTCTTTTATAGGATTCTCACTAATTACAATTACGATAGGAAAGTCATTGATATCAGCTAACAGTAACATCATTACTGTAAGGTATACAGTACATTCCATGTGGTTACCTTTTGCAATGGGGTGATTGACTGATAACAAGTGTTAATATTTTGCACATCAAGTGTCAATTAGTGTAGCTATGGTCTACGTTTATGAGGAGTAAGTGATATCCACTGTGAGAAGATTATTTTGTTTTGTAGACATGAGTTACACAAAAGATTTTTGATGTTTGTGTAGAGAATTGTAACTTCAGTTAGAGAATTGTGTGATCTGTTTTGCAAAACACTGCTTAGCATCTGCATTTTGTGTGATATCAATGATAAATGGTATACTGTTGTAGAGAAATGTTTTTCTGTTTCGATGGCTGTGCTGTTGGTTTGATGAAAGGAATTTTGATTCTAAATTGTGGGTTTAGCGATTGAGAAAAACTGTAAACAGTCGTGGTAGATACCTTGTTTGTTTTAAACGTCATAAATACACAAACAATAATGAATACTTACAGGTTGTTTACCCGAACCTCCCGCTGGTCCAAACAAAGTACAGCATTGTTGTTCAGTGCCCTACACTGTACATATCCGGCATGAATCGCTGAAAGGTTTGTGAAGCTTTGTTTCGTGAAATGCTGGCAGAGGGTGTGGCCTCTGGGTGTTCACACGTCAGAGTACCCAGGAAGAAAATGAGAAATCTCCAACGAGGCGTATTGGGGAGGTCTTTTCTGTGTTAGAGTTTTACTCGCTACAGGGTGTACTTTGAGGGTTTTTGCAGACCGTTTACATGCATAAAAAACTTCATAACACACAAGGGGACGGGTAATAACCGGAAAAGCATGACATGGGACCTTTAAGAGCATTCCATGGAATATAACAAAAAGTGTTTCTGAAGTGAATTACCTACCACACCTTTGATGGTTCCTCTTTGAGGCTGTTATGATAAATACTTTTCTCACCATCTGCTCTGCCTGTATCTTCCAAACACTTGAGTTTACAGAAAAGAAGTAGACTTATTTATAGAGCCTTTTATCAGAAGGAAGCATCAAAGAGTAAACATGAAAAGAGAATGGAATCGGTAACTAAAAATGGAAAAGCCATAACAAGATCCAATAAATCAACAAACATGAAACCCAGAAGTACTAGGGCCTACAGTGCAACAAATAAAGGAACAATTATTTATTGGGACAAAAAGTAATAGAGCAACCTTTGGTTACAAGCAATTGCAACCTCAAGGTCTTAAAAGTGAAACTAATACGGAAGTGCTGAAAACATGCTTTCTCTGTAATGGAAAGCTGGGTGCTCCATGGAGTCTGGTTGTAAAGTCTAGGAACAAATGATTGACTTCTTACTAGAACTTTTCCTAATGAATCTGGGTCTCAATTATTACTTACCTTCAAAACAGCATGATGCCTATTAAGAGCAAAGTAGACAAAAAAAGTGGTATTCTTTAGGGCGTAGCTACCTTGTGTTTGACAGTTCTGGTTCCAAATAACCAACTGTTAGGGATTAATTTTGTCTTTACTTAAGATATTTGACCTTTCGGCCTGTTGACATTTACGACGAAGCCTAAGTCTGTTATCTGTCTTAAGGAATGGGAAGCCTCAGCTATTGCTGACATTATCAGTTTTATGACCGGTCAACTCTCGGTCAAAGAGCCATAGAGTCAGATAAAGTGATTCAGTGTCTCCAGGTGTTCACGGATACCTTCCCCCAATATGCTGATTAGCTCTCAGTAAACTAGTTAAAGGGTCTACCAAGATGCGAGGCTGATCAGAATTGACATGGCAACCCACCCGTGCAGTCAGAATCTTTGACTGTGTGACTTGTGATGTGAAATTCTCCGGCCGATGCTTGTATTAAATCCCAGTGTTTGACATCAGAACTCCTGCTCGGCCCGTGTCTCTCTGAGTGACTCTCCATTGAAGCAGAAGTTTCCCTTACACCAACCAACATGGCTATTAGTGATGGGTCGTTCGCGAACGATTCGTTCTTTTTGAACAAATCGTTCTTTTTGAACGAATCTTTGAAGTGAACGAGGTGAACTGATTCCTCCCACAAAACGATTCGTTCGTTTGAATCGTTGATTGAACCTTCCGCCAAAAGCTTAAAGAACTGGCGGAAACAGTTCAGAACTGTTTCCTACAGTTCTTTAGATTTTTTCTTATTTTTTTCTTTGACAGAGATATTCTTTCTTTACCTGCTTTCAAACGTCATTCTAAAAATTATTAATATGTTTTGTGAGAGTTTTCGACAATAAGACTTTGTCGTCCTGACACACATTAAAAAAATACATTCTCACCCAGGGTCAACTTCTTTTTTATGTAGGCTAGCTGTAGCTGAGTAGAAATAAAATATAGTGAGTGATACGTTATGAATTCCGATTTTTGTTTCAGTATATTGTCCAAATATAAAGTATTTAGAAAATAACTTTTAAGGACATAAAAGTTGTCGCAAGTTAGTTCATTGGTGAGGGGCCGGGCGCATCCATGTTTGTTGTTTACGTTGTCGACATCAGTCAATCCATTATCTGCCGAGTGCAATGCGCTGTTACAAAAGTGGTAGAGTCGAGTAAAGGCTGTGTAGAAACAAGACATATATCCTGTTTTATTTTAGGTAAATGTATTTCATGATGCAGTGTTGTTCCTGGTTACAGGCCCATGCTTATCCAACATTGAACACGTTTGGTGACTTTGGTCACCCCTTCCTCTAATGGTTTGGTTCGTTTTAGCATATTTTTGCGCCCCCCCCCTCCCCCTCTCATCACCGTATTGCGAAATAACGCCTCAGAATCAGATAAAGTGAAAAATAAATAGACGATGACTGAAAACCGTAAAAGGAGCAGTGTTTGGACGTATTTTAATCAGGTGTCAGCAACACTTTCTTCATGTACCATTTGCAAGGTCCACATATCCACCAAAGGTGGGTCCACAGCAAATCTCCACAGACATTTAAAGACAAGGCACCCCACTGTTCAATTGACTCCTGTCAGATCCCAGCCTGTGGCAGCAGAAGAGACCAGGGATGCGAGCAATGCCACCAATGTACCACCCAATGTTACTACAGGTAGAGGAAAGGAAACACAGAGCAGACTCACCATTTGTCCATTAAGGCAGAGGACAGTGGATGAGGAGTTGGCAAGGATGATAGCTCTTGATTTTCAACCATTTTCAATTGTTGAAGATAAGGGGTTTAGAGGCTACACAAAGGCTTTAAATTCTACATATGCCTTGCTTAGCAGGAAAACCCTGTCTAATTCAATTATCCCTGAAATGTACATCAAGACTTGTGAGAAGATTAAGGAAAAGGTAGGAAGAGCCACAGCCGTATGCCTCACTACTGACTGCTGGACATCCCGTACAACCACCAGTTTCATGTCAGTTACATGTCGTTTCGTGGATGACTTTGAATTAACTAGTTGTCTACTTGACTGTTTTCAATTCAGTGAAAGGCACACCGCAGACAATCTGTCTGAAAAACTTTTAGGCATTTCCAGAGAGTGGGGCATCAGCGACAAGGTAGTTGCTTGTGTCACTGACAATGCAGCCAACATGATCCTGGCAATCAGGAAAACGGGGTGGAAGCATTTAGCTTGCTTTGCTCACACCCTCAACTTAATTGTTAGGGGGGCTCTTAATTCAATCAAAACAGCGGTGGAAAAAGTAAAGGCCATTGTCGAACACTTTCACAGAAGCACAGTTGCAGCAGAAAAACTAAAGGTCACTCGGCAACAGATGGGATTGCCGGAACTGTGTCTTAAGCAAGATTGCCCAACCCGCTGGAATTCAACATTCTACATGTTGAAAAGATTTTATGAAATTAAGGAGGCAGTCATCACTACACTGGCTTTGGTCAATCCAGGTTTGCTAACCTTGTCTCCAGAAGAGTGGGAGGAAATTAAAGAGGCCTGTGATGTCCTAACGCCATTTGAGGAAGTCACAGTTGAAGTTAGTTGTGAAAGGTAAGACATTTATATTGATGAAAGATTGTGATTTAGAAATTGTAGTAGGTCTAATTATTCTATTTTTGCATTATGAATTTGTTGATATTTATTTTGAAGCCACCCATTGACAACAAATCTAATAATTATCTTAGAGATCCCAGAATAAATAATTACAAGGAATAACACTTGAGCAGAAATACTATACATGTTGTTAATAACAATAATAGTACTGTTAAAATGTTTAAAAAATATAAAAAAGGAATATGTCTAATAGTTGCTATTGATCCTAAATGTTCTGTATATTTTATTCTTGCAGCTACGTGACTGCCTCAAAGGTTATACTCCTAGCAAGGGGCCTCCAAAGAACAACCTCCAATCTCCACATCGAAAAGTTGACAAGGCCTGTGAGGGAAATGGTTGAAGCCCTGAATGCAGATATGGCTTCAAGATTCCATAGAATGGAATTTCACAAGCTGCTTTCAGAGGCAACAGCTCTGGATCCCAGGTTTAAGAGAAGAGCTTTTACCGATTACCGTGCAGCAGATGAGGCCTTTCAGAGAATTTCCAACGCAGCAGGAAAGGTGAACGTCAATGAGCAGGCTGAGGAAGAGGAACACGAAGCTGAACAGGCAGGGAGTACCTCAAGGGAGAGCGCAGTGTGGGCCGAGTTTGATCAGCGTGTCTCTGGACAGCTTATCAACACGCGCAATTCAACTGCAGAGGCAATTATGGAGGTCCGTTCTTTCTTTGAAGAGGCTATGGTACCCCAGTCTTCTAACCCGCTTGTGTGGTGGAAAAATTGGGGTGTGGTCTACCCAAGGCTGACATGGGTCATGATGACAAGGCTTTGCATTGTGGCCACATCTGTCACTTCAGAGAGAGTCTTCAGCAAAACTGGGCAGATAATAACAGAAAGGCGCAATAGAATTGGCCCTTCAAAAGTGCGCCAACTGGCATTTCTTAATTGAAACCTGCAATAAGATTGCATTTTGCCATGGCATTTCTTAATTCACACCTGCAATAAGATTGCATTTTGCCATGGCATTTCTTAAAAATGCAGTTTAATATTTATAGTTCATTGTTGCACTATTATTTGTTTGTAATTTTATATTTTCAAAATAATGTTGATAATGTTTGTATTTCTATATTTAGTTACCATTTATTTATATATTTTCTGATATGTATATTTGCTACTAAAGGCATATATATTGCCTATGAATCGATTATTTTAAATTGCATACATTTAGTTAACGTTTGATTGCTGGGCCAAATGGAGATCTATGCAATAGTTAATTGTTGTTGAATAATTATTTGTTCAGTTGTTAATTCATGTTTTAAATTGGATATTTTGTTTTGCAAAACTAATGTTGATGTTTGTATTTCTATATATAGGCCTCCGTTACATTTTCTGAAATATATTTGCACTGGGCTATGGTTATATTTATATAACTGCATGTATTGCCTATAAACCTGTTCTTTTGAAACAAATAAACAACAATCCAAAGAAAATGCAAGGTTTGTTCATGAAAAATAAATTGCATACTTTAGTACGTGCATGGGTTTGAAAGTATAACGTGCTAGCCTGCTGTAATACATCGTATAGTCAGGCACAAATGTATGAGATTTAACAATGGCCAATTATATTTCTTAAATAATATGTAGCCTATTTCCAGAGCATAATTCATGGGGCAACAAGCCAGGTGAGGTTGTTATGACCGGCTCGTAGGCCACAACGGAAAGATGAAAAGACGTACACGAGTTTCCAAAAACCACGGCACATTTATTGCGGTTGTTCAGTATAAAGTACAAGATGGATGGACGAGGGGAGAGGATCGCCGTGTTACTCCTCCTGCGGCCGGCTTGGAGAGAGTCAGGGCCGCCCTGTGACTCCAGGCAGCTGGGCTTAATAGCACCTCCTCGGCTCCGGCCAGATGTCCGCGATCGCGCTGATTGCTCTCTTCAGCTCCACCCCACCGTAAGACCTGTAACACACCTGCACACAGGCTCTGGGGCCGTCACAAGGTGTAAAATGTGTTTTAATATCATAAATTGTACGCCAGCAAACTTCTTGTATGGACTTCGGCAGTAGTGAAGACTCACTGAACGAATTAAGTACAAAGACGAATCGTTCGCGAACGTGCAAATCACCAGAAGTCGTTCGCGAACCGGTGAACGAATCAGTGAACGAATCAGTGAACGAATCTTTCAAGTGAACTGAATCAAAAGATTCGTGTCCCCGAAGGGAATCGGAATTCCCATCACTAATGGCTATGGCAAAGATTTGAGATTACATTGGCAGTTTTTCGGACGAGGCTACCTTGTGATTGTATCTGCACTTCAGTCAGACAACTCACGTGTTCCTTTAACATGTTTATTAGAAGCAGCATATAGTTGAGTTTGGCGACTAGGCTCGGGCATCATCACTCCATAGATATACATAGCACGATGAGTGATGATTAAATAACTAACCCCCGAGCCTACAGGTGGAAGCTGGGGTGGTGGTGGGGCAGGCAAGCAGCAGCGACGTAGCTGCAGCAATAGCAGCAGCAAGCAATGCATGGAGAGAGATCTGGCAGGTTAAATAGAGCGGCATATTAAGGAGACTCTGTTTGGTTGGTTGTCGAGCGGCAAGGGGGCGTTATGTATGAATGAAGCATAAGTGCTCGAGTTGACTGCCTGAACTAGCTCGCAGGCTTCGCCCCATTTATCGGGCGTGGCTATCTTGTGATTGACAAGTCGCTACCTCCGCATGGTGCGGTCCTTATTTCATCCATGTTTTCCTCTTTAGAATTCAAGAAATGCTGGTGCATTCAAGGCTTCAATACAGTAGTCCACCAACCATTGGGTGAATGATTGAGGGTTCACTTCTTATATACAATCTTATGGTACAGCATGTATAAACAGATAGCACACCATGATGATTGAGCATACAATTGAACAGAATAGTAAAATTAACCAAAAATCACGTAAAGCCACATCGAGTTGAAGCATACAAACAGAAAAAAAACATAGTTGGACATGTTTTTCCAGTTTCATATGCTTCAAATAGGACAGATGGGACATTGGTCAAGAGGAGGCACTGTGCTGGAGATGTGATTCAACACACACAGATTCACACACAGCATTCATATCAACTGTTAAGTAGGAGGAGGCATCCACACACATATTGGAGCAGTGGTGTCCAGGCGGAGGATTAGAAAATGTCTGTGGAAATCACGACTCATGCTGACACAGATAGCACACGTTGTATAAGTGTGATTTCACAGCAAACAGAGAAAGTGTTTCCATCAGGGTCCAGATTTCTATAGCAGTAAAGGGAAAAACAAGCAAAGTGTTCCCATACTGGCTGGAGGTAAAATGGAGAGGCTGTGAGTGAAGACTGCACTAGAGTGTGCTTGACTGAAAGTAAGATATTATAGCAGAGTTTGTTCTTTACATTCAGGCAAAAGATGTAACAATACAGCAGCCTGTGATACAGAAAGAAACAGTAAAAATGGTACGGTCAGATAAATAATGTACACCACCTTCCATTTGCAGGATATTGCTTTCCAAGTCAACAAAATAAATGTAAAGTGAGACTATGTGACTTGTAGCTACTTTTCCACTGTGGCTACACGTGGCAATTACAGGATTATATCACGGCGAACTTGCCAAGATTTATTTCAAATAGTTTTATATGTAATATGTAGTTTAATGCCACTAGGGGTCAAAACAACAAAAGGACGGGTTTGGTGGCATTGTGAAGTAGCTTAAGATAACTGTTTTGTTCATCCTTCAGGAGGTTTTACAACAAACACAAAAGTATCCACAGAGGTCACACCAGAACACACAGAAAATCGGAAAAATAATAAAAAACAGTTTGACGTAAAGGAAAACCATTGTTTACTGATCTTCGTTTTCGAACAACTTGAGATTTAGACATCCAATGACTAGTGCGGTTAAATATTGCGTTAAAAACGACAAGGATCTGAAAATGTATCATAAAAATGTGGCTTGAAACTGAATAAAATGTTAATTTATGACAATGACAATTTTGAAAATGTTCTGGCACACACCAGCTGAATTAAGTTGTATATTATTGTATTGCAATTGTAAAAGCCTAATTTGACATTTTAACATTAAGTTATTTAATCATTTCTTAAAAGAAAATGTGTTGTTACTGAACCTTACCACTTTCAATATCAGCATGTGTTGTGAACATGTTTTTATAGCATTCAACTGATTTGGTAAGTAAACAATTAGAGTATATTGTTTCTATGACAATGTCCTGACCCTTTTAACACATTCACACACACACGCACACACACAGAGTAAACATGTGTAATACCTACCGCATTGTGCTACATTTGTTTAGTTTAGTTTGCCTGTAAAGAAATAAATTAGGGCCCCACCAGTGTGTTGAGTGTTAATACACCAATGAGCTTTTGCTCATGAAAAGGTCCTCTAAAGTTGTAGTTCTATCTTCAAACAGTAAACATGTGTCATACCTACCGCATTGTGCTAAAATTGCCCTGAAAAAAACATCATAGCCCTGAAAGGACAACAATATCCGAAGTATTCACAAGTAAATAGTTAATTTAAATGAAAACAAACTAATAATAATGCACTTGATGACAATAATAGCCGTACAATCATCCCCACTAATTAGCACGTTGCTCAGATCATTTGAGTCACCATAATGGTATGCAAAAAAATCCAAGTCCCCTCACAGCTCACACAGCAGCATGTTCAGTGATCACAGGTGTGGTTGACCTGAGAGGTTGTTCATGCTCAACCAAGCATTTCGTGTTCACCAACACGATTTGTAATCTATTGATTCGTGTTCACCAACACGATTTGCCCCTTTTTTTCGTGTTGCACAGCACGATTTTAAAAGCAATGTATTTCTACTGGTAACGTGTTTCGTGCCTGCAGGCTGCAGCACGTCTTTTTCTCCGGTCGGGTCGTGGAAGACCAGAAGCTGTGTGGTTCATAAAAACATGTTCTTACTCAATATCAAGCCACAATTATTGCTTTTATTTTAAATCGTATAATTTCGGACTTTTGTTGCCGTCTGTGAGGAAAATAAATGGGGCTCAGAGCCTCAGGATACTGAAATCTGTATTTTAAAATATTTTTTTCCTTCTAATTTGTTATTCTTTTCAAAATAACACACTGTTATTTACTCACCAATAACACACAATTATCCTTGCTTTTATTTATTGGTTTAATTCCATAATCTCGGGCTTTTTTGGTGTCCGTCAGGAACTGAATTTCAAAATAAAAATAACCGGAAACAGACGTAGGCCTATAAGGGACATTTCGAGCATCATTGCGATTGTCAACATTTCTGAGTTTAGGATGGCCGAAGACACTACACTACCCATAATCCCCAGCTATCGTTTAGGACTACAGTCCTTACGCAGAGCGTCAAACAGCTGTGTGAAATGGAACGAAACCACGCCAGATTATCCAAAACTGGAATCGAACACCTCCCCAGAACTACTATTGTGTTTCGCAAAATGTTCTATGGGACGTCTCTACTGAACGTTTTCGTTTTTCCCACAATTAGAAGTTGCCAGTATTAAACACATTGGTGTTATCAAATGTAAAACATATAATTAATAAATGGGTGAAAATCACTTGTGTCCATAATGAGCAGCATTAATATATACCCACGACAGCTCATTGCTACTTTGTAATTCTACTCCACTACAATTCAGAGGTTAACCTGGTATTTTTACTCCACTGCATTTATTTGAGTTACTTTGCAGATTCTGATTAATTATGTGAAATATAAACAACCCTTAAATCAGACTTTAGTTACACCTGAGTAAAATTCAGGTAAGATGATTGTCAAGTGCCAACAATCAGGAGAGATATTTGATAGTTGGTGCTTGAGAAGACTAAACATGTATCTGCAATTGACATGAATGGAAACAAGTAAAGTATATTCATTACTCGTTATTCTCTACTAATAGTTAATTAAAGACTGTATATTATGGCTATTTTGCACATCCCTTTCAAGATTTTCAAAGGTTTATTCACATATCATACACAACTACGGTGTAGTTATGCAATGAATGAAAAACTTGGGTCACAGGTTCCTCAACAGTGCATTACAAGACATCTATCAATATGTGTGTACCTCCACCATTAAACATATTCATATTCTGCACATTTCTTATTCTATCTACATACATAAGAGTATAATTAATGTGTATAATATCAGTTAAAATAAGTGCTTCAACATAGTTAACATTGCAGGAAAGCAATATATTAGACGTTAATTACTTTGTCAGGCTTAATATTTAATATTTAATGTTTAAATAAAGGTTAATCCGTTTTTCTGTTTTGCACCTCCTCCTATTAATATCTGTGTACATCCTGCACTAAACTGTTTTATTGTAGAGATCACTTATAGTATCTTCTTGATTTTTTATATTCTATATTTATATATTTATACTTTCCCCCTATGAAAGTATGTACTCTTAATATTTTTTTAATAAAATATAACACATAAAAACAATAATTCAATAACGTGCTTTAAGGAGGTGCACACAAGGTACACACACACAGCCATAACAACTTTGTATTATTAGTGTGTATGTACCATAGACTGTATATATGGTATGTACAACATCTGAAGATGTATAGTTTTATGCATGCTTTCACATAATTTTACAGCATATTGCTATACTATTTCAGACTCAGTATTTACATTCAAAGAAAATCAGTAATATCTTTAAAAACTAGAGTCCTTTTCTATCAGCTGTGCACCGTTATGGTGTAAATATAACCTATCTATGAATTAGATCAAATGTAAAAGTCAGCCGAATTAGTGTTGATACTGCAAGGAGACGTATTGTGTGAAGAGAAATTGAAGATGTTTTTTAATTGTTGATATATTTATGATCCACGTCAAGTATTCAGTTTCGGCGCCATTTCTTCCAGTTTTTCCAAAGGTCTTCTCATCAGGGCTCTCTAAATAAAGAACTACGGCAGATCTGTAATATGTAATGCAGCCGAACCGTGTATTACAATGCCGTTATGTGATGACTTTCAAAGAGAAAAGCAAGAGCACTCGGAATTAAGTATTATTTTATACTTTTAAAATGTTTTCCGGATTTCATATAATATAAACACCAACTCCCAGCATGCATTGCGGCTAACACATCCAATCAGCGAGCTTAAAACCATAGCTGAGGGTCTTGGGTAATCGCTCGAAATGCCTACGTCTGTTTCCGGTAATATTTATTTTGAAATTCAGTTCCTGACAGACGCCAAAAAAGCCCGAGATTATGAAATCAAACCAATAAATAAAAGCAAGGATAATTGTGTGTTATTGGTGAGTAAATAACAGTGTGTTATTTTGAAAAGAATAACAAATTAGAAGGAAACAAAGATTTAAAAATACAGATTTCAGGATCCTGAGGCTCTGAGCCCCATTTATTTTCCTCACAGACGGCAACAAAAGTCCGAAATTATACGATTTAAAATAAAAGCAATAATTGTGGCTTGATATTGAGTAAGAACATGTTTTTATGAACCACACAGCTTCTGGTCTTCCACGACCCGACCGGAGAAAAAGACGTGCTGCAGCCTGCAGGCACGACACACGTTACCAGTAGAAATACATTGCTTTTAAAATCGTGCTGTGCAACACGAAAAAAAGGGGCAAATCGTGATGGTAAACACGAATCAATAGATTAAAAATCGTGTTGGTGAACACGAAATGCTGTGAGACTGGGTTGTCATGCTATAATGCTCCGCTAGAGATCAACTTCAATTGTTCACCATAGGAAAGCTTTTCAAAGGACTGATTCATACGCTGCTGATACAACTGTTGTTCCTGTGCTGCACTTAATTCTCCTCCGCCGTGGCGCACCAGGTGACTGGATGAACTCTAACAGCTAAGTAATGTGGAGGAGGTCAGGGGTTTGCACTGTAATCTGAGTTCTACATCGTTTGATGGTAGAAAGCCCCGATATGAATTCAAGCAATGTTCGTTACTGAGAGTAGGGCAGACTTGTGTTTCACCCTTTATGACCCAGGCTTGTATCAAGAGGCAAGGCAAGTTTATTTATATAGTACTTTTAACACAAGGCAATTTTAAGTGCTTTCCAAAAAAACAACAACATTAGAGGCATTTAGATAAAGTGAAACAGAAACACATTATAAAATGACATTTAAAACATAAAGAAATGAAAATAATACTAATAAGAATGTAACTATGCCCTATTATGCTTTTTTAGGTTTTCCCATTGCTGTAGTGTGTTGTATTGGTTTGGTACATACATACTTCTTTGTTTACTTCCGTAACTTAGTGACCTAACTATATATCACCCACACTTCTATTGGCTATCGCCCCAACCCGGCTAAAGGGGCAGGACATCTCCAAGCGGTTGATCACAACAGAGCCGAATGGGCTCTGGTTTCAGACAGAGGGTGAAAAGAGGTGCTGCAGCACAGGGAGTATGAGGAAACTAGCTTTTTTTTTAACATTAAATAATGTAAATATGACACAATAAAGACATGAATCAGACAATTAGCATAATATGTCTCATTTAAATAAAAATAAGTTATTGTGTAAGATATGAATAATTAGAATATCTAATAGAAGGAAGCTGATTTAAAAGAAAGGAATTTCCTTTTGGTTAGGGATAGAGTTAGGGTTAGGGACCCGCAGTTTTCTGGAAGTTTGTTAAAAAATGTTGGAGCATAATGACTGAAGGCTGCTTTTCGCTGTTTAGTTTTGACATCTGGAGACAGAAAGCAGTCGCTTACCAGATGATCTGAGAGTTCTGGAAGGTCATAATGTAGCAGAAGATCTGAAATGTCTATTTTAGCGTCAGCAAATGGAAATGTTTTGCTTTGCATTGGCAACTGTGGAATGTTGACCTGAGCGATATCTTATGTCATACCAACTGTTGTCTCTTTCTGTGAACAATACTCTTAATATAATTATTAAGTTCAGTTTTAGCGTGGTGAACTTACTGGCTAATTAAACTTCTTATATGTGCAGTCGGGACAACAAACAATGACACTATGAGTGTAAATATTATAATAATAGCATGTACAACGAGTTGTTTAATAAATGTGGGACCTATTATTTTGAGTGTGAACAAGACTGAGAAATTACTACAGTATTTCATTTATGTCTCAGGTATTTCAAGGTTGCGATGGCTAAATATTCACGCGTTAAGCATCAAGAGGAAACCATTAGTTTTTTTTATAACCTATGATGATCTATTGATTCGTGTTCACCAACAGGATTTCCCCATTTTTTTGTCCGGGCGGGTCTTGGAAGACCGGAAGCTGTGGGGTTCATAAAAACATTTTCTTACACAATATCAAGCCACGATTATTGTTTTTATTCTAAATTGTATAATGTCTGACTTTTTTTGCCGTCTGTGAGGAAAATAAATGGGGCTCAGAGCCTCAGAATACTGAAATCTGTATCTTCTAATTTGTTATTATTTGGTGCAGGCACGAAACATACTACCAATAGAAATACATTGCTTCTAAAATCGTTCTGTGTCAGAATACTGAAATCTGTATTTTTTAAACTATTTTTTTCCTTCTATATTGTTATTATTTACATTGCTTTTAAAATCGTTCTGTGTGACACGAAAGAAATGGGGAAATCGTGTTGGTGAACACGAATCAATAGATTAATTTCGTGACTATAACACAAAATGCAGTGAGACTGGGTTGAATAATTCCATGACTTATGACTTAAACTTTGGTATTGAGTAATTGTTGATTCATATTGTATGCAAATTTGTGCAAGTTGGATTGGGCAATACATGAGTTGTCACTGTGTGTGGGGGAGTGGGGAAGGGCTTGATAAAGCTGTAGCCCCAGGGCCAATGGTTAATGCAGCCTTGACTATATTCAGGGTTGTCTTTCATATTTAGTCCACCTCTTTAATAAATGAAGGAACCCAATATTAGAACCACCTTTAATATAAGTCATTCAAACACACAAACCACAGCCTACAAAATGTGTAAAACCAGTCCTCTCATGCTAAACATGCAATGCTATCACTTTAATACAAAGTGTATTTGCACACTGTTGAATGAGTTTGCATTATATTGAACAAGGCTTTCTCATTCTCTACTAACTCCAGTGACAGAATTATTTTAACCTTTGTTTTGTTTAGTTTGCCTGTAAAGAAATTAATTAGGGCTCCACCAATATTCTTTGTAGCAAGGTTGAGCGTTTATGCACCGTTGATGGTTAGCTCTTTAAAAGATGCTTATGCTCAGAGAGTTCTCTGATTTAGGGTCATTTTTATGTTTTAATGGCAACAACCGATTTTTTATTAATCTACTGAGAGTGTCACGCTCACAGGTACAGATAAGAACCCAATAGCACGACACAGATACAACCAGTGTTCAGAATGTTCAGTTTAATCAGGTCAGGGACAGGCAGGGTAAAAACCAGGAAATCCAGCAGTCAGGCAAACAAATCCGAGAAGGGGCAGGCAGAACAGGGCTCAGAACCAGGCGATCCATCAGAGAGGCAAACCAATCCAAACAGGGGGCAGGCAGGAAACTCGAGGTCCGGTAACAGGCAGGCAGGGGTCAAAACCGGGCAGGACAGGTAACTAGGCTAGAGATAATTAAACGCTGGAGAGCTTGGCAGAATAGACAAGACAATCTGGCAGAGGACTAGTGAGAGTGAGTTGGTATAAATACTGTGGAGTAATGAGGGAATGAGTAACAGGTAAGGGGAAGGGCTGGGGAGACCAGCTGAGGGGAGTGAGCTGATTGCAAGAGCCTGGAAGAAGGTGGGATCTGAAATGACAGGAGAGTTAAGATGTGCCAAACCAAAAAACAACAATAATATGTGTCTGACTTGTGACAGAGAGGTCCTCTTGTTCCATAACAATGGAAAAGTTACTCTAAAGTTTGTATTTGATCTCAAATACATCCATATGTTCAGGTGAAGGTTTCTGGCTTAATTTGTGCACATCTTTGTATGGAAGTTGGTCCTCTTTGTTTTGTGCATGAAAGTGTTGACATGGTTTTTATTAGTTTGTCTAAGAGTGAGTGTCACTCAAATCCATGTTCTGACCTGCACTCTTTCATTCGGTCCACCCATAAAGTGCAACATCTTGATCCAGGATAGTGTCTGTAAAGACATGGGCACAGTATTGTCTGATCTCCCATTGCAGATTTAGCCTGGTTGGTATGCCATCATTCTTATTTTATGCAACCAGACAACAGCCATGAGCAGGCTGGATAGTGGAATAGTCTTAGGTCCTATCTGGGTTTAGCTAAGCTCTATTCCTCCCTTTCCTTCTGGGACGTACTTTGTCTCAGTTGTATTTTGTTTTGGCTGGTGATTCAGACTGTACATGCTCCATTAATAAAGGCCACAAGAGTGTTTGACTGACATTTGATGTTCGCAACAGCTTGTCTAATATATATATTGTAATCTTCTGGGAAAAAGCAATCTGGGAAAAGACTGTCTGCTCTTAAGAAAGCTTGAACTCATGTGTTTCAGCCGGTGTAGAAGTTATTAGGCTCCTTTCTTGAACTCTGTTTGAAAATGTTGTGTTGGCTCTCAAACTTTAATTTCCACAGTGTTTTCCAAACTATAATGTGTACAGTAATGGGTGGTGTGAACAGGTATTTGGCCAAGGAGAATGATCAAGAAATAATTAACTTTGAATACAAAGCTAGCCCCTAATCATAAACTTTAGATAGGTGATCTGTCCCATGGGGCAAGTTAGGAGCACCTGCATGCTCTCTGTGTTCCAAAAAGTGACCCTCGAAAACATCCTGAGAAGCTGCTCCAAGGCACTGGGCTGCCATTATGTTTGTCAAAGGAGGGAGAGCGAATGATGAAAATAATCACGACCAGCTCTCCACTGGCCTGATTTCAGTTGACCCTGGGAAGGCAGCTGAACATTTCAACACACATCATCCAGTCCTCACTAAGACCAGACCTCATCTTGATCTCCGAGGCCACAAGGCAGCTCACTTTGCTAGAGCTTACTGTGACCTGGGAGAAAAAGAATGAAGCACAAGAGAGGAAAAGGGCAAAGTACCAGGAGCTGATGGTGGACTGTAGCAAGAACGGGTGGAGGCTCAGATGCATGGCAGTGGAAGTGGTAAGCCGAGGGTTTGCAGGCCATTCCCTCAGCAAGGCCTATGAAGCCCTCGGCACCAAGGGACCAAGTATGAGCAGAGCCATGTAGCATGGAGGCATCAGAGATCAGAACATGCATGTAAGAACTGTCTAGAAGAAATGGCAGGTGCATACATTAAGCCGAGTTGCCACATGTAATTATCAGCTTGGTTCTTAACAATCCTTTCTCCCATGAATCCGAATGAACAACTTCTTGACAGCATGCAACTCACAGGGGTTTCTTCACATGACTTATGCATCATTGCCATGGTACTAGCCATATATGCTATTACACATAACTATCAAAGAGATCATGCCCAATGCAAGAAGGCACGCCAGACTAACAGAGATGGTATTGAGACAGCTCCAAAATTAAAAAAGTAACCCCTTTGTTCTGGTGCACCTCATCTTCCTGGATATATATTTTGAATGACAGCTCAGTAGTGTTGTTGAAAGCTGCAAATGTGGGTCCGTTTGACCTCTAGGTCCTTGCCCAGTTGTCCCATTACCAAGTCTTCAACAAAGTACTGAACATTTCGCTCTCTGCACAGCATAACAAGCTGCCTACGGTCAGTTATTGATCGACCGAGGTGAAATGTCTGCTAAAGTGAAGTAGACTTCTCTTTCTTAGTTTTTTCATTCCCAAACCCAATGGATTGATTACTTTAGTAGTGATAGAAAATCAAGCCCAAGGACAAGGGATGTAAATGAAACAAAGAATGTTCTGCTTTACTTTGCCATCCCATATCTCCCTAATTCTGCCTGTCATGGACTACTGTCAGGGTGTGTGTGTACTGCTTCTTCAAACACATTGGAATTAAGGAATCAGGCAAAACACTCCTTTCCTGCTTGAGTGTTCCCTTAACAGATGGGAACTGGCTCACTGTAGTTGTCGTTTAAACACAAACTTCTTCTTCTGTGATCCATTTTCAGAAGTGTTGAAAATCTAAAAAGAAACATTCATTGTATCCTCTTCAAAAGATTGTTTAGGTCCGGCTTAAGACTTCCAAATAAAACCAACTTTTTCATTTAGTCTACTGAGCAGGTTTGGGTTTTTAATGTCTTGTATATACTGGAATCCCAATGACAGCTCGAACAACAGATGAAGGAAGCAACAACCTTGCCTGTACCTTGATCTAAAACAAGGCCCTTGGGAACATTTCTAAATCTGCATTTGTATGGGGAATGTCTGCGTGTGTTTGTATAAGAGTGTGATTTAAATGATTGAAATCTTCTGGAAGCCATACTGCAATCAGCCGTTCGACACTTACGTAAAAATAGCACATGTCAAAATCCACGTTTCATCCCCATACCATATGGTGGAAACAGAATTATTATAATTGTCCCCAGAATGCATTTCTGTTCTAAATAATGTACTGTGTTTTGATAAAAAATTCTAGCTAAATGTAAAAGCAGTATGTTTTGTATTAACAGCAACACAATACAGTAGATTGAGGAGGTTGATTTGGTTTGTTTGGCTCAATTGTTTGTTATTCTCGCAAAGAAAATGTGAATGTGGTACTTTAGAGATGTAGACTGCCTCCATATGCCGACCTTGTTTACCTTTTATGGAAACAAAGTACAACTTGTGGATTGGAAAATAATATTATGAGAAGGTAAGAACAATAAAACTAGTTCACCATTATGAATGGGTCAAAACCCTGAAACTGGAAATAGTTAATAGCAGTAGTAGTGAAGTAATGTTATTTATCCTGCCCATTGGACCACTAAATAACATGTTAAATAACAACAGGTAGACCAGGATGGTCTACCTAACAAAAATCTAATAATTATATATAGACATCCTTTTTATTTCCAGCAATCTTCCCTTCTTCTTTATTCAAATGCGAAAATAATATACTGTATTTCAACCAAAAGCAATTGTAAAAAATAAATATAGCTGATTTCAAATATTCTATCAAGACACTGTCAATGTACTGTACTATCCTGCAACGACTCAATGGAAACGGAATCACTACAGTATAGACTAACATAAAAAACTAAAATAACCTCCCCACACAATATGATTTATTACACATTTCAAAATCGAAGGTGATGTAACTGTCACAATCTTAAGGAGAACCCAAATGCAGCACTCGAGAAACCAAGGAGAATTGGTAATATACTTTATTGGAGATTCCACTGGATCGGAGGAATACCAACCGGGCAGTATAACGCACCGGAGGACAGCGGGCAGAAGGTGAGTCAGGGACAGGCAGAGGGTCAGGGAGTAAACGAGGCGGTCAGCGTGGATACAGGCAGGGTCGGATAACAGGCCAGGCAGGATAGTCGAGGGACAGGCAGGATCAGGAAACAGGCAGAGCAGGCAGGTCGGGGACAGGCAGGGTCGGAACCGGGTAGGCAATCTAGTTTTGAACGCGGGAGAGACAAGCATGAGGCAAAGTGTGTGTGTAAGGTGCGGGTTTAAATACTGGCAGAAGCTAATGGGTGCAGAAGAGAAAGAGAGTGAGTTAACGAGTGGGTGTGGAAAACAGGTGAGACAGGTGAATGGAAAACTACTGGTGAATGATGGAGCAGACTATGACAGTAACTCTGTGGGCACACTCTTCTCTCTAGGAAAGGTATTCTCGTGAGGCCCGACAATGCTCCGCTCATGTCAACATCAATGGGAAAAAACAATGAAGGAGTCCAGTTATGTGGCCTTATTCAACACATCCTCACTCCCAGGTCGGCCTACTGTATGTTGACGTTATGTCAAGTCCCCTGTGTCGGCTTTTTCCAACGCAAGAGGGGGGCGGCGGTGTCGGCTTTTTCCAACGTAAGGGGGGGGCGGCTGTGTCGGCTTTTTCCAACGCAAGGGGGGGCGGCCGTGTCGGCTTTTTCCAACGCAAGAGGGGGGCGGCCGTGTCGGCTTTTTCCAACGCAAGGGGGGGGCGGCCGTGTCGGCTTTTTCCAACGCAAGGGGGGGGGGGGGCGGCCGTGTCGGCTTTTTCCAACGCTAGGGGGGATGGCCCTTAGCGTACATTTTCAACTTTCCGGGATTTCCATAGGCTTCTACATACAGTAGCTCCCTAAACGTATGTTGTAGACGACTTGAGATTGCGAGCGAATGCTACCTGAAGATCCATTCTCACAGCGTTTATCAACCTTTTTCTTACTCGATATCGAGCCACACTTATTCTTTTTACTTTTTTATTTTAATTGAATAATGTAGGACTTTTGTTGCCATCAGTTATGGGGAGAGTAGGGGCTCAGAATACTGAAATCTGTATTGTTTCATCGTTTTTTCCTTCTAATTTTGTATTCTTTTCTAAACCACACACTGTTATTTACTCAACAATAGCACATAATTATCCTTATGTTTATTAATTTGTTTGATTAATAAACACAAGTTGGAGTCCGTCAGGACCGAGGGTCAGAGCAGCTCATAGTAGCCTAGTTGCTTTAGAGCAGTGGTTCTCAAACTTTTTTCAATAATGTACCCCCTTTGAAAAAAATATTCCGCCAAGTACCCCCTGATCAGCGCAAAAACAATTTGTTAGGGACAAAATGCCTATATAAAGAGGTACAGTACAGTGCTGCACCATCAGTGTCTGATTTATTAAAACAACAACATTGTAACTTAAAAAACTTAAATGCTACATTTCAAATGTTTACAATCCATCACTAAATTCATGGCAAACCAATTTTAACATCATGCAATAACACTAAGACGACATTAGTTGCATTGAATTGATCTTTTTAATAAGTTGTACTTAGAATCTTGTGAGAAACATATGGTCTTGTGCTTCACTGAGGATCTGTGTCATTCTGACAGGGAGGCAAACTGCAGTTATTACACTTCACGTTTTTAAATATGTGTAACTCTGTTAATATAAAACCCACACTGCTCAAACTTTATTTATTTTTCCTAAAATTAGTATATTCATTTATTTTGGGGCGTGGGGAATGAAGAGAAAAAAAGATATGAGCATTTTATGAGCATGGGATTTTGACCCCTCATATAAACATATGCATAATGCTGCGCTATACTTTGCGGCCACACGCCATTGTCAAGCAACGCTTATTGTTTAGGTCCTTTGATAAGCAGGCAGTCATATCATTAGCTAGAACTAGCTAGATCTGATAGATTTGGACAAAAACGCGAGTGAAGTATAACCGGATGCGAGAGAGAGATCAGAGATCAGCTCAGCTGCTGCTGACGGAGAAGATGCAGCTCCGCATGATCACAGCTCCGCCGCTGTGACCGACCGGTGAGCGGACCAAAATACACTAAGAGTTAGACCTAACACACTTAGCTAGTTTATCTACTCTGGAACTAGCTAAACTCGTTATAAATATATGTATTCTTTACTGTCGGGTCACTTATTACAGGTTCAGCGAGCTGCACGAGACTGACGGGCTTTCAGGAGAGGGAGACGAAAAGAGAGCACCCAGTTTACTTTTCCCATTTTATTATCCAGAATTACTGTAAACCTTTGAATAAAGTAGTTAATCCACTATTAGTATTGTTTAAATGCATTAATTATGTTTTTTTTCATTAACATAAAATAAATCTCACGTACCCCCTGCAGTACTCCAACGTACCCCTAGGGGTCCCCATTTGAGAACCACTGCTTTAGAGAATGTTACACCCGGAAGTAAGTCTTCTCTCCACTTCGCTCGACAAACCCTGTGATAGTCCTCAAGCTCTGTGATTGGATGTTTGAGTGTGCGCCGAGGGTTACGCCGAGCGTCGAACAGCACTTTGAAATGGGATGGAACCACGGCAGACTGTCCAAAACTGGATTTGTATGGGTCCACCCCGTTTTGGCGGCAGTGGTTCCTGTTTGTCTAGAAGTCTTCTCATCAGGGCTCTATAAATAGAGAACTACGGCAGATATGTAATATTTAATGCAGCCGAACCGTGTATTACAATGCCTTTATGTGATGACCTCCTAAGAGAAAAGCAAGCAAACTCGGAATAAAGTATCATTTTATTTAAAAAAAATGTTTTCGTATTTCACATCAACAGGAAGTCCGGTTAACTAAAATGTCCGTGCGGAACAATACCCCAACCCATAGATCCGTTGGTGAATAATGTAAATCACCACATTACACACATCCCTTCACATTTACATTGTAATTGACATTAAAGTATTTCGTGAGGCCTTCTAAAATGTTTTTAAATATGGTTGTAGTTGAAGAGTTTGTAAATTATTGCGTTGCCTGGCTTGAGGACTATCACGGGGTTTGTCAAGCGAAACGGAGAGAATACTAGTAAAATGCTCTAAAGCAGGGGTGCCCACACTTTTTTGGCTGGTGAGCTACTTTTGAAATGACCAGCTCACCGAGGTCTACCAATCAAAAATAAAATCCCAAATTGCAAGGGTTGCTGAATAACACGTTTTATTTATACATGGGATAACTACAATAGGGCTGTAACAAACGACTAATTTGATAATCGATTAATCTATCGATTATTGAAACGATTAATCGACTATTCGGACTATTATGCCTTGTACAATTTCTCAAACGCTCTTATTTAGCCATCAACTTTTAGATTTAGCTTGAGGTTGTTTTAGGCATGTGGAAACTAACAATGAAGACAATAAAGATGAATACTTGATTCAAAAATACATATATTGTTGAACTGTTGTGAACGATTCATCTCTTGAATGCTCTTATGCTGACGTCATATCTGTCAATCACACAGCTGGTTCTAATAAAGGGATCATTGCTGGCTCACTCGGAGAACTCAGTCAGTGTCATGTGAACTACAATGAAGTGTGTGGCGTCTTTTATTTCTCCGTAGTATTAGTCCAAGGCTATCTAGACCTTTGCTGGTAATGGCTGCTGCGCCAACAGGTTATGGGCCCAGAAAGGATTTTGGAAACCGATGGAATCGTTTGTGCTTTGACGGAAATGAGAAAAACTATGAGTTGTGGGAAACAAAGTTTCTTGGCCACCTGCAGTCTACAAGGGCTGAAAAGCACCATATTGAAAGAGCCTGACAGTGGCGGAGGCGAAGAGGATGTAGAAGGAGCCGCTGTAAGAGCCGCAGAAGACGCTGATAAAAATAAAGAAGTCTACGCTGAACGTATTCAATTGTTGGACGATACAAGTTTGTCTCTGGTCATGAGGCGTTGAAGTTTCTGAGCGATCACTACGCAGGTACAGGAAAACCGCGTGTGATCAGCTTGTATACAGAGCTTACGTCTCTCCAGAAATATGCTAATGAAAGCATCACAGACTATATTATACGAGCAGAGACTGCTATCACAGCACTGAGGAATTCAGAAGAGATTTTGAGTGACGGTTTATTGATAGCTATGATTCTGAAGGGGCTGCCAGCGTCATTTAAGTCGTTTTCTATCCACACTAAACAAAGTGATGAGAAGATCACCTTCGCCGAGAGTTCAAGACCAAGCTGAGGAGCTACGAGAGCACTGAGAAGTTCAGTGGGAGCTCAGTTGATGACAGCGTGATCAAAGTATGAAGCTGCTGACCTGTTATACTTGCGTCCAGAAGGGTCACAGGGCCCGCGAGTGCACGGCTGCTGGTCACGGGGAACAACAGAGACAGTGGTGCCGTTTTTGCAGGAGTTCCACGCACAGAGATGCAAACTGCAGGCGGAGAGGACGACGAGACAACGTAAAACAGGCCATGGATGAAGAGGACCACGACCACCACGACCACCACCACACACCACGACCACACCACGACCACCACCACACACGTTCGCGGGCCTTCAAGGCCCGCGAACGACAGGTGGACAGCGACCCGGGCGATGGACTAAAGCAAAGAGGGCTTATGGTCGACACCGGTGCTACATCGCACATAGTGACTGACATGAACAAATTCAAAGACTTTGACGAGAGTTTCGAGCTACGAAAACATGTCCTGGAGTTGGCTGATGGAGTGAGGGCCTCTGGCATAGCGCTGAAGAGAGGTGCAGCCAAAGTTTGGCAGAAAGACAATACGGGTCGAGAGGTGGAGACGATGCTGACGGGGGCGCTGTACATTACATTACATTTCATTTAGCTGACGCTTTTATCCAAAGCGACTTACAATTACCAATTACAGGGACATTCTCCCTGGAGTAACTGAGGGCTAAGTGCCTTACTCAAGGGCACACTAGTGGTGGTGTTCCAGGCGGGATTTGAACTCAGAACCTTCCGATCTGCAGCCCACCTCACTATCCATTAGACCACCACTACCCCTGTACGTCCCATCCTTTCCCCAAGACATGTTCTCGGTCAAAGCAGCGACGACCAATGGAGCCACGGTCGTATTCAAAGAAGGACAGAACAAGCTCATTCACGAGAACGGTACGACATTTGATATTAAGGTGTATGATAGATTGTTTTATTTAAACACAGTTAATGATGAAAATGTTGATGAATGTCATGGGTGTTATGATATCAAAACATGGCACGAAATTCTAGGTCACTGTAACTACGAAGATGTGTTGAAATTGCAAAAAGTCACAGAGGGTATGACAATTAAAGGCAAAACTGATACATCTAATTTGACATGTGAAGTGTGCACAAAAGGGAAATTTGCTCAGAGCAGGAGCAGAGAGCCAGATGAAAGGGCAAAGGCTGCACTGCAGCTTGTACACACAGATGTGTCTGTACCTATAGATCCTACAGCTAAAGATGGGTTCAGATACACATTAGCATTTACTGATGACTATTCAGGAGCAGTTTTTGTTTATTTTTTTAAATCTAAGAGTGACACAGTCAAGGCTACTGAGAAGTACATTGCTGACGTTTCACCTTATGGAAAAATCAAATGCATTAGATCTGATAATGGTACTGAGTATACTTCTGGTCAATTTCAGTCATTGCTAAGTAGAAATGCCATCAGACATGAGACCTCAGCTCCTTATTCACCCCATCAAAATGGGACAGCTGAGAGAAATTGGAGAACATTGTTTGAAATGGCAAGATGCATGCTAATTGAGAGTAACCTACCAAAAGAGTTGTGGACATATGCAGTTATGACTGCTGCTGTCATTCGAAATAGGTGTTACAACAAACGTGTAGGACAAACTCCATACTACATGTTGACAGGAAAGAAGCCTAACCTTTCAAAAATGAGAACATTTGGGTCACCATGCTATGCTTACAAGCAAAACAAGAAAAGGTTGGATTCAAGATCTGAAAAGGGTATTTTTGTAGGCTATGATAAGAACAGCCCTGCTTATTTGGTGTTTTATCCTGACACAGGAAAAGTACTCAAAAATAGGTTGGTCAAATTCATCACCAAGAGTGTCATTGAGAGTTAGACTCAATCAGAGCAGGAAACTGATGATGAAGATTTCAGTATGAGGAGAGCTGTAAACCACCTACCAAAAATTGAAAAGGCAAATGTAATCCCAAAAGAGTCACAGGAAAATGAGACTGAGATTTGTGATAACATTCAGACAGGTGAAGGCCAAAGTAGCCAGAGGACATCTTATCCACAAAGGGAAAGAAAACCTCCTCAATATTTGAAGGATTATGAGTGTAAAGTCGAATCTGATGACCAAGGAGAACTAACCCTTGATTACTGTTATAGAGTTATTTGTGATGTGCCCCAAACATTGAAGGAGGCTATGACATCCCCAACTTCTCAATTATGGGCTAAAGCTATGGAGGAGGAAATGGATTCACTAATGGAAAATGACACATTTACCCTGACCACACTGCCAGAAGGTAAACATGCAGTGGGGGGCAGATGGGTTTACACAGTGAAAGAGAACCCAGTTAAAACATGCAAAGCCAGGTATGTAGCAAAAGGCTATAGTCAAGTGTCTGGTATTGATTATAAGGAAACCTTTTCTCCAACTGCAAATATGACATCTGTACGTAGTCTAATGCAAATCGCAGTACAACATGATTTAGAATTGCATCAAATGGATGTTAAAACGGGGGGAGAAACTGGTCTGTAAACTTAACAAGTCACTGTATGGTCTGAAACAATCAGGACGGAATTGGAATAAAATGCTCCATGATTATCTAAGTGAAAATGGTTTTATTCAAAATCCGGCTGACCATTGTGTTTACAGTAAACTAACATCTAAAGGTGAAAGGATTATTTTGATAATCTGGGTTGATGATTTTATCATTGCAGGAAGCAACAGTCAAACAATCCAAAATGTAAAAGACATTTTGGGAGCCACATTTAAGATGAAAGATCTTGGCAAACTTAAGAACTTTCTAGGCATTGATTTCACACAGACAGATGGTGATATAAAGATGAACCAGAAAAGGTACATCATGAAAATATTGCAAAGGTTTGACATGTCTGACTGCAAGGCAAGATCGACTCCATGCGAGTATAAACACCAATTTGACAATGAAGGTGAATCTGTTGATCAAAAGAGGTATCATGAAGTGGTAGAAGCTTGATTTATGTGATGACATGTACTAGCCCTGATCTAAGTCTTATTGTCAGTAAGTTGTCTCAATACTTATCCGAACCAAAAGAACAGCATATGGTAACAGCAAAACATGTGTTGAGATACTTGAAGGGAACTGTAGACCAGGAGTTGTGTTACAAGAGAAGTGATTCAAAACTATATCTTGTTACAGATCAAGATGACAGACGGAGCACAACTGGGTACTGTTTTAGTCTATGTCAGACAGGACCTGTTATTTCCTGGAAATCTAAGAAACAGCCTACAGTTGCTTTATCCACATGTGAAACAGAATATATGGCATTGGCAGCTGCTACACAGGAACGTTTTTATCTTGTGCAATTATTAAAAGGAATGGACAGTGGAAATGATTATGCACCAGTGACAATCTTTGAGGACAACCAAGGGGCAATTGCACTATCAAATAATCCTGTGTGTCGTCAAAGGTGTAAACATCATATCAAATATCATTTTGTTCGATCTGCAGTTAGTGATGGAAACATTATTATTGAATACTGCCCAACAACAGAAATGGTAGCTGATATGTTAACCAAGCCTGTAACAAAGGGCATGATTGAAAAGTTTGTGTATTTCATTTTTGGTGTTGAAGGTTAAAATGAAAAAAAAAAGTGTAAATGTATGTTAAAGGTTGTCAGAATAAGATCAAGTGTGGGTGTTGAACTGTTGTGAACGATTCATCTCTTGAATGCTCTTATGCTGACGTCATATCTGTCAATCACACAGCTGGTTCTAATAAAGGGATCATTGCTGGCTCACTCGGAGAACTCAGGCTGCGGCCCCACGAGGACGAAGTTGGTCGTTTGCGTTACTGTTTAGTGTCATATAGACCGTTCGGCCACACGAGGACGACCGAATATGGCACTAAACGACTGAGGAAACGACAACGGGTCCCAAGGTGGATAGAAATGCATACTCCACTCTCTGGGGGGTCAAACAGCTCCGTGTGTGCGCCCTATACGGACATTTTCAGATCACTGATAGTGATTGCGCAATAGCCCCGCCTCTCCCCACCTCTTCTGCTCACCTCCGCTTACCCCGCGCCAGTGCTGAAGTGTTTTGCCACCAACAACAACAACAATGGCGGATCGCAGAGTTGCTATCGTGCTCCGGACGCTATTGACCATGCTACAGTTGTTTGTGCAACATCTACAGCAATAATGATGAGGCAATAGCCCCGCCTCTCCCCACCTCTGCTGCTCACCCCCACGTCAAAGTAAACTGCATCCTGAATTCAGATTATTTATCTTTCTCTCGCGAGTGAAGTCTAATCTGACAGGACGGAGACACGCAGCTCTGCCCACCTACAGCTCCTCCCGCTGCAGCAAAACACACACTTCAAGTCAGATCATCACCCTTAGCTATTTTAATTACCTCTCAAACTCCCTAAACTAGTTATAAATATGTTTATTTTTTACTGTCGGCCGGGTCACTCATTACTGGATCAGCTGCTGCATGAGACAGACACTGACGCTGTCCGAAGAGAAGGAGGAAAAAGAGAGGCTCCGTGTATTTTATCATTATATTATATAGAGTCGTTATTCATTTGTTTTAAAGCTCAATAAATAACAAAGAAGACCTTTGACCGGCACTTTTATAATTTTGTCCGGAAGATTTCAACTTTAATACACGCTGACTGGCGAAAAACTCTGCCCGGTTCCCTCGGCCCCCACCGCGGAGAATAAACAGAAGGGCAACCATGACAACCATGCTTCTTCGCTGCTTTTGTGGAGGAAGTTACAGCGCCACGTAGAGGCTCCTGCATATGTACTGCAGCTTCTCCAGCGGTTGGAGCTAAACGGAGCGGTCTCGTGTGGGCAGACACTATCCGGATAATTATTGCATGTGGACGGAAGCCGTTTGCGATTGCGTTTGCGTTAATCCTATGCGTTTAGCCGTTTTCGTCCTCGTGGGGCCGCAGCCTCAGTCAGTGTCATGTGAACTACAATGAAGTGTGTGGCGCAGAGATGTTCACAAGTCTTTTTTTGCAAGTCCAAGTCAAGTCTCAAGTCTCTAAAAAAATAAAAGTCTCATGTCTCTTCTGGTTGTAATAAGCCTTCTATTGTCTGCTGCTATCCAGTCTGTTAAGAATACTGCACAGCTATATCTAAGAAATTCAAAGCATGTACTGTGTTATTATCACTCCTATATATTAGCATACAGTATCAGTACTGATTAGTTGTTTGTTATATGATCACTTTAAACAGGCTATTGCAACGCAATATGAGGAAAAACATCACACTTTAGCTAAATACAAACAACTTATAAGCAAAACAATTCAGAATCAGAAATACGTCAAATACGTCTTTGTATCAACCGTATTGTTTAATTACACTGGATCTCTAATTACATATTTTAAGTCTACTATTAATAAACATATTCCTCTATCCTCTCACTCAAACCCAGTGTAATGGTAACCTGATAAACCTGTAACATTAACGTTACAGGTTTACGTGGTACGTGGTCAACAATAAACCTGTAACCTGCCTATAAACCCACAGATGTATTTATGTATGTAACTATTTATTTTTCTACGTTTAACGTTAGCCAGTAGATGGTGGCAGCGGAACGTAATGATTAACGTTACCGACCTTTTTTTATGCCATGTCAAGAGTTGGATGTCAACGCCACTCAACTCAAACAAGTGTGACAAGCAAACATTCACTCATCTTTTCAAATATTCAGTTACAAAGCTAGTAGCAAGCTAAGTTAACATTACACAGCTGATGCTGAGCTAAACATGTTTGCTAACCGTCCATATGCGTTAATGTGACTGACCTCTCCGGGTGAGTTTTCAAGTGCCTGATGACATTCGACGTTGTTGCGCCAGCATCCTTGATTTTGATATTGCAGACTTTGCAGTGTGCGCTCCTTTTGTTGGTGCCGCCGGCGTTTTGTTCGAAGTGTTTGTAGTTGAACCTAATTACAAGCGGTACAGCCGCAGGTGTGCCGCCGGTCGCCATTGTGTTACTACGAGGTAGTAACAGAGGCGCGCACGTCTGCGTAATGAGCCCGGCTAAAGTAACCGGATGGCCTACCTGCCTGTCAGCCTTCCATCTGGGCACAAACTGATCTCGTGCCCTCATTGGTCATGTGCGCGTTCGTGTGTGTTGGAGGAGGCGGGCTCTATAAGGAAGTAGCAGCCTCTAGCAGATTATCTCCGGTTGTGTATTTTCAAATTCTAGCGATCTCGAGCCGGTTTCTCTCAAATGTACCTACCCCACCTTTAATACGCCAAAAATAGAAAACACAATGATTGAAGGGAGTCCCAACACACGAGTCCAAGTCGAGTCTGAAGTCTTTTGGTCACGAGCAGAGTTGGGTGTAACGCGTTACTGTAATAATATTACTTTGTCGGTAACGGAGTAGTGTAACGCGCTACTTTTATAATCCAGTAATCACACTACAGTTACTAACATTGCCCCGACAGGCGTTACTTCGTTACTTTCTAAAATCAGTCATAATCAAACCTCAACAAACACCTGCAAAGAACACATGCTAGGTGAAGCTAACGCACATAGCTGTTGTTTATTTATATCACACACACGTAGTTCTTCTTCTCTGTTTTCCGGTTGTTGCTTGTTTTGAATGACGAATACACACTACCGCTGCCTGCTGGTAAGGAGAGTTATTGCCACTCACGCATGCGCAGTTCGTACGTGCTCGGCTGAAGTCTGGCTCCAGTGCAACACATGGCCAACACGCAGGAGAACACGCTGACGCAACAGCGTGAGCAGAGATAGACTGCGCAAAATATACAGATAGCAGGAGACAGAGGACAGCCACGGTCAGATAGCAGGAGACAGAGGACAGCCACGGTCAGATAGCAGGAGACAGAGGACAGCCACGGTCAGATAGCAAGAGACAGAGGACTGCCATGGTCAGATAGGAAAACATTCAGGAGCTATCTGGATCAGTCTTATGCGACAATGGAAACTGAACTAAAGAGAACATTTGAAACTTTAGCAGTCTGCGTGATCTGCCTGTAGGGAGGGGCGGGCCGGCCCTGCGAGTAAAGTAACGAGTAAAGTAACGAGTAAAGTAACAAATTACTTTATGTAGATAGTAACGAAGTAGTGTAATATATTACTTTTTTTTAAAGTAATATGTAATATGTAATATATTACTTTTTTTTAGTAACGACCCCATCTCTGGTCACGAGTCCAAGTCAAGTCTGAAGTCTCTGTGTGTGCGACTTAAGTGCGACTCGAGTCCGAGTCGCAGACTCGAGTCCCCATCTCTGGTGTGGCGTCTTTTATTTCTCCGTAGTATTAGTCCAAGGCTATCTAGACCTTTGCTGGTACTGGCTGCTGCGCCAACATATATTATTAAATTAACAAATTGTTTACAAAATTAACATTGCTTTTTATTTAAATTAAATAAATAATATTTCACATCAAAAGAAACAACAATGTTTTAACAAATCGTATTAAATAATCTGATGACAGAACTGTAAACAGAATAGCTGAAACTTTAACAAAATAAAGAGTAACTCAGTTTCCTCTAATCATTACCCCATGTTTGTATCATTGAGTTAACTCTTTGTGTTGCTGCTAGCATACATAACACCTGACGTGGAAACGTTACTCGTGGATGGGGATACAGAGCTACAAGAAAGACAGTCGAACCCGGTGCATTCTTCCGTCTGGATGTGGTGCACTTTGATAAATGTTTAGACAAATTGCTCGTGTTACCGCCCTTACACTGAAAAAAAAGTGGAGTGACATTTACTTAGAAAAACCCTCGGTAACAATATTCCACGCAGAAATTCTAAGTAAATTTAACAACCTACATTTCAAGTAAATTCTCTTACAGTTCAGAAGTGTTTCTAACTACAGGTACACAAGTAACTTTACTGTGCATTCTGTTTTCTTATTTAAGTGTACTCACTATTGCATAGTATTTTTTACTTAAATATACAAGTAATATTTACATAATATGTCTTCTTCTATTTAAGTGTACTCACTATTGCATAGTATTTTTTACTTAAATATAAAAGTAATATTTTCTTCTTCTATTTAATTGTACTCACTATTGCATAGTATTTTTACTTAATATACAAGTAACATTTACATAATATTACTTCTTCTATTAATTGTACCCACTATTGCATAGTATTTTTTACTTAAATATACAAGTAATATTTACATAATATGTATTCTACCTTTAACAGCAATACCCTGTTAAATATGGGCATAAAAAACATGAAACAATGTACTCTTTAAAACAGAACTTTATGTTTTGAAACACTGGTAGAATTCTGAGCTAAAAAACCAAAAAATCACATTCATATCATATTCAGCACATGACTTTGCAAGAAAACTAAGTGCAATCACTCATCCCTGACATCCCTTGCGTTTAGTGTTATAGAGAATAATTACACAATATCTAGTTGTACAGTGGCCCTGAGAATTCAACGCACCTCAAGAAAACATACAAAACACAATCAAATGAAGAAAACATTTTCACCAATTTGACATGTGCAGCATTGAGCTGCACATACTCAAAGCACAACAAATGAAACTGTTTCCAGGGGAAACTAAAAAGTGCTGTGTCAAGAACCCCCTCACAAGGTTTTGAACATTATCTTAACAATATACAAAACATGTAGTTGTACAAAGTGGGCTCAGGCAAAACATATGAAAAAGGTCACTGTTGCTAGGCACCATAACTACCAAGTATTTCCTCTGAACTGCAAGTTGAAGAAAAACACCTTTGTATACACTTAGGCTACAAGTTTGTTGCACAATGCATGGACTTTGGAGACATCTTCAGGACATTTAGCTCAAGAAAGAGCTTCTGAAATACTTCAAAAGTGTATTTCATCTTCGGTGGATAACTTAAGTTCATTGCATATATGAAGCCTGTGAGCAGAAGGCAAGCCTTTGACACACATCTGCAGTCATCAAGAACCTCACTTCCCCTCGATGATAATGGACAACATCGGCAGGGCCTTCGTGTGCTGCACTTCCACGGAGGACAACTATTTTCATGACGTGCTCAGCGTAGTCCTCTCTGACGAATTCTTTGCTCACATCCTGTCAAAACATGTGCATCGGTGATGAGATACACTATACTGTACATGTTTTCTTTGAAGTGACTGAATATGCAAAAGGTCATTCATTAGGTTAAAGTGGCCATTTAATAGGGCTGAACTACCAATCAAATGTTATCGAAACTGCAATATTGCCTACAACAATTTTCAAATCGCAGCAGGTGCGATATTTGTAAAAGGAAAAATGTAAGGAAAACCTTTTGTTTGCTACAAATCCTCGCAAAAATCACACCATGATCATTTAAAAATGTTTCAATGGAAAATGAGAATAATGATGATAATTTCCTGATATCGCAATTGCAATATCAGTTAAAATAATTGCAATACATTTTTTTTTTATTATCGTTCAGCCCTAGTATTTAACCAACTATTGATGTTATAGTTCCTTCCTTTTGTAGATAAGACGGGGGTAAGTCATGTAGGGAATTTGTAGTCACTTTTATTTCTTGGTTTAAAAAAAGCTGCTCTGTTCCAAGCAGGAAGTAAAAGCTAGTATAGTACTGGATTCAGTTTAGCGAAAATGAGGTGGGATCGGGGGTTTTAAAGGCTCACATCTTCAATTCTACTGAAAACCAAATTATGAATCAGAATGTAAAAAAAGATCATTAGAGAAAGAATGAAAAAAAGAATGAATGGAATAAAGTAAAATGTTTGCTTTTATTTTAAATATATTAAATACCAATTTATTTCATCTAAATGTTAACTTAATTAAAAGGACATGCCTTTTCCACATACTGGCATGAGTATCTAACCTGTAGAGATATCCATGTACAACAATCATCAGAACATTTACCTGGTAGTCTTTGATGAGTTCCTCTGTAGACTCTCCAAGGAACTCCATCAAGCAGCGGATGATGGCATCTCGTCTATCTTCTACATGTAGCTGTTAAAAACAGACAAGTACATTATTGTAGAGAGAAAGCAAAAGATGTTGCGTAATGGTCAATTGAACCTGCTACAAAAAGGCACCAACTAGGTGCAAGGATGCAAAGCAGGATCAAGCTGTGCATACAAATGAGTTGATACACATTTAACTTAAAACATCCTATGATGTGCCAAATGAAACCCAGGGTCAGTTGGGTAGATGCCCTGCTGGCTTTGGGTCTTGGTCAGGCCGGCCAGATCATTACATTATTATTATTATTATTATATCTTTTCTCAGTGAATAAGAGCCCAACATACATTGATCGATTGCAATTGTATGAATTTTACACTTTACCTGACTGAGTGAATCCAGCAGGGGTCTTATTTTTGTGCCTGCAACTCCGCCTTTTGTCCCAAATATCTCCTGCCGTTTTGGGGTGTAAAAGTCCAGTTTGGTCAAAAAGGTTCGCTCGAGATGAATTGTTGTAATCCTTTGGAACTCCTCTTTGATCTGAAACAACAAGGTGATAAAAACATTAAATGTTTAAACGAACAAGGGCAATCTGTATAAAGACAAGGGACTGAGTTGCAGCGTCCACCATTTACATGTTTTAGCCTGTAGTGCTTTAACAATCCTGTCCTTTTGTTAGATTCAAAGCTACATGTTTTGCACACCCATCTAGTGGAATCTGAAAAAAACACAAATGAATTCAATCTTTAAACCTCTTGAAACTAAACCATGTTACAAAAACATTTATATGTCAACTTAAACTTCTAATAGTACTGAGTTGATGAACTTACTCTGCATTAGCTGTCGAAGACGAAATTGCTGAATGACTCAATTTCCCTTGGTAACCTGTGAAATATATAGAAAGTACATTAGAAATGAATTATGTAAATACAGAACTTACTGTCTTGCAATTTATTGCTTAAATATGAACACAACAATATACATTCAAGCCATTTTTATCATGTAAAATGTTATTTAAAAATAATTCTATCACACATGTATACATCAGAGTTCCCGTTAGCCGGTAATTACCGGACTACGACCGGTAAAATGTGCTGAAGACCGGCAAATCTAAATCTCTCCGGTCAAAGTGTCCGTTCAAAATTATTTCCGCTTAGCGCAATACCACATCAGTTGCGCAACTTGCACCATTTATGTGACAGACAAGAAGAGTATGTGACAGACAAGAATAGTCAACTCTAACGTCTAACACGTAATGTGGAGAAAGAGATGTCCTGGATGGGTTGATTGTGCGTTGATCTGTTGGTAATGCCTCGGGGTTCCGGTGGGCATGTAAACAAATGCATAATGCTACGCTATACTTTGCGGCCTCACCCGGTTGCATAGCGACGCTTATTGTTTAGGTCTTTTAATAAGCAGGTAGTCCTATCATTAGCTAGAACTAGCTGCATCTGATCGATATGGACATACACGGAGTGAAGTCTAATCTGACGGGAGAGAGATCAGCTGCTGCTGATGAGTCGACACGCAGCTCTGTATGATCACCTGCAGCGGTGAGCGGAACAAAACACACACTTTAGGTTACAATATTATACGTAGCTATTTTAATTACCTCTCAAACTACCTAAAATAGTTATAGATGTGTTTAGTTTTACTGTGGGGTCACTCATTACTGATCCTCGAGCTGCATGATACTGGCGGGCTGTCAGAAGAGGGAGAGCGCTCCGTTTATTATTCCCGTGTTATTGTAAATTACTGTTCACTTTTGAATAATGTAGTTAATCTACTATAATTAGTTTGTTTAATATCGAATCATTTCAATTTGTTTTAAAGCTCAATAAATAACAAAGAAGACCTTTGACCGGCACTCATTTTGTCTGGAAGATTTAAACTTTAACGGACATGTTGACCGGCGAAAAAATATTCTAACAGGAACTCACATACAACGTATCACTGCATTCAAGGCTAATCAATACGCAAAGTAATAATAACGTAATAATACTTTTATCCAAAATACAACCGTTCAATACAATGACAGACCTGCCTCTACACGGGAACGTTTGCGTTTATGCACAGTACGCGTTTTCTAAAAAGTCTTCCGTTCACACGCATTTGTTTAATTTAACGTGTCTGTTCAGACGAGACCGCTCGACCCGCTGTAGTACATATGCCAGGCCTGTAAGTGGCGCTGCTGCCACCACAAAATATACCAAAAACAGTGAAGAAGACCCGGAGCATGGTTGCCCTTCTGTTTATGCCCCGCGGTGGATTTAGCAACATGTAGTAGTTCATGTAATTCTCCATGTCCACTTGTTGCTGGTGGTTGTGGTAGAGGAGCTGTAGATTGTTCACTAACATCGGTAGCACGGTCGAGCTGTAGATGGTGTACTAACATCTGTAGAATGGTCAGTAGCAGTAGCGTTAGCAGTAGCGCTGACAGTAGCTCTCGTGTAAACGGAGTCTCAGAGCTCACAGCTCCTCAGATCTGTTCAGAAACTAGACAAAAGTGAAACGAGTACAAACCACAGACTTGTCAAAGCATTAATTCATTTTTTACTAACCGGTATCAGTATGTTGTTACGGGCCGGGACAAACCAAACTGCGCTACGTGCTGCACTGGAAAAGCGCCAACAGTGAATCCATGGAGGCAAACACACTCACATTTTAAATCGCGCTGTTCATATTTCATTGCAAATATAATATTCCTTGACCACTTTGTCCTTCTCTAGGCTGCAGTGAAACTGACCGCATCACGTAGCGTCGCACATACTGTTGAGTATTTCTTTTGTTGAGCTGGAGCCATGAACACGACCCCCTCTCCCGAAATAAAAAACTATTCAAATTTGTAAGAAGTGCGCCAGTGCCATAGTTTCCATTATAAACGGCGAATGTTGTCGGAGTCGACAACTCTGAAGTTTCAAATAAGCCTTAAAAAAATATATATTACATCTGATGTGGCAACTTGCATGAAACCGGGCTAAGTTTGCTAGCACGATAACGAGCTAGTTAGCCAGCTATTCTGTCGGCTAATGTTAGCTAACTTGGCCTACATTTTTAATAACCAAATACTGACTTCAGCTGACAAGCTAATAGGAATGTAACAAGTTAACCAAGCACATAAACATACTCACATGTCTCCACCTCGATGAATATTCAAATGAAATGGTCGACCAAGCAGTCTTCAAGTTCCACTCAAATGTCAACCTTCTGAGTGGACTGTCCGTGCTTGACTGCGGGGACAATGTGCGCGGGAAATACTCTCCCCTGACGTCACCCACAGTTAACTCGCATTTCCCATGTACATTTCAATAGCTTTAACAGGTTGTACAGTAATACAATAATTTAGGTAATATTTACTTAGTGCTATTGTTAAAATTCACTTATGAAAATGAAGATTCAAAATTACTTAGAAACACAAGTAACACATTAAATAAAAGGAGACATTTTGAGTAAAATTACTGAAATAGTAATGTATTGTAGAATTTAAACATATAATCAAAGTAATATTTACAAAGCCAAAAAGTCCTTTTTTTCAGTGTACATGCTAAACACTCTTGGCAAGGAGCATTGTCCACCTCAAGACGGGTAACATTTAACCACACCTCGGAGCGCTTCTCTCCGCCATCTCCTCCGTGTGTTGCTGCATGGAGCAGCCGCGTGTGTGTAAACTGCCCCGCCCCCTCGCACACAGACGGGGGAGAGAGAGATCTCGGTTGCGTTCGGATAGTTTAAAAATCAGCTCCTAAGTTCTAACCCTATCTCCTATTCCTTGACCTCTGAGTGAAACGTCACGGGGTTAAGGGATAGTGGATAGGAGAATTCAAAAGTATTTAGGAGAAGAGACTGCGGTACTTTAGAGAATCCGAATGCACTTTCACTATCCGACGTGTTTATGATGCGCCAGCGGACGTCATTGTGTGCGTCTGCTGCTGTCGGGAAACTACAGTTTTCGATACAGCGGACTACAACATGGATGTGTAATAAGAACGAGGGACTACTGTAAACTCATCTAGAGACTCTGCACCGTGCTCTGATGCTGTAAATGCTTTATGAACGTGGACAACAGAGAAACATATTCTTCATGACCAAAGTTGGAATTGAAATAAAAAAAGAAAGTGAAACTTATGCTCGTCCCCCTCTCCCTCCGGTCCACATTAATACAAAAAATGATCCCAGTATGATTGTATGAACTATGAAAATATCTTAAAATCAATACAAATGTATTTATTATAAACGTTAGTCTTTAACATCTATCACTGTGTACATCACCATTCAAACATCTTTTAAAAGTGGAACAAACCCCACACAGCTCAGTGAAATGTTGACTTTATTTGATCATTTCAGTAAAAACTAACGTTCATATTTCTCTTTTTGATTATAATACTGATGAACGTTCAAAACAAAGCACTTTGGCAACTTACCACATACGTTTTAAAAAGCTTAATAAGCACAGTAACTTTCATGATATTGTAATATATGTTGGATTCGCTTCAGGTGTGGCAGGAAACACTACCACTTTGTCAGAACCTTCCAATAAATATAGAGGCAGCTTTGTACAAAATATAGGGCAATCTTTTTTTAACAACACAGTTAATTGGTAAGAGGAGATGGTGTCCACGGGGCACCAGAAACCCCCACTAGACTGTGGAGTCCACTTTTAAATACACTTCAGGGCTAGTTTTACTAGCGTTTAACGCGGCACACCACACCAAGAACACGGCATGCAAACACCCTCTGCCGGAGGCACACAACTAGGCAAAATGAAACACACACAGCACACACACTGCAATGACCCAACCAACAATTTAGGGCGAGAGCTCCAATTCGTGGTAGCCTCTTCTCTGCTGCTCTCCTTCCATACACTGTAAAATACTTCTAAAATCAGACATACAACAATAAAATGGGTATAAGTAACTCGCCAGTTGGCGAGACCCTCCCCCGGTTGGGACGCCGTCCAACTCCCCGGGGATCGGCTTCGCTGGACGACGTGAACTGAGTCACTACAGCTGGTGTCCGTGTTGCTTGGGCACCGCCGTGCATAAGGAGGGATCGCGGCTCGCACTCACTAAAACCCCAGCCCTGACTATCTATAGGAGGTAACAGGCCTCCCGATCCTGACACTCTAACGTCTTTCCTGTCTGATTAACACACCTGTTTCAGTTCAGTTAATCAGTGCCCATGCAGGCGCATTCACGTCACACTTTCCCCCCTTTTGTCCAAAAAGACTCGTCCTCGAGTCACTACGGTGCCATCTCGTAATCTCGAGACCACACCGGTAGCTTACGCTGTCGGCCCGAACGTCCACCCTCTGTCGACGGAGCTACCGACTCTTCCCTTGGAGACTCAGACACAGCCACCGCGTCTTACGTCGCTGGGGGACCAGGCAGGCCCCCGGAAAGAGAGGCTGGTCCCTCTGCGGATAGGTTTCCTTGCGAGGCTCCTACAATTCGTCCATTGTCCCCACCACAGGGTTCTTGTCCTCAACCACAGGGTTCTGGTCCTCCCCCACAGGGTCCCGGTCCTCCCCACAGGTTCCCGGTCCTCCAGACTTGTTAGTGGTGTCCTCCCTCCTGCCGGGGCCTCCAGGGTGGTCTGGCGAAAGTGGACCCAACTGGCCCCGAACTGGACCCGAGGACGCCGACTGGTCCCCGCTTGGGGACTCATCTGTCCCTCGACTCTGGACCCAGAAGCTGGAGGTGATGGTGCTGTTAAAGAAGAGGTAAAGGGCTTAAGTCGATTGAAATGGACAACACCCTCTGGACCACCCTCTACTGAAACAAGCCTATACAGCACTTCGGTCACCCTATCCACCACTCTAAATGGACCCTTGTACCTCCTCTGCAATTTCGGAGACAACCCACGCTTTTTAGCCTTATTCCGCACCCAGACCAATTCCCCCTCAGAATAATATTGGAAATTAGCCCTGAAGTCATAGGATGTTTTCTGTCGTTCTGATGTCTTAGCCTGGTGCTTCTTTACTGCCTCTATTACAGTAGACAACGTCTCCCTCAGTTTAGACACATACTCATTCACTGAGGCAAATGACCTTTGGTTGTCCACATTTAGCATGATGTCAACAGGCAAGACAATTTCTCGTCCAAATAAGACCTGATATGGAGTGAAGGAGGTACTAGCATGTACACTGCTGCGGTAAGCCAACATCACATAAGGCAAAAGAGTGTCCCAGTTTAACTGATTATCTTCCACAAACAGGGCCAGCATAGACAAAAGAGTACGATTAAAACGCTCAATCAACCCATCCGACTGTGGATGGTATGGGGATGTGCGGGACTTATGGATATGCAACAGTTCACATAATTCCTTAAAGAGTGTGGACTCAAAGTTGCGTTCTTGGTCTGAGTGGATACTGTGTGGGGCACCAAAGCGACAAACCATGCTTCTGCCAAAACCTTGGCAATTGTTTGTCAAATTCATCACCAAGAGTGTCATTGAGAGTTAGACTCAATCAGAGCAGGAAACTGATGATGAAGATTTCAGTATGAGGAGAGCTGTAAACCACCTACCAAAATTGAAAGGCAAATGTAATCCCAAAAGAGTCACAGGAAAATGAGACTGAGATTTGTGATAACATTCAGACAGGTGAAGGCCAAAGTAGCCAGAGGACATCTTATCCACAAAGGGAAAGAAAACCTCCTCAATATTTGAAGGATTATGAGTGTAAAGTCGAATCTGATGACCAAGGAGAACTAACCCTTGATTACTGTTATAGAGTTATTTGTGATGTGCCCCAAACATTGAAGGAGGCTATGACATCCCCAACTTCTCAATTATGGGCTAAAGCTATGGAGGAGGAAATGGATTCACTAATGGAAAATGACACATTTACCCTGACCACACTGCCAGAAGGTAAACATGCAGTGGGGGGCAGATGGGTTTACACAGTGAAAGAGAACCCAGTTAAAACATGCAAAGCCAGGTATGTAGCAAAAGGCTATAGTCAAGTGTCTGGTATTGATTATAAGGAAACCTTTTCTCCAACTGCAAAATAATGACATCTGTACGTAGTCTAATGCAAATCGCAGTACACATGATTTAGAATTGCATCAAATGGATGTTAAAAACGGGGGGAGAAACTGGTCTGGTAAACTTAACAAGTCACTGTATGGTCTGAAACAATCAGAGACGGAATTGGAATAAAATGCTCCATGATTATCTAAGTGAAAATGGTTTTATTCAAAATCCGGCTGACCATTGTGTTTACAGTAAACTAACATCTAAAGGTGAAAGGATTAGTTTGATAATCTGGGTTGATGATTTTATCATTGCAGGAAGCAACAGTCAAACAATCCAAAATGTAAAAGACATTTTGGGAGCCACATTTAGATGAAAGATCTTGGCAAACTTAAGAACTTTCTAGGCATTGATTTCACACAGACAGATGGTGATATAAAGATGAACCAGAAAAGGTACATCATGAAAATATTGCAAAGGTTTGACATGTCTGACTGCAAGGCAAGATCGACTCCATGCGAGTATAAACACCAATTTGACAATGAAGGTGAATCTGTTGATCAAAAGAGGTATCATGAAGTGGTAGAAGCTTGATTTATGTGATGACATGTACTAGCCCTGATCTAAGTCTTATTGTCAGTAAGTTGTCTCAATACTTATCCGAACCAAAAGAACAGCATATGGTAACAGCAAAACATGTGTTGAGATACTTGAAGGGAACTGTAGACCAGGAGTTGTGTTACAAGAGAAGTGATTCAAAACTATATCTTGTTACAGATCAAGATGACAGACGGAGCACAACTGGGTACTGTTTTAGTCTATGTCAGACAGGACCTGTTATTTCCTGGAAATCTAAGAAACAGCCTACAGTTGCTTTATCCACATGTGAAACAGAATATATGGCATTGGGCAGCTGCTACACAGGAACGTTTTTATCTTGTGCAATTATTAAAAGGAATGGACAGTGGAAATGATTATGCACCAGTGACAATCTTTGAGGACAAACCAAGGGGGCAATTGCACTATCAAATAATCCTGTGTGTCGTCAAAGGTGTAAACATCATATCAAATATCATTTTGTTCGATCTGCAGTTAGTGATGGAAACATTATTATTGAATACTGCCCAACAACAGAAATGGTAGCTGATATGTTAACCAAGCCTGTAACAAAGGGCATGATTGAAAAGTTTGTGTATTTCATTTTTGGTGTTGAAGGTTAAAATGAAAAAAAAAAAGTGTAAATGTATGTTAAAGGTTGTCAGAATAAGATCAAGTGTGGGTGTTGAACTGTTGTGAACGATTCATCTCTTGAATGCTCTTATGCTGACGTCATATCTGTCAATCACACAGCTGGTTCTAATAAAGGGATCATTGCTGGCTCACTCGGAGAACTCAGGCTGCGGCCCCACGAGGGACGAAGTTGGTCGTTTGCGTTACTGTTTAGTTGTCATATAGACCGTTTCGGCCACACGAGGAGACGACCGAATATGGCACCTAAAACGACTGAGGAAACGACAACGGGTCCCAAGGTGGATAGAAATGCATACTCCACTCTCTTGGGGGGTCAAACAGCTCCGTGTGTGCGCCCTATACGGACATTTTCAGATCACTGATAGTGATTGCGCAATAGCCCGCCTCTCCCCAACCTCTTCTGCTCACCTCCGCTTACCCCGCGCCAGTGCTGAAGTGTTTTGCCACCAACAACAACAACAATGGCGGATCGCAGAGTTGCTATCGTGCTCCGGACGCTATTGACCATGCTACAGTTGTTTGTGCAACATCTACAGCAATAATGATGAGGCAATAGCCCCGCCTCTCCCCACCTCTGCTGCTCACCCCCACGTCAAAGTAAACTGCATCCTGAATTCATATTATTTATCTTTCTCTCGCGAGTGAAGTCTAATCTGACAGGACGGAGACACGCAGCTCTGCCCACCTACAGCTCCTCCCGCTGCAGCAAAACACACACTTCAAGTCAGATCATCACCCCTTAGCTATTTTAATTACCTCTCAAACTCCCTAAACTAGTTATAAATATGTTTATTTTTTACTGTCTGGCCGGGTCACTCATTACTGGATCAGCTGCTGCATGAGACAGACACTGACGCTGTCCCGAAGAGAAGGAGGAAAAAGAGAGGCTCCGTGTATTTTATCATTATATTATATAGATGTCGTTATTCATTTGTTTTAAAGCTCAATAAATAACAAAGAAGACCTTTGACCGGCACTTTTATAATTTTGTCCGGAAGATTTCAACTTTAATACACGCTGACTGGCGAAAAACTCTGCCCGGTTCCCTCGGCCCCCACCGCGGAGAATAAACAGAAGGGCAACCATGACAACCATTGCTTCTTCGCTGCTTTTGTGGAGGAAGTTACAGCGCCACGTAGAGGCTCCTGCATATGTACTGCAGCTTCTCTCAGCGGTTGGAGCTAAACGGAGCGGTCTCGTGTGGGCAGACACTATCCGGATAATTATTGCATGTGGACGGAAGCCGTTTGCGATTGCGTTTGCGTTAATCCTATGCGTTTAGGCCGTTTTCGTCCTCGTGGGGGGCCGCAGCCTCAGTCAGTGTCATGTGAACTACAATGAAGTGTGTGGCGCAGAGATGTTCACAAGTCTTTTTTTGCAAGTCCAAGTCAAGTCTCAAGTCTCCTAAAAAAATAAAAGTCTCATGTCTCTTCTGGTTGTAATAAGCCTTCTATTGTCTGCTGCTATCCAGTCTGTTAAGAATACTGCACAGCTATATCTAAGAAATTCAAAGCATGTACTGTGTTTATTATCACTCCTATATATTAGCATACAGTATCAGTACTGATTAGTTGTTTGTTATATGATCACTTTAAACAGGCTATTGCAACGCAATATGAGGAAAAACATCACACTTTAGCTAAATACAAACAACTTATAAGCAAAAACAATTCAGAATCAGAAATACGTCAAATACGTCTTTGTATCAACCGTATTGTTTAATTACACTGGATCTCTAATTACATATTTTAAGTCTACTATTAATAAACATATTCCTCTATCCTCTCACTCAAACCCAGTGTAATGGTAACCTGATAAACCTGTAACATTAACGTTACAGGTTTACGTGGTACGTGGTCAACAATAAACCTGTAACCTGCCTATAAACCCACAGATGTATTTATGTATGTAACTATTTTATTTTTCTACGTTTAACGTTAGCCAGTAGATGGTGGCAGCGGAACGTAATGATTAACGTTACCGACCTTTTTTTATGCCATGTCAAGAGTTGGATGTCAACGCCACTCAACTCAAACAAGTGTGACAAGCAAACATTCACTCATCTTTTCAAATATTCAGTTACAAAGCTAGTAGCAAGCTAAGTTAACATTACACAGCTGATGCTGAGCTAAACATGTTTGCTAACCGTCCATATGCGTTAATGTGACTGACCTCTCCGGGTGAGTTTTCAAGTGCCTGATGACATTCGACGTTGTTGCGCCAGCATCCTTGATTTTGATATTGCAGACTTTGCAGTGTGCGCTCCTTTTGTTGGTGCCGCCGGCCGTTTTGTTCGAAGTGTTTTGTAGTTGAACCTAATTACAAGGCGGTACACGCCGCAGGTGTGCCGCCGGTCGCCATTGTGTTACTACGAGGTAGTAACAGAGGCGCGCACGTCTGCGTAATGAGCCCGGCTAAAGTAACCGGATGGCCTACCTGCCTGTCAGCCTTCCATCTGGGCACAAACTGATCTCGTGCCCTCATTGGTCATGTGCGCGTTCGTGTGTGTTGGAGGAGGCGGGCTCTATAAGGAAGTAGCAGCCTCTAGCAGATTATCTCCGGTTGTGTATTTTCAAATTCTAGCGATCTCGAGCCGGTTTCTCTCAAATGTACCTACCCCACCTTTAATACGCCAAAAATAGAAAACACAATGATTGAAGGGAGTCCCAACACACGAGTCCAAGTCGAGTCTGAAGTCTTTTGGTCACGAGCAGAGTTGGGTGTAACGCGTTACTGTAATAATATTACTTTGTCGGTAACGGAGTAGTGTAACGCGCTACTTTTATAATCCAGTAATCACACTACAGTTACTAACATTGCCCCGACAGGCGTTACTTCGTTACTTTCTAAAATCAGTCATAATCAAACCTCAACAAACACCTGCAAAGAACACATGCTAGGTGAAGCTAACGCACATAGCTGTTGTTTATTTATATCACACACACGTAGTTCTTCTTCTCTGTTTTCCGGTTGTTGCTTGTTTTGAATGACGAATACACACTACCGCTGCCTGCTGGTAAGGAGAGTTATTGCCACTCACGCATGCGCAGTTCGTACGTGCTCGGCTGAAGTCTGGCTCCAGTGCAACACATGGCCAACACGCAGGAGAACACGCTGACGCAACAGCGTGAGCAGAGATAGACCTGCGCAAAATATACAGATAGCAGGAGACAGAGGACAGCCACGGTCAGATAGCAGGAGACAGAGGACAGCCACGGTCAGATAGCAGGAGACAGAGGACAGCCACGGTCAGATAGCAAGAGACCGAGGACTGCCATGGTCAGATAGGAAAACATTCAGGAGCTATCTGGATCAGTCTTATGCGACAATGGAAACTGAACTAAAGAGAACATTTGAAACTTTAGCAGTCTGCGTGATCTGCCTGTAGGGAGGGGCGGGCCGGCCCTGCGAGTAAAGTAACGAGTAAAGTAACGAGTAAAGTAACAAATTACTTTATGTAGATAGTAACGAAGTAGTGTAATATATTACTTTTTTTAAAGTAATATGTAATATGTAATATATTACTTTTTTTTAGTAACGACCCATCTCTGGTCACGAGTCCAAGTCAAGTCTGAAGTCTCTGTGTGTGCGACTTAAGTGCGACTCGAGTCCGAGTCGCAGACTCGAGTCCCCATCTCTGGTGTGGCGTCTTTTATTTCTCCGTAGTATTAGTCCAAGGCTATCTAGACCTTTGCTGGTACTGGCTGCTGCGCCAACATATATTATTAAATTAACAAATTGTTTACAAAATTAACATTGCTTTTTATTTAAATTAAATAAATAATATTCACATCAAAAGAAACAACAATGTTTTAACAAATCGTATTAAATAATCTGATGACAGAACTGTAAACAGAATAGCTGAAACTTTAACAAAATAAAGAGTAACTCAGTTTCCTCTAATCATTACCCCATGTTTGTATCATTGAGTTAACTCTTTGTGTTGCTGCTAGCATACATAACACCTGACGTGGAAACGTTACTCGTGGATGGGGATACAGAGCTACAAGAAAGACAGTCGAACCCGGTGCATTCTTCCGTCTGGATGTGGTGCACTTTTGATAAATGTTTAGACAAATTGCTCGTGTTACCGCCCTTACACTGAAAAAAAAGTGGAGTGACATTTACTTAGAAAAACCTCGGTAACAATATTCCACGCAGAAATTCTAAGTAAATTTAACAACCTACATTTCAAGTAAATTCTACTTACAGTTCAGAAGTGTTTCTAACTACAGGTACACAAGTAAACTTTACTGTGCATTCTGTTTTTCTTATTTAAGTGTACTCACTATTGCATAGTATTTTTTACTTAAATATACAAGTAATATTTACATAATATGTCTTCTTCTATTTAAGTGTACTCACTATTGCATAGTATTTTTTACTTAAATATAAAAGTAATATTTCTTCTTCTATTTAATTGTACTCACTATTGCATAGTATTTTTTACTTAAATATACAAGTAACATTTACATAATATTACTTCTTCTATTTAATTGTACCCACTATTGCATAGTATTTTTTACTTAAATATACAAGTAATATTTACATAATATGTATTCTACCTTTAACAGCAATACCCTGTTAAATATGGGCATAAAAAACATGAAACAATGTACTCTTTAAAACAGAACTTTATGTTTTGAAACACTGGTAGAATTCTGAGCTAAAAAACCAAAAAATCACATTCATATCATATTCAGCACATGACTTTGCAAGAAAACTAAGTGCAATCACTCATCCCTGACATCCCTTGCGTTTAGTGTTATAGAGAATAATTACACAATATCTAGTTGTACAGTGGCCCTGAGAATTCAACGCACTCAAGAAAACATACAAAACACAATCAAATGAAGAAAACATTTTCACCAATTTGACATGTGCAGCATTGAGCTGCACATACTCAAAGCACAACAAATGAAACTGTTTCCAGGGGAAACTAAAAAGTGCTGTGTCAAGAACCCCCTCAACAAGGTTTTGAAACATTATCTTAACAATATACAAAACATGTAGTTGTACAAAGTGGGCTCAGGCAAAACATATGAAAAAGGTCACTGTTGCTAGGCACCATAACTACCAAGTATTTCCTCTGAACTGCAAGTTGAAGAAACACCTTTGTATACACTTAGGCTACAAGTTTGTTGCACAATGCATGGACTTTTGGAGACATCTTCAGGACATTTAGCTCAAGAAAGAGCTTCTGAAATACTTCAAAAGTGTATTTCATCTTCGGTGGATAACTTAAGTTCATTGCATATATGAAGCCTGTGAGCAGAAGGCAAGCCTTTGACACACATCTGCAGTCATCAAGAACCTCACTTCCCTCGATGATAATGGACACATCGGCAGGGCCTTCGTGTGCTGCACTTCCACGGAGGACAACTATTTTCATGACGTGCTCAGCGTAGTCCTCTCTGACGAATTCTTTGCTCACATCCTGTCAACACATGTGCATCGGTGATGAGATACACTATACTGTACATGTTTTCTTTGAAGTGACTGAATATGCAAAAGGTCATTCATTAGGTTAAAGTGGCCATTTAATAGGGCTGAACTACCAATCAAAATGTTATCGAAACTGCAATATTGCCTACAACAATTTTCAAATCGCAGCAGGTGCGATATTTGTAAAAGGAAAAATGTAAGGAAAACCTTTTTGTTTGCTACAAATCCTCGCAAAAATCACACCATGATCATTTAAAAATGTTTCAATGAAAATGAGAATAATGATGATAATTTCCTGATATCGCAATTGCAATATCAGTTAAAATAATTGCAATTACATTTTTTTTTTATTATCGTTCAGCCCTAGTATTTAACCAACTATTGATGTTATAGTTCCTTTCCTTTTGTAGATAAAGACGGGGTAAGTCATGTAGGGAATTTGTAGTCACTTTTATTTCTTGGTTTAAAAAAGCTGCTCTGTTCCAAGCAGGAAGTAAAAGCTAGTATAGTACTGGATTCAGTTTAGCGAAAATGAGGTGGGATCGGGGGTTTAAAGGCTCACATCTTCAATTCTACTGAAAACCAAATTATGAATCAGAATGTAAAAAAAGATCATTAGAGAAAGAATGAAAAAAAGAATGAATGGAATAAAGTAAAATGTTTGCTTTTATTTTAAATATATTAAATACCAATTTATTTCATCTAAATGTTAACTTAATTAAAAGGACATGCCTTTTCCACATACTGGCATGAGTATCTAACCTGTAGAGATATCCATGTACAACAATCATCAGAACATTTACCTGGTAGTCTTTGATGAGTTCCTCTGTAGACTCTCCAAGGAACTCCATCAAGCAGCGGATGATGGCATCTCGTCTATCTTCTACATGTAGCTGTTAAAACAGACAAGTACATTATTGTAGAGAGAAAGCAAAAGATGTTGCGTAATGGTCAATTGAACCTGCTACAAAAGAAGGCACCAACTAGGTGCAAGGATGCAAAGCAGGATCAAGCTGTGCATACAAATGAGTTGATACACATTTAACTTAAAACATCCTATGATGTGCCGAATGAAACCCAGGGTCAGTTGGGTCGATGCCCTGCTGGCTTTGGGTCTTGGTCAGGCCGGCCAGATCATTACATTATTATTATTATTATTATTATCTTTTCTCAGTGAATAAGAGCCCAACATACATTGATCGATTGCAATTGTATGAATTTTACACTTTACCTGACTGAGTGAATCCAGCAGGGGTCTTATTTTTGTGCCTGCAACTCCGCCTTTTGTCCCAAATATCTCCTGCAGTTTTGGGGTGTAAAAGTCCAGTTTGGTCAAAAAGTTTCGCTCGAGATGAATTGTTGTAATCCTTTGGAACTCCTCTTTGATCTGAAACAACAAGGTGATAAAAACATTAAATGTTTTAAACGAACAAGGGCAATCTGTATAAAGACAAGGGACTGAGTTGCAGCGTCCACCATTTACATGTTTTAGCCTGTAGTGCTTTAACAATCCTGTCCTTTTGTTAGATTCAAAGCTACATGTTTTGCACACCCATCTAGTGGAATCTGAAAAAAACACAAATGAATTCAATCTTTAAACCTCTTGAAACTAAACCATGTTACAAAAACATTTATATGTCAACTTAAACTTCTAATAGTACTGAGTTGATGAACTTACTCTGCATTAGCTGTCGAAGACGAAATTGCTGAATGACTCAATTTCCCTTGGTAATCTGTGAAATATATAGAAAGTACATTAGAAATGAATTATGTAAATTACAGAACTTACTGTCTTGCAATTTATTGCTTAAATATGAACACAACAATATACATTCAAAGCCATTTTTATCATGTAAAATGTTTTTTAAAAAATAATTCTATCACACATGTATACATCAGAGTTCCCGTTAGCCGGTAATTACCGGACTACGACCGGTAAAATGTGCTGAAGACCGGCAAATCTAAATCTCTCCGGTCAAAGTGTCCGTTCAAAATTATTTCCGCTTAGCGCAATACCACATCAGTTGCGCAACTTGCACCATTTATGTGACAGACAAGAAGAGTATGTGACAGACAAGAATAGTCAACTCTAACGTCTAACACGTAATGTGGAGAAAGAGATGTCCTGGATGGGTTGATTGTGCGTTGATCTGTTGGTAATGCCTCGGGGTTCCGGTGGGCATGTAAACAAATGCATAATGCTACGCTATACTTTGCGGCCTCACCCGGTTGCATAGCGACGCTTATTGTTTAGGTCTTTTAATAAGCAGGTAGTCCTATCATTAGCTAGAACTAGCTGCATCTGATCGATATGGACATACACGGAGTGAAGTCTAATCTGACGGGAGAGAGATCAGCTGCTGCTGATGAGTCGACACGCAGCTCTGTATGATCACCTGCAGCGGTGAGCGGAACAAAACACACACTTTAGGTTACAATATTATACGTAGCTATTTTAATTACCTCTCAAACTACCTAAAATAGTTATAGATGTGTTTAGTTTTACTGTGGGGTCACTCATTACAGATCCTCGAGCTGCATGATACTGGCGGGCTGTCAGAAGAGGGAGAGCGCTCCGTTTATTATTCCCGTGTTATTGTAAATTACTGTTCACTTTTGAATAATGTAGTTAATCTACTATAATTAGTTTGTTTAATATCGAATCATTTCAATTTGTTTTAAAGCTCAATAAATAACAAAGAAGACCTTTGACCAGCACTCATTTTGTCTGGAAGATTTAAACTTTAACGGACATGTTGACCGGCGAAAAAATATTCTAACAGGAACTCACATACAACGTATCACTGCATTCAAGGCTAATCAATACGCAAAGTAATAATAACGTAATAATACTTTTATCCAAAATACAACCGTTCAATACAATGACAGACCTGCCTCTACACGGGAACGTTTGCGTTTATGCACAGTACGCGTTTTCTAAAAAGTCTTCCGTTCACACGCATTTGTTTAATTTAACGTGTCTGTTCAGACGAGACCGCTCGACCCGCTGTAGTACATATGCCAGGCCTGTAAGTGGCGCTGCTGCCACCACAAAATATACCAAAAACAGTGAAGAAGACCCGGAGCATGGTTGCCCTTCTGTTTATGCCCCGCGGTGGATTTAGCAACATGTAGTAGTTCATGTAATTCTCCATGTCCACTTGTTGCTGGTGGTTGTGGTAGAGGAGCTGTAGATTGTTCACTAACATCGGTAGCACGGTCGAGCTGTAGATGGTGTACTAACATCTGTAGAATGGTCAGTAGCAGTAGCGTTAGCAGTAGCGCTGACAGTAGCTCTCGTGTAAACGGAGTCTCAGAGCTCACAGCTCCTCAGATCTGTTCAGAAACTAGACAAAAGTGAAACGAGTACAAACCACAGACTTGTCAAAGCATTAATTCATGTTTTTTACTAACCGGTATCAGTATGTTGTTACGGGCCGGGACAAACCAAACTGCGCTACGTGCTGCACTGGAAAAGCGCCAACAGTGAATCCATGGAGGCAAACACACTCACATTTTAAATCGCGCTGTTCATATTTCATTGCAAATATAATATTCCTTGACCACTTTGTCCTTCTCTAGGCTGCAGTGAAACTGACCGCATCACGTAGCGTCGCACATACTGTTGAGTATTTCTTTTGTTGAGCTGGAGCCATGAACACGACCCCCTCTCCCGAAATAAAAAACTATTCAAATTTGTAAGAAGTGCGCCAGTGCCATAGTTTCCATTATAAACGGCGAATGTTGTCGGAGTCGACAACTCTGAAGTTTCAAATAAGCCTTAAAAAAATATATATATTACATCTGATGTGTGCAACTTGCATGAAACCGGGCTAAGTTTGCTAGCACGATAACGAGCTAGTTAGCCAGCTATTCTGTCGGCTAATGTTAGCTAACTTGGCCTACATTTTTAATAACCAAATACTGACTTCAGCTGACAAGCTAATAGGAATGTAACAAGTTAACCAAGCACATAAACATACTCACATGTCTCCACCTCGATGAATATTCAAATGAAATGGTCGACCAAGCAGTCTTCAAGTTCCACTCAAATGTCAACCTTCTGAGTGGACTGTCCGTGCTTGACTGCGGGGACAATGTGCGCGGGAAATACTCTCCCCTGACGTCACCCACAGTTAACTCGCATTTCCCATGTACATTTCAATAGCTTTAACAGGTTGTACAGTAATACAATAATTTAGGTAATATTTACTTAGTGCTATTGTTAAAATTCACTTATGAAAATGAAGATTCAAAATTACTTAGAAACACAAGTAACACATTAAATAAAAGGAGACATTTTGAGTAAAATTACTGAAATAGTAATGTATTGTAGAATTTAAACATATAATCAAAGTAATATTTACAAAGCCAAAAAGTCCTTTTTTTCAGTGTACATGCTAAACACTCTTGGCAAGGAGCATTGTCCACCTCAAGACGGGTAACATTTAACCACACCTCGGAGCGCTTCTCTCCGCCATCTCCTCCGTGTGTTGCTGCATGGAGCAGCCGCGTGTGTGTAAACTGCCCCGCCCCCTCGCACACAGACGGGGGGAGAGAGAGATCTCGGTTGCGTTCGGATAGTTTAAAAATCAGCTCCTAAGTTCTAACCCTATCTCCTATTCCTTGACCTCTGAGTGAAACGTCACGGGGTTAAGGGATAGTGGATAGGAGAATTCAAAAGTATTTAGGAGAAGAGACTGCGGTACTTTAGAGAATCCGAATGCACTTTCACTATCCGACGTGTTTATGATGCGCCAGCGGACGTCATTGTGTGCGTCTGCTGCTGTCGGGAAACTACAGTTTTCGATACAGCGGACTACAACATGGATGTGTAATAAGAACGAGGGACTACTGTAAACTCATCTAGAGACTCTGCACCGTGCTCTGATGCTGTAAATGCTTTATGAACGTGGACAACAGAGAAACATATTCTTCATGACCAAAGTTGGAATTGAAATAAAAAAAGAAAGTGAAACTTATGCTCGTCCCCCTCTCCCTCCGGTCCACATTAATACAAAAAATGATCCCAGTATGATTGTATGAACTATGAAAATATCTTAAAATCAATACAAATGTATTTATTATAAACGTTAGTCTTTAACATCTATCACTGTGTACATCACCATTCAAACATCTTTTAAAAGTGGAACAAACCCCACACAGCTCAGTGAAATGTTGACTTTATTTGATCATTTCAGTAAAAACTAACGTTCATATTTCTCTTTTTGATTATAATACTGATGAACGTTCAAAACAAAGCACTTTGGCAACTTACCACATACGTTTTAAAAAGCTTAATAAGCACAGTAACTTTCATGATATTGTAATATATGTTGGATTCGCTTCAGGTGTGGCAGGAAACACTACCACTTTGTCAGAACCTTCCAATAAATATAGAGGCAGCTTTGTACAAAATATAGGGCAATCTTTATTTTAACAACACAGTTAATTGGTAAGAGGAGATGGTGTCCACGGGGCACCAGAAACCCCCACTAGACTGTGGAGTCCACTTTTAAATACACTTCAGCAGGGCTAGTTTTACTAGCGTTTAACGCGGCACACCACACCAAGAACACGGCATGCAAACACCCTCTGCCGGAGGCACACAACTAGGCAAAATGAACACACACAGCACACACACACTGCAATGACCCAACCAACAATTTAGGGCGAGAGCTCCAATTCGTGGTAGCCTCTTCTCTGCTGCTCTCCTTCCATACACTGTAAAATACTTCTAAAATCAGACATACAACAATAAAATGGGTATAAGTAACTCGCCAGTTGGCGAGACCCTCCCCCGGTTGGGACGCCGTCCAACTCCCCGGGGATCGGCTTCGCTGGACGACGTGAACTGAGTCACTACAGCTGGTGTCCGTGTTGCTTGGGCACCGCCGTGCATAAGGAGGGATCGCGGCTCGCACTCACTAAAACCCCAGCCCTGACTATCTATAGGAGGTAACAGGCCTCCCGATCCTGACACTCTAACGTCTTTCCTGTCTGATTAACACACCTGTTTCAGTTCAGTTAATCAGTGCCCATGCAGGCGCATTCACGTCACACTTTCCCCCCTTTTGTCCAAAAAGACTCGTCCTCGAGTCACTACGGTGCCATCTCGTAATCTCGAGACCACACCGGTAGCTTACGCTGTCGGCCCGAACGTCCACCCTCTGTCGACGGAGCTACCGACTCTTCCCTTGGAGACTCAGACACAGCCACCGCGTCTTACGTCGCTGGGGGACCAGGCAGGCCCCCGGAAAGAGAGGCTGGTCCCTCTGCGGATAGGTTTCCTTGCGAGGCTCCTACAATTCGTCCATTGTCCCCACCACAGGGTTCTTGTCCTCAACCACAGGGTTCTGGTCCTCCCCCACAGGGTCCCGGTCCTCCCCCACAGGTTCCCGGTCCTCCAGACTTGTTAGTGGTGTCCTCCCTCCTGCCGGGGCCTCCAGGGTGGTCTGGCGAAAGTGGACCCAACTGGCCCCGAACTGGACCCGAGGACGCCGACTGGTCCCCGCTTGGGGACTCATCTGTCCCTCGACTCTGGACCCAGAAGCTGGAGGTGATGGTGCTGTTAAAGAAGAGGTAAAGGGCTTAAGTCGATTGAAATGGACAACACCCTCTGGACCACCCTCTACTGAAACAAGCCTATACAGCACTTCGGTCACCCTATCCACCACTCTAAATGGACCCTTGTACCTCCTCTGCAATTTCGGAGACAACCCACGCTTTTTAGCCTTATTCCGCACCCAGACCAATTCCCCCTCAGAATAATATTGGAAATTAGCCCTGAAGTCATAGGATGTTTTCTGTCGTTCTGATGTCTTAGCCTGGTGCTTCTTTACTGCCTCTATTACAGTAGACAACGTCTCCCTCAGTTTAGACACATACTCATTCACTGAGGCAAATGACCTTTGGTTGTCCACATTTAGCATGATGTCAACAGGCAAGACAATTTCTCGTCCAAATAAGACCTGATATGGAGTGAAGGAGGTACTAGCATGTACACTGCTGCGGTAAGCCAACATCACATAAGGCAAAAGAGTGTCCCAGTTTAACTGATTATCTTCCACAAACAGGGCCAGCATAGACAAAAGAGTACGATTAAAACGCTCAATCAACCCATCCGACTGTGGATGGTATGGGGATGTGCGGGACTTATGGATATGCAACAGTTCACATAATTCCTTAAAGAGTGTGGACTCAAAGTTGCGTTCTTGGTCTGAGTGGATACTGTGTGGGGCACCAAAGCGACAAACCCATGCTTCTGCCAAAACCTTGGCAATTGTTTGTGCTTCCTGATTGGGGAGTGGGAAAGCCTCTGTCCACTTTGAAAAATAATCACCAACAACCAGAATGTACTTATTTGTACTAGCCGTCTCTGGGAGAGGACCAAGGATATCAAGTGCCACCCGTTCAAATGGTCTAGCCATAACTGATGGCTGTAACGGAGCACATGGCAGCCTTCCTGAAGTCTTACGCGAAGCACAATCCACACATTCCTTGACCCATACTGTAACATCTCTAAACCATCCTGGCCAATAAAAGCGGTCCTTAACCTTTCCCTGGAGTTTCTGCACCCCCAAATGACCTCCAGTAGAAACATTGTGCAGCTGTTCCAAAACTTTCGGCACCATGGACCGAGGCAGGATGACTTGCACTTGTGACGCAGCATCAGAGTATAAAGGTGGAATTCTCACTAGTCTAGACCCCTGCATTTGAAGCTGATTCCACACAGGGGAATATCTCTGAAGTTCAGGGTCTTCTGGCATACGACTGTCAGCCTGCTTTTTACAGTCAATTATCCGCCGCAAATCGGTGTTATCCATCTGGGCCTGAGCCAATTCATCCATCTCTTCTGCCTGACATGGCACTGAAGCCGAGGGGGTCTCTTGTACTGCACCCACATTTTGGGTTACCATGCTTATGCTTCCCTGTGAGGGATTCTGATCACAATGTGGCATTTTTTCTAGAAAAGCTGGTAGCCTGGAAAGAGCATCAGCATTACTGTGGAGCTTGCCTGGACGATGGATGATCTTGTATTGAAAATGTGCTAGCTGTTCAATCCAGCGAGCCAACTGTCCCTCCAAGCCCTGAAAATTATGCAACCAACGCAAAGAATTATGGTCGGTTCGCAAAACAAACTCTTTACCTAACAAATAGTGTTTAAAGTGCTTTGTAAAGGTCACCATACTCAACAGCTCCTTTTTGGTAGTTGCATATTTACGTTCTTGCTTTGTAAGGGCCCTACTAGCATATGCAATAACTCGCTCTAGCCCTCCCTCCTCCTGAGACAACACTGCCCCAATTCCAACATCACTTGCATCTGTATCCAAGGTAAACGGTTTACTGGGGTCAGGATACGCCAACACAGGGGTCGTGATCAGACTAGCCTTAAGTCGGTCAAAAGCACTCTGACAGTCCTCACTCCATCGGAAACGCTTCCCTTTCTCTGTGAGCTGATGCAAGGGGCGAGCGAGGGGCGAGCTTTTACGAAACGCCTATAGTACGAGGCTAGCCCCAAAAAACTTTGAACCTCAGTCTGGTTTTTTGGAACAGGCCACCCCCTAACTGCTTCTATCTTAGCAGGGTCTGGCATCACCTCCCCTGCAGATATGACATGGCCGAGGTAATGGACCTGCGTGGAGAACAAGTTACACTTGGATGGTTTCACTTTAAGATTGGCCTGCCGGAGCTTCAGGAGCACGCCATCCAGGCGGGTCAGATGCTCCTGAAAAGTCCGGCCAAACACAATAATGTCATCCAAGTAAACCAAACAAGTAGTCCACTGCAAGTCTGCGAGGATCAAGTCCATCAACCTCTGGAAAGTACTGGGTGCATTCCAAAGACCAAAACTCAGGACATTGAACTCAAACAGCCCCTGGCGTGTGATGAAAGCAGTCTTGTGGCGATCTTTAGGATCTACTAAACCAACAAGCATGACTAAGACTATCCAAGGCATCGTCAATTCTGGGAAGGGGGTAGGCATCCTTTCTAGTAACATCATTGAGTTTCGGATAATCAACACAGAACCGAAGCCCCCCTTGCTTCTTTTTCACTAGCACCACAGGTGCTGCCCATGGACTACAGGAAGGACGAACAATACCATTGTCCAGCATTTGCTTTACATTTTCAGTTACTTCTTGCTGTAAGTGGAGAGGAATTCTTCGTGGGTGCGTCTTAACAGGCTTGGCATCCCCTGTGTCAATCTCATGCAAGATCAAGGGAGTCCTGCCCACGACTAAACACAGAAGTGTTGTGGTGCAGTAACTGTCTGATTGCACTAAGCTCCCCAGGGGAAAAGCCCTTCTCTTCCACCCCAAACTGTTTCATAAGCATGTCTACTGTCCAAGACTGATGTACGTCTCCACTATCACCGTCTTCGCACTGCTTCACTTCATCCCCCACCTCAATGTCGGTGAATAGCGTGCCCACTTTCATGCCCTTCTTTAACGTTCGCACTTCATTGTTTACATTGATAACGCGCACTGGCAGCAGGCCCTGTTCAACTTTGCAAACCACTCGGGCTACCAATATGTCACAGTGTCGAGGGAGAGAGGTGGAGGGTTCCAGAATCCCTTCCGCATAATCCCCCCACCCGCTCTGGACCTGACCCCAAATGATGGCCTCGCTACGTGGGGGAACAATGGTATCAGACTGCACAGTAACTACTTGAGGCTTTAATGATGGGTTAAGATCAACGAGGGGAAATTGCTTGTCGGCATGATTCCTTTTCCACACCATACAGTGCAGAATGGCAGATGAAGAATATGAAGCTGCAAGGCCCAGTGGGTCATCAGAAAATGGGGGCAGGCTTGAAAATAGTCAGCCTGTGGTAAATGCAATGATGATGCCTTGGTTTATGGGTGTCCCATGGATCCCAAAGTTCAACAATGACCAAAGCAAGATGTGTTTTTCTGAATGGCATGGGCAGGTTCAGGCGATGCTGAGGGCACAAGGGTTAAATGAGGAACAGAAAATAGATTTTATTTTTGGGGCACTTGAGGGTGACGCAAAAAGGGAGATGCGGCTGCTTGACCCCAACAAACTCTCAAGTAGCGTAACCATACTGCAGGAGTTAAAGAGACTGTATGGACGTGTAGCCCAGCTTCGGGCACAGTTTTTCAAATGTTACCAACAAGGAGAGGAAACTGCTGCTTCTTTCCTCCTTCGGCTCCGTGAACTATTCCACCAATGGGAAGAAGTGGAACCAGCTGGCTCAGCACAGGATGAGAGGACTATCCGAGACCAGCTTGTCCTTGGTTTGAAGCCCGGTATGGTACAACAGGAACTTCAACGGCAGGTGCGTAGAAATCCTACAATGTCCTTCCGTGAGGTGTCTGGTGAAGTTAAAGCATTAGAAACTGATCTAAGGATGGAGTCTGCCTGTGCATCACGTGTTTCAGTGCCACAGCCACGACCGGCCATGGCACCACCTAGCCTGGAAGGTTTTTGGTCTGTCACTTTGGTTACCCAAAGTGACAGACCTAATTATACCTCTATTTAGAGGCAATGGACTTCCACTCTCGGGAGAGCCCCAAACGACGAAATGTAAGCAGGGTCCCACACTCAAAGGCACCCAGAGATCCAGGGTGATGCACATGGCTTTCTTACCCAGGAATAAGTGTGGGAAAGCTGGGTAAAAGTTAGGTGAATACAGGGAGAGAGCAGCAGCAGGCTGTGACCCAGATATCTCCTTCCAGCACCTCGCTCTCCCACCCAGAGGACAGGCTGCTTCACAGCACTATGTAACCCAGGAAAGAAGCTTGAAACCTATGCATTTCATCCACATTTGACTCATGAAATGTACATCATAGTCACTGCTGTAAGCAGGGTCCCACACTCAAAGGCACCCAGAGATCCAGGGTGATGCACATGGCTTTCTTACCCAGGAATAAGTGTGTGAAAGCTGGGCAAAAGTTATGTGAATACAGGGAGACAGCAGCAGCGGGCTGTGACACAGAGGACAACCCCGTGCATGAAAACCCTCTTATCATCTGTGTACAAAAGGCTTCTTCTGAAGGGATGCTGGTGGTGATGTACGTCTGGGGTCAATGCTGTTTTCCTTTTTGCCCCAGCGTAAAACGCCGTCTGTCTATCGGCTGTCTTCCTCTCAGTCATGAAGCTTGCGTTGGGTGGAGTAACGCCGAAGGCTTGTTTACAGTCATCCCGTAGGGGGAACGTGATGTGAAATAAGAGGCGTCTGAGCTGTAAGAGAGGCTAAGGAAGGGATCACGCTCGAATGTGACTGTACTATAGTGTAAAAAGTCTTAAATCCTGCGGGGGAAGTGCTGAGTGAGCGCCGCAGCCTTGTAAAGTCTGCAGGTCTTGCCCTTGCAATGCAAAGTCTGCTTGTAGGAACACGGTGGCGTAATGAAACCCTGGTAAAAGCTTAAGTGGAGGCTCCTAAGGGGATAACAAAAGGTTTACAGCCAAGTGAGTTACTGTGTCCAATGAAAACCGCACACATGCAATCTCACTTCATTGTCAATTAATGACATTGTTGCTGGCGACCTCAATCGGCTTCAGCTAACACAAGAAGAGCTTCCTGTGCAGCCATAACATCCTCTTTAACTCCGGATAGCATTCACTGACAGGGCACACTGGAAGGAGAAAGGGTCAAATCAAGTCTAGACCCTCATTCATTATTTCCTTTTGAAATGAATCTTCTGAGGTAGACACACAAACTGAGGAACTTTTTTTTCATGACGAGCACAAATGTCTCAGAAGCCGTTCTGCACTTTGTTATGAAGCATTCACAGAGAAGACGGAGATTGAAAAATATCCAAATGTTTACTGTTTTTTTTTCTATAAAAGCTGTACATAAAGACTTGAAAGCCTTTGTTCGCATGCAATGCGAAAGAAAGCTTAATGGTGTGAATGCATGACGCCCACTTTCAATAGGGCTGACATGAATTTCAGTGCTGCGCACAGAAAGGCACTCAGGAAGCGATGCAACCTCGGCGTGGGAGCTTTGGCTTTATTTAAGCAATTAATCAAGCCCACAAATGGCATTCAGTAATGGCGGTGGTTAGAAACATTGCTCCCTGAAATATTGAACCATTTGCATTAGATGGGCTTCTAGTAATTGCTTTAGAAATTACATAAATGTTGCCACGTTATTTTTGCATTCTCAGAACACAACAAAAGCGCATGGACATGTTTGTGAACAGAATCATAACAAATACATTTGTAGTACAGTACTAAATATATATCCAGATGAACGTATGTACCCTGTACTGCAGTGTTTAAGCGCAGGGTGAAGTACTTTCCATATTTTTTCCAGAATATATGCTTACTTTTTTTATAAACCAGTTGCAGCTGCGCTTAAGATTTTTATTTGTGCTCAAATGAATGCGCTTGAAAGACACCCACAAATTATATTTGTTATATTTGTGTAATTACATTGTGTATTTGGATATATTTGGGATTTGGATTGTCTTCGAGTGCTGTTGGGGAACAAGAGCAACAGTCGTTGGATCACCAAAGTTATTTAGGTTAATCTTCAAAACCATGTTTTGCTTTTTAAAGTACATTTTCAACATGTCAGGTATATTTACTTTTATATCAAAGCAAATGTATCCAAGTCTATAAATATGTATCATACATGTTGGTAATTTAGCTAGGTGTGAAACAATGTGAATCATCAAGCTAAAGATTAGCATGAATGACTAAGCTAGACATGTGTTTGAGCCATAGTGGGGTAAATTGAGTGGTTCAACTTAACCCATCAGAAACTGAAGCTTAGTTAAGTCTCTGTAGGATAAAATGTAGTTGTGCACAACTGATTTGCTTCTTATGTTTTGAACATTGTAGAAACAATATTCCTGTACCAAACAACTGGAAAGAGAAGGGTTTAGCAGATAGATAGAGATTTGTGTTTAGATTTAGCAAGAGATCATAAGATTCAGCAGATCAGCTAAGGGTAACTGGTCTTGTGTACCAAACTACAGAATCTTGATAACAGAATCTTGATAAAACCAATTCTATTATTTTAGGTCTAGATTGGTTTAATCATTTTGAGGCACACCACCATCTTCCCTTCCGTATGCCTGGAGCAACATCTTTAGGAAGGGCTACAGCCTTCAACAGAACTACAATGATAGAAAGACAAGAGAATAACCGCAATTGATAACATGAATACTTATCAATGACTAAAACATCAGTAAAACAATTTTTTTTTACTTAGGCTGAGGGTTAAACTTGAAAAAGTAAATTGGTAAATTTTCCCCCAGATGGTTACATTTACACCATGACACGGATCAATTGACCCCTTAGATGGGGCAAGTTAAGCCATAAGACAACTTTTTTGGGAAGTCATATTTTCTTGGCCTTTTCATGTGATAGATGCATTATTTTCATTTTCATTGACAGAAGACATCCTGAAGTAAAGATTTTGGTTGTCATTTGACTTCTATATCATGTTTCCTTGCCTATAGAGGACAACATAACAACCAACTCTCCCCTACATCCCATTATTCAGTCTGGACCAAAGTGATGGGAAGACCAACTGACTGTCAGACAAACATTTCCATCACTTAAAAACATTTTGCAACATGGCATAATATGGTTTTAAATGGTAAATGGACTGCATTTTCACCTGACAAGACAATGTAATTATTTCTCATTCACCCATTTACACACACATACATGCACCACTGTTGGTGGAGCTTTTGTGAAAGGCTTAGCAGTTGAATGTAATGTAATATCGGAAATGTGGACCCACGGCCCTATCAGAAACGTTGCTATCAGAAACAATGCCCGACTGTTTTGGACGTAATATGGTGTTTGTTTACATTAGCAAGCATCGCTAACACTCAGAGCTAACCTGTACTGAAGAGAGTATGTGTAAAAAAGCAGGAAATAAAAAAAGGAACTCGCCTTGTGGTAAACCTGAGAGAGAAAAAGCATTTGAGCTCCATACTGTTTCAGAAATAATCCTTGATGTGGTTTGGAACATGATATGGCATTTAATCACGGGAGCATTTAGCTGTATCTGCGGTAGAATTCTGAGCAGGCACAAGCTCCCCCTCCTCCTTTTTTTTTTAAAGCTAAGGGCCCAGATCAGCCATTCTCTAACCCCTCTAATATGAGGGATATCTAAAATGCATGATCTGCTTGACAAACCCCGTAATTAGTCCTCAAGCTCTGTGATTGGATGTTGGAGTGGCAGTGCGCCAAGGTTACGCCGAGCGTCAAACAGCTCTATGAAATGGAATGAAACCACGGCAGACTATCCAAAACTTGACTCCTGCCCCCCCCCCCCTCCCTGTGAGCCCAGTGTGCTCCGATTGGTCAGCTCAACCACTCTGTTCTGATTAGTCAACCACCAGAGAGGCTCCGCCCATGTCGAATACAGCGTTATTTTTTGGCTCTGAGAAGAACATCAGTTTCACAATGGCGTCGGTACAGCCGTATATTTTTGAACCGGAGTCCAATCCTGAAAGTGAGACAGACCGACGTGATAGACCTGATCCACCGTCCCAAACTAGACTAGAGCAGGCGGTTTCACAGTGGAAAGTTTTTATTTTGTATCGCTCTTACATTTCAGATGTAATGTTAGAACTGCATCATTTATCTACATCACAGTAACAAGTTTGTCCGCTAACTAACCGAACTGTACCTACAACTGTTGTTATTTAGGTGCACTTGTGGAAACTGCACCATGATGTCTACCAAAGTGGAAAACGCCTGTTGCAAAGAAATTAGAAAGGTAGCCTAGCTGACAGTTACAACATTATGTAGCCAGCTAGCTGAAAATACCAACAGTAGCACACAACGTTATATGCCATGATATACACAATACATACCTGTCAAGTCAATAGACTATTATATGCCCTTTTATCTCTTCCTTAGTAATTGAATGTTTATATTTATATTTATAGTTGGTTTAATTGCTAAACGTGTTATGTTACAAATATATTTTAAGGTACACAAATTAACCATCAACTAGTTGTTAATTAACATGCATATTAGCAGTATATTGGCTCTTTATTAGTCATTATAAAACACTTATTAATGCCTTATTCTACATGACCATATTCTACAAGTAATAAGCCATTAGTTGAGAGTTTTTCCCCAATAACCCTCTAATTAGTGCTTATTTATTGCAAGTAAGGAAGTTTTTGTACATGAGTTTTGGTCTTAATATGCTCTGCTCAATATGGGCCTAATAAACAGTAGTACCACAATAATAGTAATTATCCCATAATAACACTTACAAAATATGATCTATTCTTATTATTCTATTCAAAAGACCTCATGAAAGAAAAACAAAGAAGTGAGGATACCCGGCCCGGATACTCACAACTCCCCGGTTGGGTGCTTCGTTGTTGGAGTTTACCCCAGTGGACGAGAGGGTCGCCTCCCCACACCTGCGGGTTATGGGGGGAAAACTCTGACTGTTGTGTGTGGTTATGCACCAAACAGCATAGTATACAGCCTTCTTGGAGACCCTGGAAAGAGTCCTGTATGGGGCTCCTGAAGGGGACTCTTTAATCTTGCTGGGAGACTTCAACGCACATGTGGGCAATGATGGAGACACTTGGAGCGGCGTGATTGGGAGGAACGGCCCCCCTGATCTGAACCGGAGTGGTGGTTTGTTACTGGACTTCTGTGCTAGTCATGGATTGGCCATAACAAACACCATGTTCGAACATAAGGATGCTCATAAGTGTACGTGGTACCAGAGCACCCTAGGCAGAAGGTTCATGATCAATTTCGTTATCGTATCATCGGACCTGAGGCCGTATGTTTTGGACACTCGGGTAAAGAGAGGGGCGGAGTTGTCAACTGATCACCATCTGGTGGTGAGTTGGGTAGAGTGGCGGGGGAAGCCTCTGGATAGACCTGGTAAGCCCAAACGTGTAGTTCGGGTGAACTGGGAACGTCTGGAGGAGGCCCAAGTTTAGGAGGCCTTCAACTCACACCTCCGGCGGAGCTTTTCGGGCATTCCTGTGGAGGTTGGGGACATTGAACCAGAGTGGTCGGTGTTCAAAGCCTCTATTACATTACATTGCATTTAGCTGACGCTTTTATCCAAAGCGACTTACAATAAGTACATTCGACCAGGAAGACACAACCTTGAGGAAAACAGAATCATATAAGTACTCTATTGCCGAAGCCGCGGCGGGGAGTTGTGGTCTCAAGGTCTTAGGTGCCTCAAGGGGCGGTAACCCTCGAACCTCCTGGTTGACACCTGTGGTCAGGGAAGCCGTCCGACTGAAGAAGGAGGCCTTCAGGGATTTGTTATCCCGGGGGACTCCCGAGGCAGTTGCAAGGTACCGAAAGGCCCGAAGGGCAGCAGCCTCAGCCGTGGCCGAGGCAAAGCAGCGGGTGTGGGAGAAGTTTGGAGAAGACATGGAAAAGGACTCTCGGGCGGCACCACAGTTGTTCTGGAAAACTGTCCGACACCTCAGGAGGGGGAAGCAGGGAACCATCCAAGCGGTGTACAGTAAGAATGGGACGTTGTTGACCTCAACTGATGGAGTGTTAGGGCGTTGGAAGGAAGACTTTGAGGAACTCCTGAACCCGACAACTCCGCCCTCTATGTTAGAGGCAGAGCTGAAGTATGACGGGGGATCAACACCAATCTCCCGGAGGGAGGTCACTGAGGTCGCCAAACAACTCCACAGTGGCAAAGCCCCGGGGGTGGATGAGATCCGCCAAGAAATGCTGAAGGCTCTGGGTGTTGAGGGACTGTCATGGTTGACACGTCTCATCAACATTGCGTGGAAGTCGGAAACATTACCGAAGGAGTGGCAGACCGGGTGGTGGTTCTCCTGTTCAAAAAGGGGGATCAGAGGGTGTGTGCCAATTACAGAGGCATCACACTACTCAGCCTCCCCGGGAAAGTTTACTCTAAGGTACTCGAAAGGAGGGTCAGGCCGATTGTCGAACCTAAGATTGAGGAGGAACAATGCGGATTCCGTCCTGGTCGTGGAACAACGGATCAGCTTTTTACTCTCGCAAGGATCCTGGAGGGGGCCTGGGAGTACGCTTATCCGGTCTACATGTGTTTTGTAGACTTGGAGAAGGCGTATGACCGAGTTCCCAGGGAGTTACTGTGGGAGATGCTGCGGGAGTATGGGGTGAGGGGGTCTCTGCTCAGGGCCATCCAATCTCTGTACTCCCAAAGCGAGAGCTGTGTCCGGGTCCTCGGCAGTAAGTCGGACACATTTCCGGTGAGGGTTGGCCTCCGCCAGGGCTGCGCTTTGTCACCAATCCTGTTTGAAATATACATGGATCGGATTTCGAGGCGTAGTCGTGGGGAAGGGGGTCTGCAGTTCGGTGGACTAAGGATTGCATCACTGCTTTTTGCAGATGATGTGGTTCTAATGGCTTCATCGGTCTGCAACCTTCAGCACTCACTGGATCGGTTCGCAACCGAGTGTGAAGCGGCTGGGATGAGGATCAGCACCTCCAAATCTGAGGCCATGGTTCTCAGCAGGAAACTGATGGACTGTCCACTCCAAGTAGGGAATGAGTCCTTACCCCAAGTGAAGGAGTTCAAGTATCTCTGGGTCTTGTTCTCGAGTGAGGGAACAATGGAGCGTGAGATGGGCCGGAGAATCGGAGCAGCGGGAGCGGTACTGCAGTCGCTTTACCGCACCGTTGTGACGAAAAGGGAGCTGAGCCAGAAGGCAAAGCTCTCTGTCTACCGGGCCATTTTCATTCCTACCCTCACCTATGGTCATGAAGGATGGGTCATGACCGCAAGAACGAGATTGTGGATACAAGCGGCTGAGATGTGTTTTCTCCGCAGGGTGGCTGGTGTCTCCCTTAGGGATAAGGTGAGAAGTTCGGTCATCCGGGAGGAACTCGGAGTTGAGCCGCTCCTCCTTCGCGTGGAAAGGAGCCAGTTGAGGTGGTTCGGGCACCTAGTTAGGATGCCACCTGGGCGCCTCCCTCGGGAGGTGTTCCAGGCACGTCCAGCTGGGAAGAGACCAAGGGGTAGACCTAGGACCAGGTGGAGGGATTATATCTCTTCGCTGGCCTGGGAGCGCCTTGGGATCCCCCAGTCAGAGCTGGTTGATGTGGCCAGGGAAAGGAACGTTTGGGGCTCTCTGCTGGAACTGCTACCCCCGCGACCCGACCACGGATAAGCGGGAGAAGATGGATGGATGGATGGATGGATCTATTTTTATGTAACAAGACAGGAAACTATAAGTGTTAATATGTCTAAATTAGGTATTTATATCTAAGAATATGTTTTGGGGTATTGACAGTTCAGCTACCAATAGCAAGGTGATATTGACCTTCATATTTTCACATTTATATTTTTGTGAAATTTGAACTCAAGGTTAGACAGGAAACCAGGTACAGGAAGTTGGAGAAAGTGAACTGAATAGCATGGCAGTAGACTGCTACTAATTTCCCCTATGCAACCTGAAGAGTAAAAGGGTCAAGTCCGTCACAAAGCAATGACTGTAAGTGTAAGCCTTACACTTACTCTGTAAGGATTAGTAACATGTATTGTGTGATGACATTTGGAGATGTTTAAACTCAATGAGAAAACGCTGTTGAGATCTCCATATTAGGTTGAATAATTAAAAGGAAAGTTAGTTATAATCAAATATAATCAATTATATTCTTGTATAACCCACAATGAAAATGCTTCATATTTTATGATTTTCTATATTTACAGTATAAACAAAACACAAGTGGTTTGTTAAGTTGAGTGTAATACCTATTATGGTTTATGAGGTGTCACTGATAAGAGAGGAGAGACCGTTTCTTCTCACAGCAGTACACAGGGAGGGGGGCTCCTGACTTTTTGGAGAAATACTAAGGCCCCAAAAATGTGTTTATGCAATAGCAGAGCATAATATTTCCCAGTCCTGCACACTAGAGGTCATGACCTTTTTACACAAACATGGGAAGGTGTGTCTTATGCCATAGCCATAGCATACTGTATGTCTGGACAAGTCCAGTCCTGTACATCAGAGGCCATGCCCAGTTTCCACAAATATGGGTATGGGGGAGGTGTCTTTAGGTTTTTCTGTCCTGTTTCGAGCATAAAAACACTAGCAGAGAGGGAGCAAACTCGAGGGGGTGTTCCCCTGGTATGCTCTCTCCCGGTAAGCTCTCTCCCTAGAGAGCTGGGTTTTCCCTCGGTAAGGTTCTCTCAAAACTTGGTAAATATTGCTTGAATTTCCGTTTATTGAATACTGAGTCAATTGTTGGATGAAAGTTTGAAACTGTTAGATCCCACTGATCATTTATGAGGATCTGCCTCTGAATGTTGTCAGGCTATAGGTGTGAATGTTAGCACCTTCGATCCGTGAGGAGATTCCTCTGGATTCTGTCGGAATTCTCGCTGATCATTTACGAGGAACTACCTCTGAATGTTGTCAGGCTATAGGTGTGAATGTTAGCCCCGGCGATCCATGAGGAGATTCCTTTGGATTATGTCGGAAGACTTTAATGTCTAAACTATGAATTAAGGTTTCAGAGTTTCCGGAATGGACTCTCTGAAACCATCAAAGACCACCTTGCTCCACTAGAACTACCACAAGACCTTGAATCGCTGATTTCCATGGCTATCCGAGTTGATAACCGCCTCAGAGAAAGAGAGAGAGAGAACGGCGCTGAACTGCAACAAGACATCCCAGCCACCAGGGGCGCTCTCTGGGTAGGCAGCCTTCATGGGATCCCTTGTTTCACTCTTCATCAGGCCCAGCAGGAACAGCGCCATCACAGGCGCCATGCAGCTCGGGAGAACAAGGATTTCTCCAGAGGAAAGACGACGCCTGAGAAAAGGGCATGCTCACCAACCATGAGGAGGGCGCTGGTGAGCAAGATTTCCTCTGACTATCCTCCTCGCACACTCACCCAGGTTAAAGTGCAGCTAACAGTCAGACACATACTCTGGGGGCGCTAATTGACTCTGGGGCGGATGAAAGCCTCATAGACTGGGGTTTAGCTAAACGCCTTAATATTAAGACTGTCCCTCTCAAGCATCCCGTCAATGCCAGCGCCCTAGATGGCAGACTAATGTGTAAAGTAACTGATTGTACAGAACCCATTCAAGTGACAATTGATAATAATCATGTTATACATAATGCAGTTTCATCTGTTCAATTGAGCACAACATCCGCTGATTTTGGGGTTTCCTTGGTTAACTACTGTCACAAACTGAATGAATGTGAAGTATGTTGTTAAAGGAGGATGAAAGCGTAATTAAGTAGCACTATTGGAGTGACTTTGATGGTTATTGGACTCAGGATTAATTCATTTGGATTCCCGCTGTATGAAGAAATTAAAGGACGGCGCAAGTGGAAACAATTCACAAAGTGATTAAACTGTTTAAAACACATGCTCAAAGTAAGCTGGATTTTGCCGATATTTTTTATATTTAATTGTAATGTAGAGACAAGGCTTTTAGTGACAACCATGTATTGCGTTACAATTATATGTAAAAAAAAAGTCTAAATATGATATTTTGCCTCAAATCATCTGAGGCCTGGCGCCCTCCCTGCGATCTTTGGCGCCCCCCCAAGGGGGTCGCGCCCCCCAGGTTGGGAACCACTGCTCTAAACTATTGAGTCAAGGTTCCTAACACACAGGGACACACACATGCCTAGGTAATTTGTCTTCCAATGGTAAGTTTGTGTGTTTTAAGTGTCATATTGTGTATGTTGATAGAAAGCCAATTCAAGTTTAATGATCAACAGGAAAATAAATAGAATGAGAAACCTTTGTATCAGACTTTTATTTGTCAGACAAGCGTCCATTACGTAAACAAAGGCTTCTTTAATAATATTTGTTGACACACAATCACCCAAATGCTCTATTATTCGATACCACCTACCCATTTTGTAACCCCAATTATTTATTTTTCACATTGAAAAATAAATAATTTTAATGATGTTGTCTTCAGGGTTATTTTTTCTTATGCCTTTTTAATTGAAGAATCGAAATATTTATCTCACCATGCTAAACTACAAACAGGGTCATAGCCTCGATGCTCCAGTAAGCACAGTTGACCTATGTGAACCTTAACTACTACTGGATAAACTCCCTCTGTGCTGGCCCACGCCTAATAAGCAGTACTGCTCAAGCTAGAGAATGCAATTCCTGAAGAAATTGCTTGTGGGAATGCTTTATTGCCCGGGCGCTGTACAATAGCTGCCCACTGCTCCTAGTACTAGACTCCTGGTACAAGGATGGGTTAAATGCAGAAGCCAAATTTCACTGTGTGTGCTGTGTGCTCTGCATGTGTGACCATTAAAGAGGGTTTCATCCCTTCCAATTCTATTCTATTCTTTGTGCTGAACTGCGATGCTGAAATGTAATGTGTAAGAAGAAAGTGAATAATTTAGATTGAAATGATACATGAACACTGGGGGCTTGAATGTGTGATAAGAGAATTAAAGAATGCAGGGTTGTTGGTTGTTCCTAGAGTGTCTAAAAGTACAATGGGAGCCAGAGCCTTTTCTTATCAAGCCCCACTTTTGTGGAATCAGCTTCCAGTTTATGTTCGGGCGGCAGACACCCTATCCGTTATTAAGAGTACGCTTAAGACCTTCCTTTTTGATAAAGCTTATAGTTGATCAAATAAAATAATCTAAGAGTGCATTGACGTAGACACATTGTGCCTCTTCACCTATACAGTTTAGTTCTTACTCTTTCACTTAAATCCTAAAAACTTAGATGTTATATTTAAAACTAAGGTTATTACTACTTCTCATTCTTCTAAATCTACTCTCTCCCTACTTCTCATACTCTCTACTTCTGTAATCTATTTATTCTATTTTCTCTTTATCCAAACCTTTCCCCTCTCTGACCTCTCAAGGTTCTATTAGAGGGTAACAGGTTGCCGAGAGGCCTATTCCGGCCGGGGAGTGTTGAGACCGTATTCACAGCGTACCTCCTTACCTCTCACCAATTCCAATTTAGGTTCCAGTGGGGACCTTTCTCCCTGCGTGTGCCTCTCCACCTCTGTTCCCTACTACTTACCTGCTACTCTTTTCCCTCAACCTATCCTAAGGGAGTGCATGTATGTACATTACATTACATTGCATTTAGCTGACGCTTTTATCCAAAGCGACTTACAATAAGTGCGTTCGACCAACAAAACACAAACTTGAAGAAAATAGAATCATATAAGTACATCAGGTTTCATAGAGCAAAAACATTTCAAGTGCTACTCAACTGGCTTTAGATAAGCCAGTGCTTTATTAGTATATAAGTGCTTTGTTAATAGTTATATTGCTCGAGGTGGAGTCGAAAGAGATGAGTTTTCAGTCTGCGCCGGAAGGTGTGTAAGCTATCTGCTGTCCTGATGTCAATGGGGAGCTAATTCCACCATTTTGGAGCCAGGATAGCAAACCCACGTGTTTTTGCTGATGGGAACTTGGGTCCCCTTCGCAGCGAGGGTGCAGCGAGCCGTTTGGTTGATGCAGAGCGGAGTGCACGTGCTGGGCTGTACGGTTTAACCATGTCCTGGATGTAGGAAGGGCCAGATCCATTCGCAGCATGGTACGCAAGTACCATTGTCTTGAAGTGGATTCTAGCAGTTACCGGAAGCCAATGGAGGGAGTGGAGGGAGTGGAGGAGCGGCGTGGTGTGGGAGAATTTAGGAAGGTTGAAGACCAGACGAGCCGCTGCATTCTGGATGAGCTGCAGAGGTCGGATGGCACATGCAGGTAGACCAGCCAGGAGGGAGTTGCAGTAGTCTAGGCGTGAGATGACGAGAGCCTGGACCAGAACCTGCGTCGCTTTCTGGGTCAGCTGGGGACGTATCCTCCTGATGTTGTAAAGCGTGTATCTGCAGCAGCGGGTTATAGCAGCTATGTTTGCAGTGAAGGACAGGTTGTTATCTAGGATCACACCCAGATTCCTTGCAGTCTGAGTCGGGGAAACAACAGAGGTGCCGATGTTGATTGTTAGGTCAAGAGTGGGATAATCTTTTCCCGGAAGGAAAAGCAGTTCAGTCTTGTCAAGGTTGAGCTTGAGGTGATGAGCAGACATCCACTGAGAGATGTCAGCTAGACAAGCAGAGATGCGTGCGACGACCTGGGTCTCTGAGCGGGGAAAGGACAGAATTAATTGGGTGTTGTCAGCGTAGCAGTGGTATGAAAAACCATGCGGGCTAATGACAGATCCGAGCGAGTTTGTGTACAAGGAGAAGAGGAGGGGACCAAGAACAGAGCCCTGAGGGACCCCTGTAGTTAATTGACAAGGGTCGGACTCCGACCCTCTCCAAGTAACCCTGTAGCAGGGTTTCCGCTAGGATTTTTTCTCGCCGGTCAAATGTCAGGGCAGAATTTATTTTACCGGACTAATTTGAAACTTACCGGTCATATTTCAATAATAATAAGAGTTGTGTAGCAGAGTTGCCGTTAGCAGGTTATTACCGGACTATGAGCAGATATGCTTCAGTTTAAAACTCAGTTCACGGGGCTCATTTTTATATTGCTTCAGTTTATAATCGTAACAGATCGAAAAATTCAGATTCATTTTTCAATAAATGATTCCACAAACAACAAACAACATAATTATTACATTCAAACAAACTACTTGTAGTAGATAACGTACATTATTCAAAAGTTTACATTACATTTGAATAATAACACGGGAGAAACGGAGCCTCTCTTTTCCCTTCTCTCTCTCCTGACAGCACGTCAGTTTCTCAAGCAGCTCGCTAAACAGAGGGCGGGGCTTCAGGTGATTATGCAGAGCTGCGTGTCTCCGTCTGACTCAGCAGCTGATCTGATCTCTCTCTCTCTCGTCCGGTTATACTTCACTCGTGTTTATGTCCATATCGCTCAGATCCAGCTCTCCTGATCGGCCTTTACAGAGAGCACCGATCAAACTATTAAGAGTGAATATCGGCCGATAATGACCCGCGGCCGATCGATCGGAGCCTCCCTAATTATTACCAGACATGTTGACCGGCAGGTTTTGAATTTACCGGTTTTTAATAAATTTTACCAGCTAAAAACCGGTAATTACCGGCTAACGGAAACCCTGCCCTGTAGGTGCAGTCTTTGAGGTATGAGGTGAGGAGGGAAAGTGCAGAGCCTGAAACTCCAAGTTCTTGGAGAGTGTGAAGGAGGATCTGATGATTCACTGTGTCGAATGCAGCAGACAGGTCCAAAAGGATGATGACAGAGGAGAGGGAGGCTGCTTTGGCAGTGTGCAGTTCCTCAGTGACAGCAAGGAGGGCAGTTTCTGTGGAGTGACCTGCCTTGAAACCAGACTGGTGCGGATCCAGAAGGTTGTTCTGATGGAGATAACAGGAGAGTTGTTTAAAGACAGCGAGTACAAGTGTTTTAGACAGGAACGGGAGGAGAGAGACAGGCCTGTAGTTTATAACATCAGACAGGTTGAGAGTGGGTTTCTTTAGGAGAGGGTTTACTCTTACCTCCTTGAGACTGTTTGGAAAGTGACCAGAAGTTAGAGAAGTGTTGATGAAATGGTTGAGAAACGGTAGAATATCAGGAGCGATAGTCTGAAGGAGGTTTGAAGGGATAGGGTCCAGAGGACAGGTGGTAGGGCGGGCAGAGGTAATGAGGTTAATATCATCAACCTTTTTTTCAAAGTGGTTAACAAAGTCGCTTGACAGAAAGGAGGATGGGGAAGGGGCTTTGGGGGGGTCCAAGAGGGTGGAGAAGATGGAAAATAGTTTTTTGGGATTGGAATAGGAAGATTGGATCTTATCTTGAAAGAAAGTGCTTTTTGCCTGAGAGATGGAAGCAGAGAAAGAGGAGAGGAGAGCCTGATAGGTTAGGAGGTCGTCATGGTGTTTGGATTTCCACCGTTTCCGCTCTGCTGCCCGAAAGACGGTTCTATTAGCACACAGTGCGTCATTTAGCCAGGGAGCAGGAGGGGACTGACGAGCCTGCCGAGATGTGAGAGGACAGAGAGAGTCCAGAGAGGATGAGAGAGTAGAGAGGAGAGTTTCCGCAGCAGAGTTTGGAGGTAGGAGTTGGAACGAGTCAGAGGAAGGGAGGGCTGAGAGCACCGATGAGGCAAAGGTAGAGGGGGAGAGGGAACGAAGGTTACGGCGGACAGGTGCAGGATGAGAAGAGATTAGTTTGTTATGTTTGGAAAGGGGTAGAGAGAATGAAATGAAGAAGTGATCGGATGTGTGGAGTGGGTTTACAGAGAGGTTAGAAGTAGTGCAGTTCCTTGAGAATATGAGATCAAGGACATTGCCAGCTTTATGAGTTGGTGGGGATGGAGACAGTGAGAAAGCAAAGGCGGTTAACAGAGATGTTAGTTCGTCTATCTTCCCTGTCTGGAGGTTGAAGTCTCCGAGAAGTACAGAGGGAGGGCCAGTTTCAGGGATGTGTGAGAGGAGATTATCTAATTCCTCCAAGAAGTTCCCCAAGGCGCCTAGTGGACGGTAGAGAACAACAATGGTTAATTGTATAGGATCAGTTACTGTGACGGCATGGAATTCAAAGGTGGAAGGAGTGAAGTTAGGTAGCTTAAAGAGGGAAAAGCTCCATTTGGGAGAGAGCAGGAGACCAGTGCCACCTCCTCTGCCCGTGGGTCTGGGTGTATGGGAGAAGGAATATGCTGTGGAGAGAGCTGCTGGGGTGGATGTGTTGGATGGAGTAATCCACGTCTCAGTGAGAGCAAGGAAATCCAGAGACTGCAGGGAAGCGTAGCCAGAGATGAAGTCAGCCTTAGGAACAGCTGACTGGCAGTTCCACAGGCCGCCTGAAACTAGATAATGGATGTCAGTGGAGCATGTGGGATAGACGAGAGCAGGCCGGTTATATCGATTACGAGATACACGGGGCCAGTGATCATTGCGAGAAGACACATAAACAGGAATCGAGAAAATACACATGATTATAGCATGAGGGGCTAAACAGCCAAATAAAATAAAACACCAGCGATACTTATCTCAATCAAAGTAGGATTTGCCTCCTCTTTGCCACCCTCGTGACTCCAGCAGGACTCTATTGTCTTTGTCAGACTCCCGCAGGACTCCAATGTCTTCGTCTGTCTGATGCTGAAGCTGACGCTCCAGGAAATTGCTACCTAAATGGACACCTGATTGCTGAGTTCTCACAGCTGTGGGGCCACGTCCCTTTAATTAGTTAACTCTCTGCAGCTGGTGGCCCTCAAAAGGAAATCTAGACTGGCTCCCTCCTGAGTTGTTATTGTGTCTTTACAGTGGCCCAATGGTTTTACAATTACATTAAACCCTAAGTTATGAGTTTAACCCTTAATACAGTTACACCTACTCAATAAAGCTCTTAGTATTCTACAAATGTTTAAATCAAAGTTAACCCTAGCAGTCAGTTAGTTCAGTTTTAAGGTTTCAGTCAAATTACTTGTCCCAAGTTTCTGCCTGACAGATACTGTAGCGGTTTTGAGATTTAAAATCACAATTTCAGTCAGATCAACTACAGAGCATTCATACAGAGTACACACACTGAAACAGAGAAGTCTAAAAACAGAATGTTACTCACACAATTCTAGAAGTCACCAGTTGTTATCCTGTCAAAATCGAGTTGCACACGTTAGTTTAGCTGCTATAGGCTTGGACTGTCGGGGGACACCTTACTTCTTCCTTCTGTCTGTCTGTACCTGTGTACTCTAATGTTCCGATTAACCCAGCTTCCCCCAAATTTCTTTTTTGTGTCTATATCTACGCCGGGATCCTGAGTCGAGGCTGATCCTGTTGCTGTTGTCCTGTGTCCTGGATCCTCTATCCTGAGTTCTGGATTTGAGTCCTGGACTTCGAGTCGTGGCTGAACCTGTCTCTGCGGTCCTGCCTGACTCTCATCATACTACTTCCCTGATGGCTCCCAGAGGATTGTTGACATCCTCGTGGATTCATTATCTTATTATAGACACTGGCATTTCCAAACAATTGGTCTACCTACGCTGTAAAATGTATTATCTCTTCGATTTACACACGGCATCTATTGCACGTCTGTCCATCCTGGGAGAGGGATCCCTCCTCTGTTGCTCTCCCTGAGGTTTCTCCTATTTTCCCCTTTAAACTGTGGGTTTTTCTCTGGAACTCTGGAAGTTTTTCCTTGTACGATGTGAGGGTCTAAGGACAGAGGGTGTCGTATTGTCATACTGATATTCTGTACAAACTGTGAAGCCTACTGAGACAAATGTAACATTTGTGATATTGGGCTATATAAATAAACATTGATTGATTGATTGATTGATGATAAAGATAATAAAAAGGCTTGTAAAAGCAGCAAAATATTTGAACTGCAAACTTTTGAACTAACTTGATGGCGAATGATCTGTCGCCATGGCAACGGCATTTGATAACACCCCATAATACGCTTAGATGTGTTGATGGCTGCATCGTTAACACACCTGTGATGTTTGGTGTCATTTTGAGCATTTTCACTGAAGTTATGAGAAAACCGTGTTTCATAGCAAGCATTGTGTTGCCAAGGCAACGGCATTTGAAGAAAAACTGTCAAGTAAATGTTTTCACGGCTGGACTGTTAGCACACATGTTAAGTTTGAGCACCTTTTTACCATTTTCATAGGAGTTATAGCAATATCGTGTTTTACGGCGAGGGATGCGTTGCCATGGCGACAGCTTTTGAGGAAAATGCACTAATGGCACATAGAAATGTTGAGGGCTGGACCATTAACTGTCATCTGAAGTCTGGTGGTGTTTTGACCATTTTCATATGAGTTACGACAAAATCGAGTTTTTTGGCAAGGGATGCGTTTCCATGGAAACAGCCTATGGTGAGATCTCATATTTGACATAGAGCTGTTGAGGACTGGACCATTAACCATTATCTGAAGTCTGGTGCTGTTTTGACCATTTGCATAGGTATCACGACAACATCGTGTTTTATGGCGAGGGTTTCCATGGAAACGGCATATGTTCAGATCTCATATTTGGCCTAGAGCTGTTGAGGCATGGACTGGTGATATACAAGTGAAGATTGGGGGACGATTGGACCGTGTCCATTGGACAGCGACATTGTGTTTTATGGCGAGGGATGCGTTGCCATAGTAACACTACATTACGTAACATCAGATTTGATGTAGTGCCACAGTGTTAACCATCATGTGTTGTTTGGTGGCGTTCTGAGCATGTACATTGGAGTTATGACATCATCGTGTTCCATCACACAGGTGTTTATGTTTGAGCTAGCAACGTTATGAAACACCTGTGCTTGAGCCCAGAGATTAAAGGTTTCCATGGTGATGTGCAGTAATCAGTGAGAGGAGAGCCTTTCCATTGTTCTGAATGAGAGATAAACCTCTTACATGTGAACGTTTTGTTGAAGAACCGTAACAGATATCTGTGAAATTTCAAAACGTGAAGCATGTCAAGGACCCTGAGCGTCTGAAGTGTGCTCTTTGTGTACTTTCGGGTTAATAATGTGGCCTTTTTGGTAGATTAACTAAAGGTGTGTGACTGCTGCTGTGAGGAAAGATCAGCCTGCATTTACAATGGTTCTTAATGGAGACATGTTGAACGTTTTTGTCACTTCATGCCCTCAAGAGGCATTTTGTTCATTTTATTTTGCTTAATGTTTTTTGAGTTTTCAAGCTACGAGATGTTTTCCTACGTTTCTCATGAAAAAGTATGTTTCAGGAATGTAGGGTTTGGGAATTATGGCAGGTTTAAAAAGAAATATGAAGGCACATTTCAAGCTGTCCTCCACTCTAGTTGTGACATCACACACTCTAGCCTAACGAAAACTACGAGCTGCGCAATACACACTAATGTTAAAATCTGAAGAGCGGCAAACTCTGGGGAAGAGCCGAGACGCCAATACGGAAGTGCCACCAACTGCAGTTTATATATTGGCCGATAGGCGATGACTGCAGAAAGGAGCAATTTCCATAGACCCCCATGTTAAAATGCCCAATTTTACAGCAGAAAAAAACATGTTTCTACACCTGGATGCAATAAATATTATTATGGATATAGTTAGATTCCACCTTCATGATTATGAATATGTGAGTGAATTGTTTTCTAACGCGACCCTTTTATTTATATTAGGTCTTAAAGTGTTTGCATATATTAGAGCGTGGTCACATTGAGTGACAGCTCTGTCAAGTAACTGCTGCTGTTAGCTTCTTGTCTCTCTGCTCAGTGTTGCCAACTTGGCGACTTTGTCGTTAAATTTGGCGGCTTTCCAAACCCTCCGGCTACTTATTTTTGTCAAAAGCGACTAACGACTAATCTAACGACTTGTAATGGTGTTATTAGGGACTTTTCTGGTGTTTGGAGACTCACGTATTATTCTGCAGTTAACGAGCTGCCGTGAGCCCCTCAGCCCTCCCATAGTACTCACAGGCACGCTGACTCACAGTTGCCTCCCGCAGCAGCTCAGCTGCAGTCAGAGCAGAGAGGAGACAGCCACACTCTCCCGCGTCGAGACAGCTTCAGTCACTTAATTACCTCGTCCACTGTGTGTGTGCCTCTCTGTGACAAGTTAAACATCCAACCCAGTCTCATAAAAAAATGTGTAATAACTACGTTGGTCCACAACGTAGGCTGTAGTATTTCTACAAAAACGCCTCTGAAATTGTAAGATCCCTACGTTTTATTCAACATTCATTCCAATGGCTGGCGTCTATGTCACGTGATCTTCACATTTCTCCCTGCAGAAAAACAAAACATGGCTGAACTTCGTTTTATTCTCGGTGTAAAATGCCTATTTTAAAGTTAGTTTGGCCATTAAAATGCGTTTTGATGTCATTTGATGCGAGAAATATGAGTTGTTATTTCAGATTATGTGTGCAGTGGATGTATATGATCTTTAGTTTGCTAGTTATTACGAAGATTACTTCAGGAAATTGTGTCGATACAACGTTTTCATTGTTACCAAGGTTGTTGCTAGGGACGCTGCTATCGATATTATTTCTGTTATGTTGTGTAACAGTTTAATGGTGTAATCTTTATTGCTACCCCCTTCCCCGTCAATGTATAGTGTTGGTCCACAGCGCAAACGTATTAGTTTAACAGAATCCGCATCTAAAATTGTGGCATAGATACGTTATTTTCCGCTGTGCAATTCCAGTCTCACATCTCACATCACATCGTCATAAACAAATACCGGAAACAGACCGAAAACACTTTATTCCGAGTGTGCTTGCTTTTCTCTTTGGAGGTCATCACATAACGGCATTGTAATACATGGTTCAGCTGAATTAAATATTGCATATCTGCCGTAGTTCTCTATTATAGAGCCCTGATGAGAAGACTTCTAGACAAACATGAGGAACTGCCGCCAACACTGAAAACGTCACATAGATCCTAAATATATCAGCCATTAAACAACATCTTACATTTCTTTTCACACAATACGTCTCCTTGCAGTATCAACACTAATTTGGCTGACTTTTATATTTGATCCAATTGGTAGATAGGCTGTATTTACACCATAAAGGTGCACAGCTGATATAAAGGGACACCTAGTGGTTAAAGCATATTATTGAATTTCATAAAGTATATTAATTACTCGTTATTCTCTACTAATAGTTAATTAAAGACTGTATATAATCACTATTTTGCACATCTCTTTCAAGATTTTCTAAGGTTTATTGACATATCATATACACAAACGGTGTAGTTATGCAATGAATGAAAAACTTTGTGTATACCTCCAGCAATGTTAACTATGTTGAAGCACTTATTTTAACTGATATTATATACATATGTATTATACTCTTATATAAGATGTATGTAGATAGTATAAGAAATGTGCAGAATACGACAGTTTAATGGTGGAGGTATACAAGTATTGATAGATGTCGTAATGCACTGTTGAGGAACCTGCGACCAAAGTTGTTCATCTCCGGCCTTGTCAGGTATTGAACAATCAATAAATAAAGAACACAGAATTATTAAATATACAGAATTTGTGTGATTATACTAAATGATTTACAAATAAACACCACTGCATATTTACAAACTGTTACACAACGCAAATGTTTCCAACTTGGGATCAATAAAGTATATCTTATCTTAAACTGATCGATGGCTACTGCCATATTTGCAAAATGTGCCTCTGAACCTTGACAAGTGCATGTTTCAGGCTCATCAATTAACAACAGGAGGGGTCACAGACATAAGACCAGCTGTTAAATAAAGCTCTTCTGACCTTAGCTGGCATGTGGGTAATGCTTCCCATTATGGGCACAATCAATTTTCACCCATTTATTAATTATATGTTTTACATTTGAGTGTTTCCTATCCCCTAAACCTTCAGGGATGTACACAGTTTAATACTGGCAACTTCTTATTATGGGAAATACGAAAACGTCTTTTAAAACTACAACTCCCAGTAGAGACGTGCCATAGATAGAGAGCATGTTGCGAAACACAATAGCCAGCATGTGTAGTTCTGGGGACGGGGTGGACCCGTTCAAATCCAGTTTTGGACAGTCTGCCGTGGTTACATCCCATTTCAAGTGCTGTTCGACGCTCTGCACACTCTCCAATCACAGAGCTTGAGGACTATTACGGGGTTTGTCAAGCGAAGGGGAGAGAATACTTACTTCCGGGTGTAATATTCTCTAAAGCAAATGAGCTGCTCCGACCCTTGGTCCTGACGGACTCCAACGTGTGTTTATTAATCAAACAAATAAATAAACACAAGGATAATTATGTGTTATTGTTGAGTAAATGGTGAATTGCACAGGGGAAAATAACGTATGTCACAATTTTAGATGCGGATTTTGTTAAACGAATACGTTTGCGCTGTGGACCAACACTATACATTGACGGGGAAGGGGGTAGCAATAAAGACAATGTTAGATAATATTTTAATGATATCTCTGCAGGGGAGAATTGTAGTGTTTTCCCATGTGTCTTGCCTGCAACTTAGAACAGGGCACAGGTCAAAGGTCCTGCCTTCCTGTTGGGGGAGTGTGGCCAACTGCGCAGATGACTTTAACAGACTTTCTTTGTCTCTAAACATGTGCGATCGATTAGGATGGAAAGAGCGCGAATATAGGCGCCTCCTATATTCTCTGGGTAGATTTGCGCTGTGTTTTCTGTGTAACCTTGAGTGTTGGCTTGGGATTGACATGAGGAGTTGTGTGAAAACCTTGCCAATGCTCCCGGCCGTTGGATCTCTCAATAAATCCCAGTGTTTGACATTCAGAATTCCTGCTCCTCCCGTGTCCTGATTTCCATTGCAACAGAAGTTTCTCTTACAGACAACACCATTAAACAGTTACACAACATAACAGACATAATATCGATAGCAGCATCCCTAGCAACCACCTTGGTGATAATGAAAACGTTGTATAGACACAATTTCCTGAAGTAATCTTCGTAATAACTAGCAAACTAAAGATCATGTGCATCCACTGCACACATAATCTGAAATAACAACTCATATTTCTCGCATCAAATGACATCAAAACGCATTTTAATGGCCAAACTAACTTTAAAATAGGCATTTTCCACTGAGAATAAAACGAAGTTCGGCCAAGTTTTTTTTTTCTGCAGGGAGAAATGTGAAGATCACGTGACATAGACGCCAGCCATTGGAATGAATGGTGAAAAAAAACGTAGGGATTTTACAATTTCAGAGGCGTTTTTGTAGAAATACTACGTCCTACGTTGTGGACCAACGTAGTTATTACACGTTTTTGTGTGAGACTGGGTTGAAACATCCACGTACAATATCAGGGACTCTGCCTGGTCAGTTCATCCAGGGAACACAACTTGAAGCCGGCCTTGGTTGTTTGTTCTTCATGCTTATATATCGGACTATTGTGACTCGCTCTGCGGTTGAAACAGACGGTGCATGAATGCGGTTTTGCTGTAAGTGAAATTCGAGTACTTTATTTATGTGTTAATGATTTTAATCAGCTACGTAATGAATGTTAAGGCTTGGGTTAGCATGTAAGCGAGTGGTAGCTACATCGGTGCTAACAATGCTAATAGTTGCCTCCAAGTTAAAATCATAGACTATATATATAAAGGTTAAAACGAAATAGACAAGTGTTAAGCGTTAAGTGGGATAATACTGTAGAACAAATGGCTTCTGTTTGAGGTTGATCAAATAAGGTCATCCTTGTAACTTAGAGAGATATTTTATTATGTAGGAGGAACTGTATGAATCGCTAAGGTTAATTTAAATTGGCTATGCTCAAGTATGTAGACAAGCTAATGTTGAAGTAGTGTATGTGAAATCAACCTCACAATAAGATGTGTGTATATTACAATTATTAATGTCATATTTCAAGATGATTACTTAGATATTACAATATGGTTGGTTGAGCTGGAGTTCATTATTGAGCTTACATGTTAACGTCAGTCATCTGAAGAACGAACCCAAACCTTGTTGTTTTTATTAATTGCATTACCAAATTGGTATCAAATAAACAGTAAGCATTGGTAACACAACTTCCAAAGTTACAGTAAAATAAAAAGGACCCTGACTCGGACAATACACAATCCAACATGTCCAACAGAAGAGAATCAGTTATATTGTTTGTACACATGATTCTTTACATATATATATATCTGTTTGTTTAAAGTGTCCAGGTGATGCAGACAGGCTGGACCAGAGAGTGAGAGACAGAACTGGACTCCTCACAGCAGTGAACTTCAGCACAGGTACAAATACTCTTTTTTCTCACTGTACAAAGAATCAAGAAAGATATTGGTTTAAATAAATTAAGTATTGACTTTAATACACTGATATACATTCCATTAAACAATACTAAATACTAGATCACCTACACATCAGTTAAGTTGAGGGGTTTTTCCATGCAATATGACTTTGTCAGCTTTCTAATGTAATGTATTGAAGGCAAAGATATTTAACACATAGTGAGAACTGCTACTATTTATCTCTCAATATTGTCTGTAAAAAACGTGGTAAAAGTTATTCTTTCAGTGAGACAACAGAGCAAGCTTCTACAGTTGCACTACGTTTTGATAACAGTTAAATATTATTTTGATAATAACATATTTCGATGTTGATGAACTTCATACTGTTCATTCATAATCTGATTGTCTTTGTAGCTCACTGTTGAAATAAAAAAAAACATTACAATTACAAAATATTTATATCTACAGCCCCTAAACACACAAACACACCACTTTCATAAATAACACACTTGTTCTGCAATAATATGTTTTATGTTTCCTGTCATTTTTGTTAGGAAAGGACATGCCTGAAAGACACGACTCAACATGTTCTCCTTCTCTGAGGGTCAAGAAGAACATCCAAGAGGAAAATTAAAAGCTGATGTTATGAGATTTTCAGACCAGTACAGGACATTCACTCATGGCACATTTCCACTGCAGCGGGGTAGCCCCGTTTAAGCATCCCTAAGCGTCCTCGCTCAGGCCTCGGGCTGCCTCGCTGGCCGTCCGAGGCCGTGGCGCATTTCCATTACAGTTTAGGACCTGGGGTAGCAACGCAGTGTAGGCGGGGCGATCGGCTTTTTTTTCACATTTCGAGTTGTTCCGTCGAGCTCCCGCTGGATTTTATCATCCCCAATGAGATGTAGGAACGTCGTCACCTCCTCGGTCGACCACGGTGTGCTTTTCTTTGACATTGCCATTTTTGTAGCTCCTCCGTTTACAAAAATGCTGTGTATAAAAATGCTGCAAGCTTGCTTCTAGATATATATGCGACGCTAGGGATGATCTCGCTCGCGATCTTGTGACGATTCTCTCTGACCAATCTGCAGTCGAGAGTGTTGACGTCACTAGTTCAGCCCTGGTCCTGGCCTGATAGAACCACGATTTTATGGGGCCGGAAAAAGAGGGAAAAAGTACCCGCTAGCCGGAGCTACGCTATATGGAAAGGCCACCAAAAACTTGCCTGGCCGCTTGAGGACGATTAAGGACGCTTAAACGGGGCTACCCGCTGCAGTGGAAATGCGCCATAAGAAACTACTTTTATTGTGAAAACACAGTCAGCTGATCGAATGCAGCTATTTCCACATCTACACTCCATCAGCTGATTATTTCTCTTTGCCTCACTTTATGAGCTTCACATCACCTGTGCCTTGTACTGCAGAGTTTGCAACGACACAAATAAATGGGGCCAATCTTCAGTCAGATGTGAATGTGTAATCTAACATTTTCAGTAAGAATAATGGTCGAAAGGAGTGCAAATACAAATACAATTTCTTGAAATGTGAACCAAAAGTTAATCAAACATGTTTTAAATAAAAAGCACATATGGACAGAAGGTGTACACCAGGGGTCACCAACTTTTTTAGGATGAGGGCTACTTTCAAAAAATAAAACAAGTCGGGGGCTACTTTTACTCCTCTTTTTTTGTATTTTGCAGTGTATATATTTAGCACATTTTAACATTATTATATGCTTACCTTTAACCTTTGTGTGCTGTTTGGGTCTGTGGGACCCGTTTTCAGTGTTTACTAAAAGAACATGTATGCAATTTAATTATTTTAACCTGCTTTATTTGGGGGTGGACCTCACATCCTCTAGGGGGGGCCTCACATCCTCCAGGGGGGGACCTCACCTCCTCTGGGGGGGTCCGGGGACATTTTTTAAATGTTGAAGTGAAATGCATCAATCTGGTGCACTTTGAACACAAAATGAATTTATGGATACAGCTCTCAACACTCGGATGAAAGGGAGCTGTATACTTTTCAATAATCCAAACATCTTTAGAATATCACAACCAATAACAAATCATTTAAACTTGTTTATTCATATATTGTGTTACCTAGTTAGCATTCTTTCTTTTTATTTATGCATATTTTACTAATCACACCCCTTTTAAACTGTTTTGTGTACTGTCCTATTGTACACATTGGAATGATCTCTCTCTCTCTCTCTCTCTCTGAGTGCTCCTCCGTGGCGATGACGGCTTGCGCTAAAAAAATAAAATAAACATATTTGTAAAGTGGGGAAAACTGGGATTTCGAAAAGTGCTGGGGACATGTCCCCAGTGGAGTTTACACCGTGTGTGTGGGCAGGATGCGAACTGGAGGGGAGCAGGGGGAGCTATCTCCCCTAGTGGTGACATGAGCTCCCCTGGGAACATGGTTTGTGAAATTTGGGGGGAGCTCTCTAAAATACTGATATGATTACCAAATACATTTGGGCATGGTTTCTTTTTCAAAGGTGTAAAATAAGTGAAATAAAATTATATTTAGAGTTTATGATTCATGAAAAAAGTGTCGCCTGCTTGCACGCTGCCCGCAGCTCCACCCACTACCACAAGCTCGTTTAGTTAGCACTGCATGTTTACCAGGCATTGTTGCTGCTGCTGACATGTCGAAAAGAAAAAAACAACTTACCTTGGGCAATTTCTTTAAAAAGACGGCCAAACAACCTGATCAAGAAGACCAACCGAATGTAGCTGGTGGTAGCACATTGCACGTTGTGACTGCTGCTACAACAGAACCGAGAGAGGAGGGAGCTAACGTCAGTGCTAGTGCTAACTTGACAGCTAACGTTAACTTGGGGGCTGAAGAGACACAAGAAGACGAGCCGTTGTGTAGTGTGTGTGGCGTCGCGTCTCTCCAGGCAGTGAGAGGGTTGTGTTGTGCTATAGCTGTATTATTAATATTACTATTGTTCATGGTTGGTGCCGCTGGCTGCTCTTATCGCGTGTGTTCGGCTCTATGTAGGCTACAGCCATAATAGGCTATAGCCCATGTGAAACAATGTAGCCTGTTTTTGAGTCATTTTAAGTTGATTTAATGAAACAGTCAAACGTTACATTGGTGGTCCATGGATTATTTATTATCAAGTTGATTGAAGTTTGCGTAGCCCATACATGCTCGGGAAATCTGTTGACATGAACATGATCCATCGGGACGTTTCATGTAAATGTAGACCTGTGGCACCACCCTGTGTGCAACATATTTTCTCTTTATAATAGGCCTACTGTATGTCTGTGCTGTTGCTATTAATGCACGGATCAGCATTCCCCCCCCCCGCAAAAAAAAAAAATCCCGGCTCCCCCGGAGACCGTGGTATAGTTCGCACACTGTGTGTGGGTCAAGTGGAATAAATATATATGCAAGTTACAACACACAGAGTAAAACTCTGGCCCTCATGTGTTGTATAGGCTGGCATGATAGGCTGTTCAATGGGGCTGATGTGTATATTCTGCCAGAAGGAAAATCAGCGGGGAGGTGCCACATTGCTTTTCTTCCCGACTGCAACTCTGGTCCCGCAAATCAAGCAAGAACGTGATTGGTCGATATTCATTGTGGGGGTGGGGGGAAGAGGGGTGTTAGATAGATATAGAGTTGTAGTAAGAAGATAGAGTTCAATATGATTTAGGTTTCGTTTATGCATAGGGTAGATTATTTTAATTACATTTCCTTTTTTTGTGTGTGTATTTTATACATTTTGGATTTTCTTGGCGAGCTATTTTTAGAACGTGCCGGGCGGGCCCCTCACGTAACGCCCCGATTGCACCTGCCTCTTGAGACATCGCCCCCCAGAACTGGGGAACCGCCTAGGGCTGGCCCACCTTCATCTGTGTCATCTCTGAGTACCACGGCGCCCCAACGCGGTCCAGAGCCACTAGGATGACTGACAGATGTTCTCGCCTCACTCTCCTCAGGAGAGGGAGAATGAGACGCAGCGGTGGAAAGGCGTATAGCAGCTTCCTTGGCCATGGCTCGTGTGCAAACGCGTCCACCCCCAAGGGTGGGTCGTCGCTCCGAGCCACGGAGAACCACAGGGCACAGTGGCTGTTTCGCCGGATGGCGAACAGATCCACTTCCGCTCTCCCGAACTGGGCCCAGATCTGCTTCACCACCTTCGGGTGAAGCACCCACTCGCCTGGCAGGGGGCCGCCCCTCGACATGAGGTCGGCTCCCCCGTTCTCCAGTCCCGGGATATGGAGGGCTCTCAGAGATAACACCACCTCTGAAGCCCATAACCACAGCCTCTCCGCTGTGGTCAACAAGGCAGCGGATCGAACTCCGCCCTGCTTGTTGATATAAGCCACAGTGGTGCTGTTGTCGCTCCTGACCATTACATGTCTCCCCTGAATTAGGGGCATGAAATGTTGGAGGACTAACACTACCGCCCGTAGCTCTAGGAGGTTGCTGTGTCGAGACTCTGTTAGAGCCCAGCGCCCACCTATAGCCCTCTTCAGGCAGGTCCCTCCCCATCCTGTTCCGGATGCATCCATGAACACTGTGATGTAGGAGGTCACCCGTCCCAGTGGAGACCCCTTCCGGAGGTGATCCGGGGACCCCCAAAACCGGAGGTTGCCCTCCACTGAGGGGGGGGATGGTCACCAGCCGCCGCTTGTGCCTCTTGGGATCCAAGCGCAGGCTGGAGAACCACCTCTGCATGCGGCGCATATGTAGTAACCCTAACGGGACCACCATGTGAGCAGCCGCCATGACCCAGCTGTCACTGTTGCCCCCTGTCGCAGCCTGCGCACTCCCTGAAGAAGGGACGCACGTCTGCTCTCTGACAGGGTGGCGCGCAACGTGCCTGCATCGAGCACCACACCCAAATACAACGCCCGTTGGTGAGGTATGGGGGTGCTCTTTTTCCAATTGATCGCAAAGCCCAATTTGGTCAGGTGTGTGATCAATTGTGCTGTGCAAAACATTGCCTGTTCCCGTGACCCAGCCATGACTATGAGGTCGTCTATGTAAAATAAAACTCTCATGCCGTGTGCGCGCAGCGGTTGAAGTGCTGTGGCCACACATTTGCTGAATGTGCGTGGGGATAGGGAATAGCCGAACGGCAGCCTGTTGTACTCGTAGGCTATTCCCTGGAAGGCAAAACGCAGATACTTTCTGTGCTCTGGAGCAATTTCTACATGAAAGTACGCGTCTTTCAGGTCGATGGTGGTGGTGAACCAATCGCCTGGCTGCACAAGCCCCAGTAACTGTTTCATAGTTAACATGCAGAATTTCCTGCGGGAAATGTGGCGATTCAGGCCGCAGAGATCTAGAATAGGTCTGAATTCCCTTTCTTCTTCTTGAGAACCAGGAAGTACATGGAATAAAGACCTTCTTCCCTGCGCTGAGGGTGCACAACAGACACAGCCTGTGTCTGCACCAGAGCCTGAATCTCTGCTGAGAGGAAACCCATCTCCTCCTGAGAGGATAGATTTACCTCTCGCATGCCCATAAAAAGGGGTGGAACGCTGCAAAACTGGAGTGAATAGCCCCGTCTCAGCGTCCTGTCCATCCACTTTGATAGTACACAGCTGAGTTTCCATTCCCCATAACAGTGTGTTAAAGGGCATGCCCTCAGCTGTGGGGCCGCAGCTATAAAGCTGTGGTACTCTCTGGCGACCCGTCCCGCCACAAAACTCCCCGTGAAGGGAAGATTTGCCCATGGAAGGTCGACACAGAAAGGGCCGATTATTTACTGAGGACCCTGAACGCACCGCCGCACGCTCATGTGTGAGCGCACGCTCCCTCATAATGCCGTTCGAGATCCGGATCCTCCACCTCCTCCTGCGGGGCCTCCGCCAACAGGAAATGCTGCCCACGATGCTCACGCGTGAGCCGAGGAAGCATCTGGCAGGCTGAGCATGCCGGCGCCGAGCCCATACCGCTCACGGCGTGGTCAGGCCCCATACACAGAAAGCAGAAGGGGTGTGGATCCGCCCCCGCGATCAGATTTGGACATTTCGGGCAGGTCCTGTGGTCAAGAACTGACTCCATTACTCTCTATTTTTCTCGTCTTTTTAAGCTCCGTGGAATCACTTCCACTGCTGAAGAGAAAAGGATGATAGTCAGGAGGCGAGGCCTCCTTTTATGCGGTGTGATGCGCGCGCATTCAGGTAGGCCCGCCCAAGGCGGGCTACGTCTATAGAAGTCTCAGTGGGAGAATGCTCGCAGGGTAAGGTAGTACCCAGTCCAGTAGAGGGCGGAGCCTGTGAGAGATATAACTCCCCTGAGTGTTTTATTAACCCTTTCATGCCTGAATTATGAAAGCCTCAGTCAGTGCGTGACAGAGGCTCACACAATGCGTGACGTCATTGACGTCGTACGTCGTGACGTCGTACGTCGTGACGTCGTACGTCGTGACGTCACTGGTAAGAGACGGACCCCGAACACATCGTGTACCCCGAACACATCGTGTACCGACACCGCCTCTTTGCCCTTATTTGGAGCAGGCGGGAGTTGAACTCTGACGTCACCGTCGAGCTGTTAGTGGCCGACTCCGCCTACTAAGGGCAACTCTGCAGAATCCTATGGGTGACTTCACGGACCCTACGTCCATTTATACAGTCTATGCTCTTTACCAAGGTCTGAACAATGTTTAATATTTCTAAAAGTATGAATCTGATTTAAAAGTTGTTGCTGTAATATGAATAATGTCAGAAATATGTGTAACATTTTAAAGTTAGAATGAGGTTTCTGAGTGAAAGTATGAAGGAACAGTTAGCAGTTGAAGTCGCATGAAGATTTTTCAAATCTGAAGAGTTTCTCCATTGACTTCCATGTTAAAAATGTGATGAATTATGGGATATATCTCGCGAATTATGAAAGTTATGAATGAGAAAAGTAATAGCCATTGATTCCTGATCGAGCTGAACGTTTTGATGTTTGAACGGAGTTTCTGCGATGTGGACTGTGGGAGCACAAGAGGCGCAAAAAACCCGGCGGAATAATAATAAAGAATTTCGTGCGTAGAAGAACAAGTAGTTGGAATGCTGTATCAGCATTCCCACTAAATAAGGAAGAGGTGGGAACATTTATTAGCACGTCATTTATAATTCACTGGAATGTAATGGGCATCCGAGGACATGCTCCAAGTCCCAATTAGAGATGAAAAGCCCTGATGAATTTACAACATGTGGCGAAAGTCATGCAAAGACCAGTCTGCGTCTCCTTCGATGATTGATAAAGACAACAATGCTGCAGCACTCATTGTGGCAACTTTCCATATTCATCATGAGTGATACGGAGCGAGATGTCAGCCATGTAAATATAATTAAATGATGACATAACCACATTATGTAAGAGCCTCTAATGGAGTTTGTACCCTCTTTCAGTTCTCCACATGAACATTGTTGTGTCAGACAGAAGCAAACCACGACTGAACAGCGGAGTTAATGGGCAGGGAGCAGGAATAAATGCATTATTATGGTGCGCTCTCACCCCTCCGTGACTTGGTCTTATTAAAGGAAATAAGACCTGACTCTCTGAATGAGCTGATTTTGCATGCAGCAGACAAAGTGAGTATGACAGTGGTTGGACAGCCGTACAGAGAGAGGCACACTGAGAGAAACCCGGAACAAATAAATCCATGAGTCACATTAGCTGGAGAAGGATGGGGTGCTGAGAGGGGAACACAAGTAAACAGGATTATGAAACAAACCCTCAGGCAAATGAATATCATTGAGAGGTATATTACCGCCAACAAACATGAATCAACTCCCTCCGGGGTGAAAAAGTTGTCCCACAACCAAAAAGACAAGGAACCGAATATCCTTACTTACTGTACTGTTTTAAAAAAAAGAAAGGGCCAACTTATTCTCTGCCAATTGTCAGATAAGATTATGACTTCTTTAATGTGCATTATAAGAAGTCATATAAGGGTGTTCAATTGAAAGTGAAACCTAGCATAGTGCTACACGCTTCCCTCCAGGAGCTTTAATCATTGCTCCACCATTCCTAATAGAGTGATTATTAGCACAGGGATTAATCGGCTCATTTAAATCTCACACCGGCCCCCTCTTGATTTACTTCTCTTGGCCACTTCCAAGTGCACAAAGGAGAGGAGGCAGTGAGGGACAGTTAAAGAGAAAGGAAGCTGTTCCCCCATTTACTCCCCCTCCTGATGTTTGCTTCACAGTAGCTAACAAGGAGCGCAGGAAACTTTGACTATTTCCCCTCCTGACTGGATAGCTTCATTAGTTCTACCGGGTGAGGTGGTGGGAGGACAGAAAGCGGGGAAAAAAAGGTATTGGAAGAGCAGACGAGTATAAGAGAGGTGATTAACAAACAGCCTCACAAATAGACCAGAGCTACATGTTTCGGTGCTGTTGTAGACAATCCTGCAGTGGTATTTATGCTGCAGTTGTGCTGCTGTTGTGGCAGTTTTATGAGGTCATTTTTCTCCGGATGTGTGGGTGTGATGTTGGGATAAGAGCCTTGTGTCCAGGGTGGATGTATACGCCATATAAGTGCAATGCCCTTGAATGTGGCCTTAGACCTGTGTTGCGTTTCATCCCTCCCCCCTCCACTGTCAAGAGATGGAATAACAGCAAAACTAATTCCAACTGTGGCTACAATCCGCTCTTCAGATAGCAGGGAAGAGTTATTGCTTCTTATTTTCCTGCTTTTCTGTATGCTGCACACTGTGGACATACAGGCCGTTTCTCAATCGCGAGGATTTTGGCTTCCAAGCCAATATTTCATGGATGCTACGAGGCCGCGTCCTTGGTTTGGGGGAAATTTCGAGGCTGCACATGGGTAGACTTCGCGTCCTTAAAATCCCCCACGTCGGTTCAGCCATTCTCCGCAAGGGTTTTTGAAATTGGTCCGTGCGCAAAGCATTGTGGGGATTTTAAGGACGCGAAGTATACCCATGTGCAGCCTCGAGATTTCCCCCAAACCAAGGACGCGGCCTCGGTGGAATTCCAAGTATGCTGGAGATTGGAACAGTCCTTCGGCGGCACTCGATAACGTAGCATCCTTGAAATATTGGCTTGGAAGCCAGTATCCTCGAGATTGAGAAACGGCCCCTGTGTGTCAGTGGGCAAGACACTTCATCTGAAATTGAAATGTCGCTTTGGATAAAAGGATCTGATAGATACCATGTAATGTAATATTTTATTACCCTAAGTGGTTACAAAATAATATTAGGTTGGATTTACTTAAACATTTTTTAACTCTAACTGACCAATTTCAAAAACCCTTGCGGAGAATGGCTGAACCGACGCAGCACACATTTAAATGTATGTAGTGGCGTAGAACATGTGTTGGTAAATATGTTACTTTGTTACATTTGTTTGTTTTCCGTAGCCGTGGCTTGGAAGCATACAAGTTGCGAAATATGCGGAAAGTTGCGAAATATGCTAAATATATTTTTTTAAATATTGGGCTGTCCTATTTATTCTCTCTCACACACAACCTGCCACTAACGTTAAACCCCTTTACTATTCAACACATTCAATGTTTATTTATTGTAAAAGCTATTGCTACTGCTTTGCCCGGTCTTTAGCAGAAATGTTCGTCGGTAAATGAGATGGATTAGATTTTTTCATCTTGGTGTTTTCTCTCTCGTGTGAGTTCCACACGTTCACTCTACGGTGTTGTTTACCTTCTGTGATGCGCAAGCTGATGACGTCGCATCATCACCATCACCATCACCATCACCATCATCATCATCATCATCATCATCATCATCATCATCATCATCATCATCATCATCACTACTTCACGTCAAGACGAGTTACCTTTATTTTCTCTCAACTTTGTGTGGAAAAATGCGGGGATTATGTGGCCTTTTGATAAATATGCGGCCTTTTAAAAATGTGCGCCATTTTGCCGATTATGCGGTAAATTCTGCGATCGCAGAATCGCGTTTTTCTGGAGGGTCTACATTACATTGCATTTAGCTGACGCTTTTATCCAAAGCGACTTACAATAAGTGCGTTCGACCAATAAAATACAAGCTTGAAGAAAACAGAATCATATAAGTACATCAGGTTTCATAGAGCTAAAACATTTCAAGTGGTTATATACAGTAGTGGGCTGAAACTGAGTAAATATACTCAAGTATCGTATAAGTAATAATAATAATAATAATATATCAATTTTATATAGCGCTTTTCTGAACCCAAAGACGCTTTACATTTGGGAGGGAGGGTAGACAAACAAAACAAAAACAAAGACAGAACCAAAAAGAAACAAAACACAACAGAAAAGCAGTCAGGAGGAAGTTGATTGAGAGGGGGCGGGGGGCTTATGGATAGAGAGTTGAAGAGGTGGGTTTTGAGGCGGGACTGGAACAGGGTGAGGGACTCAGACTCACGGAGGTCTTGGGGGAGGGAGATCCAGAGCTTCGGGGCTGCCACAGAGAAGGTACTATTCACACGTATTTACTTGAGTATTTTCATTTTATGCTCTTCACTGCAAATGTTGTAGTGTTTACTCCACATTTTTTAACACTCATTACTAGTTAATTTTTACATATAAAAACACATGATATGTGATATGATGCTGAACTATATAAACACAGTATTTTAAAATGTCACAACAATTAGCACAACATTGACATACCACAACAACAAAAAGTGTTTCAATGTATTTGTGAGTGATAAAAACAAAAAAATAATAGTCTACTGTCCATACTTTTGACTCTCGAAGTACCCTTTTAGTTTATAATACTTTTAGTAAAATAAATTCAAAAAATCAGGACTTTTATTTGTTATGGAGTATTTTAAGTTAATACCACGGAATTAATACCTTTATTTAGTTAAAGGATCTGAATGATATGCCCCACACTGGTTATAAAGCTTTTTAAGGTATAAGATATTTTATAAATCATTCAGTTAAAGGTGGGGTAGGTAAGTTTGAGAAACCAGCTCGAGATCGCCAGAATTTGAAAATACACAACCGGAGAAAATCTGCCACTTCCTTACAGAGCCCCTCCTCCAACATACACGAACGCGCACATGACCAATGAGGGCACGAGATAAGTTTGTACACAGATGGAAGGCTGACAGGCAGGTCGGCCATCCAGTTTCGGGCTGCGGCCTGCTTTACACCTGCTGTAGCGGAGGCCTGTATCCACCTGCTCCACCTGTCGTGCTCTACGGTGCCGAGGACGTTTTACCACGGGGATATCGCTGAGAGACCGGAGCGCCTCTACGCCTCGAGCTGGTCCTGCTTCGCCTATCCTGCTGTAGGCCTACTGAGGAGGTTCTGCACCGGGGATATCGCGAGGAGAACGGAGCGCCTCCACATTTCGGGCCTGCTTGCACGCCTATCCGGATGCTCTGCTGGTCTGGGAAAATGGCCCATATCGGGATTCTGCTGTGCCTGTTAACTGTTTTGGACTATGAGAAGATCTCTAGTCATTGTGAGATGGAGCCCGTAGCTGCGAAGCGATGACTCATTTTTATGCCCGCTAACGGACATGATTTCTCTGGCCTCCAACCCTGCCTCCGCCAGCCGCTGTATGCAGGTGCTTCTGACGCAATGGTTTGTGTAACGCGTAGCAGTGCCAGCCTCTTCACTAATGCGGGTCATCATGGACCCCAGGCTGTTCACCCCCAAGGGCTCCATGCTATACCACACCGCATCCCCAGGCTTCACCGACTTCCTTGGATGGTGGTAGAAAGCCTTTGCTGATTCGGGCATTTGCTTTCTTGTTCCAGTTCGAAAGGAATTTCGGCCGAACGGTATACCGTTTTTCTCAGACGCGGAGGGATACTGACTTGTTGTGAAAAGGCACGTTCTATTTGACCGTTGTTTGATCGTGGAATCAAACACGCCTATTGACCAATCAGAGAGCTTGCTCACACCTATGTGTTATAGAATTAACATTCAATAACAGTTAACGTTTACAGCTTAAAAAACATGGAGCATTTTTTCCACTTTTATTCATTTTTATGTCAATTTGCACATTTCATGGTGATGCTCAGCCTCTCCCCTTAACTCCTGCAGTCATCGTCATGTCAACCACAACACAGAGAAATACTGATAGAAATGTGTGTGTAGTTGTTGATACATTGCTGACAGAGGGAACTAGAATACAGATTTAAGAAATATCAGTTTTTGAGCATGTCATAAGCATGTTTTGTCTTGACTATATTACAACTATATTATAATAAAATAATATAGTATTTATATTATTGAATTGATTATGATTATTAGTAGTAGAAGTAGTTTATTTGCATTAATTATATTTTAATCTTAAGGAAATGCAGACGTATTCACCTGTAAACGCATACTGAACGACATACATGCACATTTACCATTTACCTCACTGTATACAAAAGTAACTGTGTTGATAATAATAATAATAATAAACAGGAATTATATTTGCAAAGTAGCCTACTTTGTTTCCAAAAAAAATAGTTTTCACTCCTGTCGGTTGGGGGGGGGGGGGGGGGCCTCATCTCACAATGTCGCTTGGGGCCCCAACTTGGCCAGGGGCGGCCCTGCCTGAATATGAGAGCAGTACTTTCACTCAGTTGATAATTGTTCTACTTCATAGAGGCTATCAGTGCTATATTATTATTACATTACGGGATCATTATTATTGATGCATGAATGTGAAAGCAGTGCTTTAATGCTGCCGTTCATTTATAGTTTTGTAGTTTTCTCAAAGTATGACAATATTAATGATAGTGGGTTTCAGGCTCAATGGATTATGCTGCCCCCAAGGACACATGCTGAATTCTGACAACTTCCTTTCAGATGCCAGGGAAATAAATGTACTTAGATGAATACCGTTTTTTATTCTATTAGATAATGCAAGTGTTACGTGCTCCTCTCCTGTTTGTCTCTCTGTGTCGCTGCTGCAATAGTATGAAGCTGCAGCGTCGGAGACAGCAGTTACAGAACCGCAGTTACAGAACCACACACACAGGTCCCACGTACCGACCGCACACACAGGTCCTGCGTCACGTGACGGAGCACGTGACGGGGTTCGCGGGACGGCGGCACGTGACGGTCAACGCACGTTTACATGAATGTTTATATATATATATTCTGTTAATTTAGTTGAGAATTTCAAAAATATAGTCTTTTATATGTATATTAAACAACACTGTTAATTTAGTATATATATATTCTGTTAATTTAGTTGAGAATTTCAAAAATATAGTCTTTTATATGTATATTAAACAACACTGTTAATGTTAATGTTAATTTAGTTTTGGGTATGTTTATAATTCTCGTTTCATTATTATTCAAAAGAAAACAACACTGTTAAACACTGTTCCTTCTACAGTATCATAATTCTCGTTTCATTATTATTCAAAAGAAAACAACACTGTTAAACACTGTTCCTTCTACAGTATCATAATTCTCGTTTCATTATTATTATTAATAAATCAAAGGTGTCTTCGAAGAGGTGCTAGATTACTGAAAAACAACTGTTAGTGTGTTCATGCACCAGCCTGCAAAAGATAAACAAGCAGTTTGACCGAGAGGCATTTCAGTTCAGAATACATTTTTATTTATTTGTATTGCGGGGTCTGCTGTTTCTTCACTGGGGGTGAGGCGGGGTCTGCTGTTCCCTCTCGAGGGAGATAACCTGTCGTGGCACTCTGAATATTGGCTGAAGGGTTCCCTCCAGCAAGCTTCTGGCCTCCAGAGTCCAGAAGGCAAACCTTTGGCCATGCCTTTGAAACAATAAGAACAAGACGTCATCTAAAATATTGCATAGGCTAAGGCATTGGTGCACAATTGATATGCATTAATAATCTCAACAATAACTGACTAAAACACCTCATGCAATATTACAAAACATGTCAAAATGATGACACTGTCTGATAAACACATTCATGAACAACACACTCTCACTCCCTAAGCGTCCAATAGCGACGTTTGGTCAGTGTCCGTGGCGTCCAATTGTGACGCTCCTAGGCTCCTTCAGCGTCATAAAGGGACGCAAATAGCTTTGAACTGATTGCAATGTATTCCCATCTGCGTCGGGATTTGACGCTCATGGAAGCACAGCATTCGTTTATGTCGGCTGCCCTTAAAGGTAATGTGAGCGTCCATTCCCAGGAGTAAATGGCAGAAGACACTACACTACCCAGAATCCCCAGCTATCGTTTGGACTACACCATGTGCTCTTGACAAACCCCGTGATAGTCCTCAAGCTCTGTGATTGGAGAGTGTGCTCCGAGGGTTAAGCCGATTCTCGAACAGCACTTGAAATGGGATGGAACCACGGCAGACTGTCCAAAACTGGATTTGAACGGGTCCACCGTGTCCCCCCTCCCCCACCCCGTCCCCAGAACTACACATGCTGGCTATTCTGTTTCGCAACATGTTCTCTATGGCACGTCTCTACTGGGAGTTGTAGTTTTAAAAGACGTTTTCGTATTTCCCATAATAAGAAGTTGCCAGTATTAAACTGTGTACATCCCTGGAGGTTTAGGGGACAGGAAACACTCACATTTAAAACATATAATTAATAAATGGGTGAAAATTGCTTGTGCCCAATATAGGCAGTATTAATATATATACCCACATGCCAGCTAAGGTCAGAAGAGCTTTATTTAACAGCTGGTCTTATGTGTGTGACCCCTGTGATAACATTACATTACATTAATTGATAAGCCTGAAACATGCACTTGTCAAGGTTCAGAGGCACATTTTGCAAATATAGCAGTAGCCATCGATCAGCTTAAGATAAGATATACTTTATTGATCCCAAGTTGGAACATTTGCGTTACATCAGCATGTGTAACAGTTAAATATGCAGTTGTGTTTATTTGAAAATCATTTAGTATAATCACATAAATTCTGTGTTTTATATTCAACAATTCTGTGTTCTTTATTTATTGATTGTTCAATACCTGACAAGGCCGGAGATGAAATATCTACATACATCTTATATGTATAATACATTATGTATAATATCAGTTAAAATAAGTGCTTCAACATAGTTAACATTGCTGGAGGTATGCACAAATATTGATAGATGTCTTGTAATGCACTGTTGAGGAACCTGCGACCCAAGTTTTTCATTCAGTGCAGAACTACACCACAGTTGTGTAGGCCTATATGATATGTCAATAAACCTTAGACAATCTTGAAATCTTGAACGGGATGTGCAAAATAGTCATTACATACAGTCTTTAATTAACAATTAGTAGAGAATAACGAGTAATGAATATACTTTATAGGGATCGTATTAATATCTAATAATAAAAATATTGAAATTCAATAACATGCTTTAACCACCAGGTGTCTCTTTATATCATCTGTGCACCTTTATGGTGTAAATACAGCCTATCTACCAATTGGATCAAATATAAAAGTGAGCCGAATTAGTGTTGATACTGCAAGGAGACGTATTGTGTGAAAAGAAATGTAAGATGTTGTTTAATGGCTGATATATTTATGATCCACGTCACGTTTTCAGTTCCTCATGTTTGTCTTCTCATCAGGGCTCTATAAATACAGAACTACGGCAGATATGTAATATGTAATGCAGCCGAACCGTGTATTACAATGCCGTTATGTGATGACTTTCAAAGAGAAAAGCAAGCACACTCGGAATAAGGTATTATTATTATTTTGGTCTGTTTCCGGTATTTGTTAATGACGATGTGCTCTGAGATGTGAGACTGGAAATAGGCTTTGCAAATTGGGAGGGACATTTCCCCTGATTTTTAATGAGGTGCATCCTGCAGGCCTTCCCAACACCTGTGGCTTTCAAAGCTGCCCGCGCAGATTCCCTGTGAGATAGCGTTTTGGTATCTCCCAAATGAAACTCCACCCCTTTGTTGGTTTTGGGACGTGCAACTTGTTGTTTCGTCCTCTCTCCACGCGCGGCTCGGACCGGGAGGTCAGGGCAGCCTGTGAACAAGGCCAGGAGTAGGCATACTCCTGACATTACTCATATGTTATGGCTTTGTATGGTAATGTATTATATGGTATTGCATTATTACCGTTTATGATTAAAACAGATTTTTGTTTAACCCTCGTCCTGGTTGTGTTGAGTGTTTCTTCTTTTAAAGCAAGCTCATTAGGAACGGCGCGGAGAAAAGTAGTCCCAAAACTCCTTCAAAATGGTGACCCCGACAACGTCATGACGTGGAGACATAAGGACGTGCCGACGTGGTGACGTCATGAGTGTTTTGTTTTGAGGAACACGGGCAGCCAGCAGAAGAAGGGAGATGCCTGGAATAATATTTGACAACTATGGATCCAACTGAAAGGTAAAACGGACGCCTGTTTCTATCGAAGGTCTGTAATTGGCTCAAGCTACATTTTAGAGTTGTCAAAGATATTTCCAGGTGTCATTTACGGTAAAGAGTGCAATGTAGATATTTAAATAACATAGGTAGGTAACGAAGGACTGCTTATATTGCATCGGTAGGTAACAAAGGACTACAGTAAAATGATGCAATGCATATATTATAATAGGTAGGTAACGATGGGCTACTCATATTGATAAAGCAACGGTTAGGAACGTACAAGGAAAAACTTCCAAAGAAAACCCAGTTTAAAGGGAAAAATGGGAGAAACCTCAGGGAGAGCAACAGAGGAGGGATCCCTCTCCCAGGACGGACAGACGTGCAATAGATGCCGTGTGTAAATTGAAAAGATAATACATTTGCAACATAGGTAGTCCAAATGTTTGGAAATGCATGTGTGTATAATAGGAAGATGAATCCACGAGGATATCCATCCAGGACCTATGATCCAGGACCACAGCCACGACTCAAGATCCAGCGCTCGCGATCCAGGACACAGGACCGCAGGATCATCCATGACTCCGGATCCCAGCGTATATAGACACCAAAAAGAAAGACATTTGGGGAAGCTGGGTTAATCGGAACATGAGTGTACACGGGTATAGACAGAGAGAAGGAAGAAGGAAGATGTCCCCCGACAAACTAAGCCTATATCAGCAAAACTAGGGGCTGAATCTAATCAGCTCTAACTATAAGCTTTATCAAAAAGGAAGGTCTTAAGCGCACTCTTAAAAACGGATAGGGTGTCTGCCGCCCGAACACAAACTGGAAGCTGATTCCACAAATGTGGAGCTTGATAAGAAAAGGCTCTGGCTCCCATTGTACTTTTAAAGATTCTAGGAACAACCAACAACCCTGCATTCTTGGAACGCAATGCCCTAGTAGGACAGTAGGGTATAATGAGTTCTTTAAGGTAAGATGGCGCCTGCCCATTAAGGGCTTTGTAGGCGAGAAGAAGAATTTTAAATTCTATCCTGTGTTCTATAGGGAGCCAGTGTAAGGCAGCCAGAACAGGAGTAATGTGGTCCCTTTTCCTAACTCTGGTTAGTACACGAGCCGCAGCATTTTGAATCAGCTGAAGCGACTTGATTGACTTCTTGGTACTCAATGTGTCGTAGATATTTAAATAAATAAGAAACATTGCATTGTGAATTTCGTGGTATTTGTCATTTACTGAGAAGTTTACTTATATTTCAGAGGCATTTATTGCATACAGTATCGTTGAGGGAAAGTAATAATAGCTTTTGGTGAATATATGAAGCAGGTTAAAGTTTGATTCAAATTGAACATAATAGTGGATTATTCCACCTAGTGTTTTTGTAATATCATTAGTAGACATTAATTGTGTGTGTAAGTTTATGAAGAAAGAGTAGAAAGTAAACGGGAGGTTGTTATAAGGTTGTCAGTCAGAATGAATCTGTTAAAGGGTTACGCATGACAGAGGTGTTGCACAAACACACAGGTGATTGATGAGGGGAAACTTGAGCCGGCAGCTGCAGGGCACAGGGAGGAAAGAGAAAGACAAGTAGATGTTTTGAAGAGTTCAGAGAGAGTAAAACTTGTTTCTAAATAATGTCATATTGTTTTGTGAGTAAACATGAAATACAAATATATTTACTAGATATAACAACAACATGCTTAACTAGGTTGACAGAAAACTGCTATTAACCAGTTTCAGCAGCTACTGTCATATCTGTGTTCTAAAGAGAACATATGTTGCATTTACAATTCATATTAAGGAAGTTCACAATTGATACCATTAAATACCGTTTTGGATTAATAGGGCGTGTCTGTCAGACACTCGTGCTCAGATGGAATAAGGTGTTGAGATGTTCTCAAGAGTGGGAGTTTTCACAACGCTTTTTAGTTTGTATTGAGACAATTAAGTGATAAGGACAGAAAACTGTTCCGTGATGATTTCTTTAGGTTTGAGCTTTAGTAATGGAGATTACATTTTGTGAGGAAACCTTTCCGGCAATAATAAGTGTTCAAACATATATATTCATTAAATATGATCAGATTACTTGTTTTTCAATTATAGCGCTAAATACAGTTAGTTTTGTATTTTGTTACAGATCTAACCTGCTTGTAACACAACTTAGATAAACAATTTCAAAAAGAATAGAATAAGCAAGTGGTTAAAGGGGGTTTCCTGTCTGGCTCATTTGGTTTAGAACTGAAGTAGGGAAGAATAGTGTTTTATGAGAACTGTCATTCCTCATGGTTTCTAAAGATAAATCATCAGTTTGTATGGACTTTGATATAGAAATAGGATCATGGTGGAGAAGGAAGACCTTTTTTGGTTTCAAATTAAAGAAGATTTTAAAGATGAAGTAAGCAGGACTTCAACTAGACAAAAGAGATTTTACAATGTGGTTTTACTACTTTTAATGGAGTAAAGAATCTGGGTAGACTACTGCCATTGATTTGTTTTAACATTCACATGTTTCAGCATTCCTGACCATATAGACACTCAGCCGTTTTATTTTGTAACCCTTTGGGGGAGAGATTTCAATTGAGTTTATCTCCAGTTGCTGATTTATTGTGATTACAGCGGCACTGGAAAGTTGTGCGCCACCTTTGGGTTGTACTCTGAATCAGTGTGTTGGTGAAGAGTTGCTCACTACAGAAACAGAAGAACTGTGCAAAGAACGCATCTGAGGAGGGTTTGACATTTTGCGTGTACCTCGTTGCCAAGGCAACAGTGGTGGGAAGAGGAACAGCAGTTTTTGGGGATTCCTGCTGTGCAGAGGACAACATGGGTCTGCTGACTGTAGCATATTGATCCAGAGGTGCCTTCCCCCTCAGGACATCCCAGTGCAAGAGTTTCATTGATCCTATTGACTACAGCTGCAGAGGACAACGCATTACTGACTGTTCACATTGTGACAAGATCTTGAGACAGGCTGGTCTCAGACGGTTCAGGCTCTGAGGAAATTATGCGATGATTTGACAGCATAACTGTGCAAGAGTTTTCCAGAGGGTGGTGTACAACAATAACATTAGTGTTTGAGAGGGGAGGCTGATTGTTTAAACGATGGTCTGGAATGCTGAAAAGATTAAAGTTTAATATTCTTGGTTAGCAAACAAGACATCTGATTATTAGGTCACACATAATAATTTAGACATATAAACTAACTATGAGTAAAGGGATTAATGGAGTTCATATCCTGGGGAGGGTTAGTTATGTTGCGAATACTTCGCAGGGTATTTGCTAATGTATTTTGAAGAACAAATAACAAGGACACAAGTCCAATTTTGTTTTGTTTTTAGATTAAATTGTCCATTACCAAAACTGTTCACCTTGTGTCTAGATTTGGACTTTGATGGTAAGGGAGTATTTAGGCTTATTTTTATACATCTGACATTTTAAAATATGTTGGCTAGTCACCAGACAGACATTGGTTAAGAACTTTTCTGAAGATTGAATATTTGTTCCATTTCTACATATTCCTATTTAAAAAGTTATTTTAGAGTAAAGAGGGCTGATGCTGAAATGGGAAATAATGTGGGGCCTTCAATCACCCATTGTAAGGGTGCATATTATTGACGACCAATAGGGAGGAGGGGTCACACCAACAGGCTCCAAGTGGCCACGCACTGGTGGGTCAAACAGCCGAGGGCCCCAGAGCCCGGAGCGTAGGCTTGAGGGATTTGTATCAGATTTCTCTACACAGGTTGTTGACGCCAAAAGGGGGACCCGAGACGCAGGAAGCTGAAGGTCATCGGGACAAGGTGGATCAACCCCAGGTGCTCCGGCCCCGATCGAGTGACCCAGCGGACATCCCATGCCGTCCGCCTACAAGGAAAGGGGGACAGCTCGTACCACGGGAGCCAGTGTGCGGCGGGGAAACCACCTGCTAGGACCTCGAGGACATCCATCCAGCAGTTGTCCCAGGAGGCATCATCATCGGACCGGGGAAGGAGGATCGGGAGGACATGCATCCAGCAGTCGTCCCGGGAGGCATCATCATCGGACCGGAGAAGGAAGATCGGGAGGAAATCTATTCAGCATCGACTCGGAAGCCGCCATCAGCGAGCCGGAGGAGAAGGAAGACATCTCTCTAGCAGGCAGCCCAGAAGCCGCTGTCAGCGGATCGGGGGGACAAAGACACGGCAAGCCAGGACGGCACAGGGGACTCCACTCTCCGCTGAAACAGGAGTGTGTGTTAAGTACAACAAGACGGTGTATGGAGCCAGCCAGGCCTGCCAAGCTATGGGCAGCCTCTACCATGACAGCTGCTTCACCTGCAGCGCCTGTAGTCGAAGGCTGAGAGGGAAGGCGTTCTACTATGACGCAGGAAGGGTTTTCTGTGAAGAGGACTTTCTGTACTCTGGGTTCCAGCAGTCTGCAGACAAGTGCAACGCATGTGGACATCTGATCATGGACATGATCCTGCAGGCCCTGGGGAAGTCTTACTGCCCCGGTTGTTTCCGCTGCGTCATCTGCAACGAGAGCCTGGACGGAGTGCCCTTCACTGTGGACACTGAGAATAAAATCTACTGTCTGAAAGACTACCACAGGGTCCTGGCGCCTAAATGTGCTGCGTGTAACCAGCCCATCCTGCCCTCAGAGAGGTCTGATGAAACCATTCGAGTTATATCCATGGACAAAGACTATCATGTGGGTGTTGTTGTGTGCCGTGCATCCGCTCATTATGTGTCAGACTAATCAGTTCCACCATTGAAGGAAAAGATGCTTCTCCCCCCGTATCAAATGCCTCTGTTGGCCTATGTCTCGGAGGGAGAGGACGAGTATGGGGACTCAGCTTTTTGACATGTTTTGGTCTCCCTCTCCTTCTGCCATAAGAAATTGCTATGAAGGGCTGTTTCCAAATGTTTAAAGGGCTCTAAATATAATGTTGAGAGAAGCGACAATAGTTTCAAGTGCCTTGTGTAAGTTGCACTCTTTTTTAAGAGTGCAAAAGAGGGAATTGTGGAAATTGATGTGAGATATTGTACCAAAGAAGTGTGTTACATTTGAAATGGCAGAAAGTCTTGTTGCAATTTCCAGATATTAAAAGAGGTTCTTTGAGTCTCTCTGGTAATTATCAATAGTAGCAGTTAAGTGAATACTGTTCAAACAATACCTGTGTTTGTGTTTAATAGTGATTTCTATGTTTTATCCTTTCATAAATGTGAGGACTAAAATGGCGATAGACAAAGGGCTGTTAAAAGTAAACTGGGTTTTATTGCCCTGTGGGGGATGTGGAGGTATGCAAGACAGGGTGCTTGGTGGGGAAAGACTATATTCTGCTTAGGATCTCAAGCAGGACATGTTTCAGAGAAGTCTATATATCTTGAATAAGTATATGTGTGAGTTTATACATTCCTGTGTGTTAATAGTTGAAGGAACAAAAAGTACATTTTTCCTCTACCATATAGAGAGGTTTTTTATAGATTCCTGAAACAATGTTCCCTTTTTCTTAAAAGTAGATAAGCGCAATAGTCTTTTTCTTTGACTGTTTACCTGTTTATCAAAAGAGTGTTTTAAGCTATTTTCGAAGAAGGAAGATGCAGAATTAATGGTGATTTCTGTTTTGAGTGTAAAGATTATCCCTGAGAATATTTTTCTGGGTTAAACCATCGATAGGCTTTGCAAATTGGGAGGGACATTTCCCCTGATTTTTAATGAGGGGCATCCTGCAGGCCTTCCCAACACCTGTGACTTTCAAAGCTGCCCGCGCAGATTCCCTGTGAGATAGCGTTTTGGTATCTCCCAAATGAAACTCCACCCCTTTGTTGGTTTTGGGACGTGCAACTTGTTGTTTCGTCCTCTCTCCACGCGCGGCTCGGACCGGGAGGTCGGGGCAGCCTGTGAACAAGGCCAGGAGTAGGCATACTCCTGACATTACTCATATGATATGGCTTTGTATGGTAATGTATTATATGGTATTGCATTATTACCGTTTATGATTAAAACAGATTTTTGTTTAACCCTCGTCCTGGTTGTGTTGAGTGTTTCTTCTTTTAAAGCAAGCTCATTAGGAACGGCGCGGAGAAAAGTAGTCCCAAAACTCCTTCAGTCTCCATGAAGTTAAAACCTTGCCCATCTCCATTATTGACCATACATTCATGGAGTCTGGACACAGCAAGATGGAATGTGACAGTGTTCATGCAGCCATTGAGATCGACAGAAAAAAGGCCCTTTGTATAGTTCGGAGGGGTACACTCTTGTGAGGATGGCAAGGAAGAACAGGCCATAGAAGGTGATTCCAAGTCCTTCTCACAACACATAGGGACGGGTGGCGCAGTGGTCTGTGCATCTGATCATCAGATCAAGGGGGGTGCTGGGGAACTCCAGTTCGATACCCGCTCCTGCTGCCACTGTGTCAGGCCGTTGTATCCTTGGGCAAGACACTTCACCCGGATTTGCTCCTGTGGGTATTGTCCACAGTACATGTATGATATAAATGTGTACTTGTAAAAGCGCCTCGATGACTTTGAGGCGTGAAGATGGATGGTGTGGCGCAGTGCGCTGTGCAATGATCATCAGATCATCATCAGGTGAAACCTGCCGCTGCTGCGTCTGTAAAGCCGTTGTGTCCTTGGGCAAGACACTTCACCTGAACTTGCTCCTGTGGGTATTGTCCACAGTGACCATTGCATGTATAACAAATATGTGTAAAGCGCTTTGAGCTATAATAAATGCAAGGAATTATTATTATTATTAACACACTAGGGATGCTCAATTATGGCAAAAATCATAATCACGATTATTTTGGTCAATATTGCTATCACGATTATTAAATATGATTATTCATTGACTTTGAACACATCCATTTATTGAACTTAAAAAATAATAATAATAATTTGAACAGTATCTTTTAAACAGTTGATTACCCTGCACTTTAAGTATAACTCAACTGCAAAGTATTCAGCTAAAGCAGGGGTGGGGAACCTTTTTCCTCTCAAGGGCCATTTCAATGTTTTCAACATCCTCCGAGGGCCGTACAAATTATTAACCTCTGCTTAAAAATACTAAAATCACAGCCCACTCATTTCACCTTTCTTTCATGCTGTGCAAAGAAAAAGCAACCTCTTAATCCAGATATTTTGCCATGACTCACGCATGCATGCACGTGCACGGTTGTGGCATGACCACCCAAACAGAAAGATATGGACACAAGATGTGTGCAAATGTATTTAGACTCCTATCCATGTGAACATGATTTAAGTCGGGGGGACCTAACCTCCTCTAGGGGGGTCAGGGAAGATTTTTTTTTAAATGTTGAAGTTAAAAGCATCAATCTGGTGCACTTTGAGAGCAACATTAGTAGATCTATGGATACATCTCTCAACACCCACATGAAACAGAACTGTAAACAGATTTTCTTTTTCTTTATGGATATTTTACAAATCACTCCCCTTTCAAACTGTATTCTTGTTTATTAATAACAACTTTTTTTTACTGTCATATAGTATTTTATACCTGTTTAATTGATTCTCTTATTTTTTGATAACTATAATGATCATATAAAGATGTGTCTTTACCTCACTGGTTGTAGAAAAAGCTTCTTATATTCGTTAGCATAGCTAGCTAACCAGATGCTAATAACAATAAAGTTATTGACTGTATGATCAATATGACAGATGAACAGATCGACACTGGGCTTACAACTAAGACACAGCCACGCAAAAACTGCAGCATGTGTACGGCTCCTTATCGGTACTGCAATTTGTGGAAGTGCCGGAGCGGAGCTGCGTTCTGGTGCTCCCCGTCAGAACTACACCCCTGTCAGACATATACCACGTGATGATACGTTAGGCTTGTGTTGTGTTCAAGGACCCTGACCTTGGCCAGGAAAAACAGGCACTCACATGTTTAATTATTTTGCGGTCTAGATTTCTTTAATTTTTTTCTTTTTTGCGTGTGTTCATAAATTACCTCGAGGGCCACACCAAATGGTCTCGCGGGCCGTATACGGCCCGGGGGCCGGAGATTCCCCACCCCTGAGCTAAAGCCACATCTTTTTTAACTTCCCCACGACATTTGTCATATAGGGCAGGCAGTGCAGATCTGGTGAAATGATGCCGAGATGGCATCGCTTAACACTTGTCCATAGTGTTAGCCAGTTGCTTAAACCCCTGGTTGCTAACCGTGCTAACTGGGCACATGTCTTTAGCTATGTAGAATGTGATGGCATGTGTTATATCTTTGTGTCCTTGCGAGCTGCTTGAGTAGGCCGTTGCACTGTAAAGCGCGTCCTTAATTGATGACTGTGATGTGGTGAATGAAGTCGAGGGGGCACGCTCGTGAACTGTCAACAGGGGGGCGGGGGGGGCCTCGCTGCAAGCCAAAATCGTAATCGAGATTAAAATACGATTAATTGCACAGCCCTACAACACACGGTCCGAAACAGAACCAAAGACACAGAGGGACAAACAGTTCTTTGGCAGAAAATGAAATGTGCTACACAAAAGAGGATCCGAAAAGGAATCAGTTCAAATATGAGCTGTCCAACCAAGCTGCAAGTTGGAAAGCAGGAGACCAGAGGTGCTCATGCAATTGAACCAAAGAAGATGCACACAGGTCCACCTGGGACCACTGCTGTGAAAAAGAAAGACGTACTCACACAAATGGGAGTATCCCTCACTCTTATGTGGACTTCTACCAGTCTTTGCAAGTCATCCAGGCAGAGTAGGCTAGTATGTCCTTTCAAATCAATCTGAAACGTACATGATCTGCATGAAATATGATGTTGTCGTATATTATATTGCTATATTTGACATTCCCAATGTTCTAAAGTAGTTTTTGATTTGCCAAACAGTTATTAGGCCAGGTTTAATGTAATTGATTGTTATTCAGTGAACTAATGTGATATTGATATGTTATATGATCACAATGGACTCTGTAGCCTATTTTCAATCGGTTATTTGGGGAAATGGCTAAATAATTAACTATTTGGCAAAATGGTTATTAATGTTTTTTTTTTTTTTAAATAATTACATTCAATGAACTAATATATATATAAGGATATTTTCATATAATATTGTTATTATAACAATTGATTACTGTTACTTTTGACCTCATTAATGTAAAGCCTTTTTCCTATTTTTATCAGATACGCCCTTTTTCTTAGTTCATATGAGATAAAATCTTAGTTCCAAAAAGGCGCATGTGACTTTATTCCGAATAAAAAAGAAATAGAAGAATATTTTTTTCAATGAAAGTCAAAATATTGTTCATTAAGTATATTGTCATCCACATGTTTATGAAGTTTTCATATTAAAGATTGAATTTAATAAACAAAGTCAGGACAAAGTATTGTCATTTTTTGTTTTGGCTCTCCTGTAAAGTTGGTCAAATGTCACTTACGCCCCTCTGGTTCTCACCCCTCGATATTATGTTTGATATTATTATGTTTTAGCTAGACCATTGGTCTAAACCGCACCTCCTAGAGGTTAAAGCACGTTATTGAATTTAGTTGTTGAATAAGTTATATTTGATGAAAACATTTAAATATTAAGAGTAGCCTACATACAAAATAGGGGTCAATGATAGAAATATAGAATAGAAAATATCAAGAGGATACTGTAGTGATCTCTACAATAAAACAGTTTAGTGCAGGACGTCCAAAGATATTAACAGGAGGATGTGCAAAACAGACAAACTGATAAGGCTGAATTTTACTCAGGTGTAACTAAAGTCTGATTTAAGGGTTGTTTATATTTCACATCATTAATCAGAATCTGCAAAGTAGCAAAAATAAATGTAGTGGAGTAAAAATACCAGGTTAACCTCTGAATTGTAGTGGAGTAGAACAAAGTAGTATGCTGCTGTAACAAAAACATTTCCCAACTTGGGATCAATAAAATATATCTTATCTTATCTTAAGCTGATCGATGGCTACTGCCATATTTGCTAAATGTGCATCTGAACCTTGACAAGTGCATGCTTCAGGCTTATCAATTAACAACAGGAGGATTCACAGACATAAGATCAGCTGTTAAATAAAGCTCTTCTGACCTTAGCTGTCATGTGGGTATATTAATGCTGCCCATTATGGACACAAGCAATTTTCACCCATTTATTAATTATATGTTTTAAATTTGATAACACCAATGTGTTTCGTATCCCCTAAACCTCCAGGGATGTATACAGTTTAATACTGGCAACTTCTTTTAAAACTACAATTCCCAGTAGAGACGTGCCATAGAACATGTTGCGAAACACACAACCGACAGCATGTGTAATTCTGGGTGGGGGAGGGCTGGGCTGGACCCGTCCAAGTCCAGTTTTGGATAGTCTGGCGTGGTTCCATTCCATTTCAAAGAGCTGTTTGATACTCGGCGTAACCTTGTCACACTGCCACTCCAACATCCAATCACAGAGCTTGAGGGCTAATCACGGGGTTTGTAAAGCAAGGCGGATGTTTTAGTCCCAAACGAGAGCTGGGGATTCTGGGTAGTGTAGTGTCTTCGGAAACTCTGTAGTGTCTAAACTCAGAAAAAACAATTTGTCTCTCCGAATCGAAGGATAAAAACACAAAAGCATTGTACACCATTTAAACCAATCAATATTGTGTAATCAACAAGGATAAACTGATGTTTTTTAGTGGATGAGTAATGGAGATATCACTGTGTAATCATTTGACAGTGTGGGGAATACTTCCAGTTTTATTATGAAAACTTCGAGACCGGAAATACTGTTTTCACCCACGCTAACTTTACATGGAGGCTGCCACACGTTCTCCTGGCGAGACCTCAAATCATCTTCGTATATCTATCAAACTGTAGATCCTACACATCCACTGGTCTGGACGTAGATTATAAAAGTACAATATACACTTCTCGCTAGAAATCTAATAAAAAAGCATTTTAATGGCCAAACTATTCCACAATTTAGGATTTTCCAGAGAGGGTTATGTGTGAATAAACGACCCTCCGGAGCGTTTGCAATCGACAGAAGCATGTTGTTTCTTACACGACCACTGGAGGTGCTACACTTTAAAACGTGACTCTGGGTCGTATTTAGCTGCTGAACAATCGACCTATATGGTCGTTTTTTGTAGGAGGACAGGCTGTTTTTTGTGTGTGTATTGAATGATATGTAGCCTGTTCGGTGTGTGTGATGTTTATTGTGTGTTTGACTGGGGTCTGCCTGTTCAGGATGTGAACTGAGTGGTCCCTAAAGACAAACTTAGTCGTGAGCACGTTTGTAGTTGATTGTTGTGATTGTTTTGTATAAATATTTTTAAAAAATCACTAATTTATGGTGGGGATGTTACGTGCTCCTCTCCTGTTTGTCTCTCTGTCTCCCTGCTGCACAGACACACCTGGTCCGCCCCTGGCTCCGCCTCCCCCAGGTGTCCTAATTACGTTCAGCTGGGGACTTGAAAAGCAGAAGCTGGAGGAGAAGAGTGCTCTTCCCTAATTTCAACGCCGGAGGAGGTTGTTCCTCCTTCTTCTCTGCTTCAGGATCTGTAGATTTATAGTGTCTGTATCTTATGTAGGCTACTCTGGAGGAACAGGTAGTTTAGGTTTTTCGCGGCTTTGTTTTCTCCCGCAGGGACTTGTTAGGTTTCTGGGTAGCGGAGGGAAGCTCTGGATCCTACGGCCCGTGGTGTGGCTGACCCAGGCCCCCTTTGTCCTTTTGTTTGTTTCCTGTCCTCCAGTGCATTGTCATTTGCCGGTTGGCCATGTAAGTAGCTACGGATGTATCAATAAATGGACACCGTTAAATGCTGCGTGTTTGCTGTGTTGTTTACACATAAAACTCTTACACGCAACAATCTACAGTCAATGTACACCGTGTTTCTTTTTCACTAAAGGAACAGTATGACAAATGTGCTTGATACAATGACCTAAGTTGATTGATATCATGTGGGCAGAATGGTGATACATTGGTAAGCACGGAGGTGTGACTGACTGGTGTTACGACCCTGGGTCGTTAGGTCATTTGTGTGTATATTTTTCCCTCCTCGTGTGTGTGTGTGTGTGTGTGTGTGTGTGTGGTCCACCTGAGGAGACGGGAGCATGTTAAGCTGCAGCTGTGCAGTTCCTCGGCGGCTCTCTCTGACTCGACTTCTCCTACTCCCAACACTGTTGCGCATTTGTATCTGTCCTGGTGTGCTGTGTTTGCACTTTGACCGTGTACCTTGTCATTCTCTTCTTGCGGGGAGACTTAAGAAAGTAAGCCACTTTACCTGTTGTGGTGTTAGCTGTTATGCTTTTATTGTGATAGAGCTAACAGGATGTATGAGACCGGATGTGGACACAACTGGTCATGCTACTGCGAAATGACATGGAAAGTACAAGCCTGAATAAAGTAACCACCATGCTCTAACCGTCTGTATTACTTTACGCTTACCACGACATGGTGTCAGAACGTGGGCAGCGGTAAAGAGCTAGGTTGAAGTTGGAAAGAGAGTTGTGGAAAGTTAACGTCTGCAAGCGGCGAGATGTTACCCCCTGATCCCACCGGAAGCGTCTGCGCTGCGCTGCGCTGCGCTGCGGCTGCGACCTCCTCCTGTGTCATAACCCACCAGGCGCGTTTCAAAACGTAGCGGAAGCGGAGCGTCGTGTGTGCAGCCTCGCAGTTGTTGGATGAACGTTCCACTTCCTGCCTGCGCTGCGTAAAAAATAGGATTCATCCTATATTTGAGAAATTCCTTGCGGCGAGGAGCTTCTGGGACGCTTCGAGCCGCGGCGCAGCGCGGTGTAGCGGGTCTGGTGAAATAGCACCCATTGACTAGAGTGGCCGCGATCGCTAAAAACGCCGCAGCCGCAGCGCAGCGCAGCGCAGCGCAGCGCAGCGCAGACGCTCCTGGTGGGATTAGGGGGTTAGACGACGACGGAGCTGCAGCCGCACCGGCTGCACAGCTTCCACAACCTCCCCAGCTACAGGCTAATGCTAAAGCTCCTCCGAGCGCTACGTTCACCATCCAACCACCTGAAGCATTCGACTTTGCAAAGCCTCAGGACTGGGAGCGATGGATACGCAGGTTCGAGAGATTCAGACTGGCCAGCAACCTCCATCTTAGCACAGAAGCTAACCAGGTGAACACGCTGATCTACTGCATGGGGGATGAAGCAGACGACATCCTACAGGGTCATGATTTATCCGACGCACAGAGACAGCAGTACACTTCGTTAAAGGCACACTTGAAACGTACTTTGTGCCTAGAAAGAATGTGATATATGAGAGGGCAAGATTCAATCAGAGAGTGCAGCAACCAAACAAGGCTGTAGACGCTTTCATTACTGCATTGTATGCCCTAGCAGAAAACTGCAAATACGGAGCACTCCGCGACGAGTTAATAAGAGACCGGCTCGTAGTGGGGTTGAGAGACACCAGGCTAGCTGAGAGGATGCAGTTAGACAAGGATTTGACGCTCGAAAAAGCAGTCAATATGGCCAGAGAGTCCGAAGTGATTAAAAGGCAGCAAACAGACCTCAGAGGAGGGGGTAGAATAGACATTGATGCAGTAACAAAAGGCAGAAGACAAAACCCATTCACCCTAAAGTCGCCTCATCAACCAATGCACCCATCAACAAAACCACAGACATCATCTGATCGCCAGTCATGCTACAGATGAGGAAAGTCCCCTGGTCATGCAAATGCACAGTGCCCAGCCAGAGAGCTGGCATGTCATGCATGTGGAAAGAGAGGTCATTACAGTAAAGTATGTAAATCTACCAAAGCAGTACATGCGGTAGAAACAGAAAGTTGCTATGATGATGATGACACTCCCTTGTTCCTAGGCTCAGTAGATGCAGGTTTAGACGCATGGTATGCTGATTTGACTATAAGGGACCATAAGGTCAGGTTAAGATAGACACAGGAGCTGATGTCTCAGTTATTCCAGCCCAGACCTACTATGCCATTGCTGAGAGCAACACACAGTTAGCTAAGCCTGACAGACCACTATTTGACCCAGGTCGCATGCTTCTATCTGTTTTAGGCAGATACAGAGAGTCACTATGCAAAGGAGAGCAGGTGATACAGGAGGATGTTTACGTTGTCAATGACTTAAGCGTAGCCTTGTTAAGCAGACCAGCAAGTGTAAAGCTTAAACTAGTCTACAGAGCAGACAGCATAGAGAAGTCAGAGATGGAAGAGTCCTACCCAAAGGTGTGTCAGGGTTTAGGTATGATGCAGCAGCCATACACTATTAAACTCAGGCCAGACGCTATTCCCTATTCCCTGGCCACACCTAGACGGGTCCCCATCCCTCTACTCCACAAAGTGAAAGAGGAGCTCAAAAAGATGGAGGACATTGGGGTCATCTCCAGAGTTGAAGAGCCGACCGACTGGTGTTCGGGCATGGTTCCGGTGCCTACAAAGACTGGCTCAGTGCGCATCTGCGTCGACCTCACCCGCCTCAACGAAGCAGTTCGCAGAGAGAAATACATATTGCCTTCAGTTGAGCAGACAATTGGATCTCTGGCAGGAGCCCAGATCTTCAGCAAGTTAGATGCCAACAGAGGATTTTGGCAGATTCCATTGTCCCCCGAGTCGTCACTGTACACAACGTTCATAACTCCCTTCGGGCGCTTTTACTTTAACAGACTGCCCTTCGGCATAGCGTCAGCCCCAGAACATTTGCAGCGGCGCATGTCAATGATTATCGACGGGCTGCAGGGGGTTGTATGTCACATGGATGATATCCTCATCTGGGGGAGAGATCAACAGCAGCACGACATCAGACTACACACTGTCCTCAACAAGCTCCAAGACGCCGGGGTCACACTAAACATGGAGAAGTGTGAGCTAAGCAAACGTGAAGTCAAGTTCCTAGGTCATATTCTGTCAGCTGACGGCGTGCAGCCAGACCCAGACAAGGTAAAGGCTGTCGTGTCCATGAGAGAGCCGTCCAACACAGGAGAGGTTCGCAGTTTCCTGGGAATGTTAAACCAGCTGGGAAAATACATTCCAGGTCTAGCCGAAAAGGACAAGCCGCTGTGAGACCTTCTCTCAAAGAAGTATCAGTGGGTCTGGGGCTGTGCACAACAGAAAGCGTTTGACCAGCTGAAAAATGATCTCACATCACCTCCAGTGCTGACACTTTACGACCCCAACAAAGAGCTGAAACTGTCTGCGGATGCCTCTTCCTACGGACTGGGTGCGGTCCTCCTACAGAAGGAGGGAGAGCAGTGGAAACCAGTCGCGAACGCATCGCGCTCTATGACAGAGACGGAACAGAGGTACGCCCATGTGGAGAAGGAGGCACTAGGATTGACATGGGGGTGCGTTTTAGAGACTTCCTAATTGGGAGACATTTTGCCATGGAAACTGACCACAAGCCACTTGTCAGCCTGCTAGGTCACCAGGCACTGGGGGGGGGGGGGGGGGACAAATGAATGTGAAAAAAGAGAAAAAAAAGACGATGTGAAAAGGGAAGAATGTTGAATAATTTTGTGTTTTGATGTTTAGATCACTTATGCTCACAAAGATATTGCCTGACTCAGTGGTTGTTTTTGTTATTTTTCATGAGAAGCCTTAAGAGTGCAATGTTCTATTTTTGAGTAAATTGCTATGTGATTGTGCAGAAAGAAGTGTGATGACATGTTCTGAGGTTCTTGCAGAGTTTTCAGTTTATCACCTGATTTTGCATTTTCTGAGTCATAGTATATAAATGTGACAGTCTGTTCTGTGTTCTTAAGAAAGGGAGATGTGGTGTTAGCTGTTATGCTTGTATTGTGATAGAGCTAACAGGATGTATGAGACCGGATGTGGACACGACTGGTCATGCTACTACGAAATGACATGGAAAGTAACCACCATGCTCTAAACCGTCTGTATTACTTTACGCTTACCACGACACCTGTCTTTGCAGGCACGCTGTATTTTTTACTCAGGAGTGCAAAACCCTTTTTCTTTGGTTAATTCGTTTTCTCCTGTTTAATGTTAGAGTCGGTAAAAAGCCTGTACGTTTATTTTGATCATTCGGTAGGTAAGATTTTTGTGTTAAAAGGTTTCTTTGTTTTGTGGTTTTGTTACTCCTGTGTGTATATTTTGGGTAATTAAATTGACCAAACGCTTTCTCTGTCTTGGCGTCCATGTTCTTGGGAGTGGGGAGAGTGCAACTTTGTGTTGCGCCTAGGTTCCCCTAGATCTGGGGCCTGGGCGTAACACTGGTGAATGGTGTTCTTTAAGTGATGAACCTGTGAAAAGATGGCAACCCCCAGTGCGTCACCTACACAGGATACTATATATAATGGAAAATGGATGGATGGTCTTCTATAGGACAACCTTGACTTATACCGATGCTCTGAGACATTTCATAGTCACTGCTTTGTTGACACTTCCATCAACCAAGACCTTGTTACTATATACTATTAAGATATTTTTGTAGCCTGATAATAACTTCCATCTTGACGGATAACAGTTATTATTCACATGCCTTTCGAAGGCACTGCATCAGAACCTGTAGGATGTACGGGATTTGCAATGCATTCCCACAAAAATGCAAGGGAAGACTTGTGTATAAAACACTATTGAATAATATTTAAGGTAGAAAAGAGATAAGCAGAAATATAAAAATTCAGTGGAACATATACAAAGTAATGTAGGAGCAGCCAGCGGCAATAGTTACATTATTTATTGCATGGTTTTATTTAACAAGATTGTTGTTAAAGTATTAAGCAGAACAAAAAAGAAGTAGCAGCTAGTATCCTAAAATAGTATATATTGCACATGATTGTTATGCGCAACAATAGAGTTATAGTCTGTATTGTTGTGTGTGTGGTGGTCTGCCAGGAAGAGGATTGACAAGTATTGCTAAATGCCAGCCAGGTGGTCAGCTTGAGGCAAATCGAAGGAAAAGGTTCTTCCTGTCAGAACAATCTCTCGCCTAGACTTCAGGCAGAAGCCATTGTAATGGCTTTCAGTTAAAATTCCTGCAACTGTGCCTGCTATTCTCTATGCTAATACTAAAAGGAGAACTGTTTGGGAAAATATGACTTGTTTTACAGCACTGGTTCAGTCTCTGAGAAGGACGTTTTGGATGAAATAGATGTTAATGAGTTCTTATTATGCTTTTGGGGGTTTCCCTTCCCTGTAGTGTGTTATAGGTCGTTGCCTGGTTGTTGCCGCGCATGTAAATGGTCTGCTGAGGCTACAATCCTGAAGTTCCATCCAGAGGAAGTTTCTCTACCACACACTCCCCCCTGCCTGAAACGCCTCCATTGGAATCCTTTGTTTTTTTTCTCGTGCTTCTATTGACTAGCGCTCCAGCACTTTGTATGTGATATGCCAATCACAACAGAGCTGGCCACCTAACCAATCACAGCAGACTAGGCTTTGGTTTCAGACATAGGGTGAAAAGAGGCATTATGAGAAAATAAAAACCTTTTTGTACATTACAGTAAAGCATGTCACAGTCGAGGCACAACATATAATTATGAACCTGAAAATGAGCTTAACAGTGCCCCTTAAATAGCGGAAAATGTCAAGATATAGCATTGCTTTTGTGTTGTCAAATCTGGACACGTATATCTCTGGTTATTTGCTCAGAAGATTTCCAAAAATATGAAAGAAAAAGCAATATTGTAGGTCAGAGATTGTACAGTGAGCCTAATATCAATCAATCAATCAATGTTTATTTATATAGCCCAATATCACAAATGTTACATTTGTCTCAGTGGTCTTCACAGTGTGTACAGAATATCAGTATGACAATACGACACCCTCTGTCCTTAGACCCTCACATCGTACAAGGAAAAACTTCCAAAGAAAACCCAGTTTAAAGGGAAAAATGGGAGAAACCTCAGGGAGAGCAACAGAGGAGGGATCCCTCTCCCAGGACGGACAGACGTGCAATAGATGCCGTGTGTAAATTGAAAAGATAATACATTTGCAACATAGGTAGTCCAAATGTTTGGAAATGCATGTGTGTATAATAGGAAGATGAATCCACGAGGATATCCATCCAGGACCTATGATCCAGGACCACAGCCACGACTCAAGATCCAGCGCTCGCGATCCAGGACACAGGACCGCAGGATCATCCATGACTCCGGATCCCAGCGTATATAGACACCAAAAAGAAAGACATTTGGGGAAGCTGGGTTAATCGGAACATGAGTGTACACGGGTATAGACAGAGAGAAGGAAGAAGTAAGATGTCCCCTGACAAACTAAGCCTATATCAGCAAAACTAGGGGCTGAATCTAATCAGCCCTAACTATAAGCTTTACAGTACAAAGCTGTGGCCACACACTCTCAGAACACCGCTACAGTGAGGCAAGCAATAAAGCAGAGATAGTCGTATAGGAGCCAAGATGGCTATAAGAAAACTTAAAAGGAATGGAAACATTGCGCCACATGCTTAGTTGATTTGGAGGCCGCGTCTGCTTTTACTAGTAGCCATTTGGAGGAAACAAGATACTGAAATGAGGGCAATTTATTGTTCTGCCAGCTCTCGTTGGTCAACACATGCTGTTACTCCCACACCGGCCTGCCTGTTCTCTGCATGAGAGCAACTGTAACTGCATTTGGAATGTGTGTCTCATTGGCCATACATTCCTGCATCTGAGCCTCTGCAGTTGTTTCTTTGGGGAGGATGGAGTAATGAAAACTCTCAGATATGAATACTAAACCAACGCTGTGATTTATATTCCTTTGGGCGAACGTGGCGCACCACACGCACACAAACACCCACACGTCTGTTACCAGGAAACAGGGGGGAGTCGGATAGATGGGGAGGGAGGGGACACAAACTTATGCTTCTCCTACGAAGAGAAAGAAGCTACAGCCGAGAAGCTTTGCTGCAGGCTATTTTTGTTCTGATAGTCAGTCAGTGATATAAGGTTTGCTTTTTCTAAACACTTAACAAAAGTGCAGATTTTTCACCACCTCCTCCTTACTCTAGCAATTCATCAAACTGACCCTTCCATCCCTGCCACGACACCAAATGATTCACTTTGGATTCACCTCTAACCTCCACCCTTGTGATTTGAGCCAAATGCGTACACCTTATCATGCTCCATGCAGCCAATTTATCATTTTCAACCCTGACGTGCTGCAGCCCAGTGGCAGATCATATCGACAGGGGGCAGGTGAGAAATCGCCCCATGGGCCCTGATGGCACCCGCTCTTCTCCCATCCTTTTCATGAGAGGCCTGATCCATGAAGGTGATTGAATTGGCGCTCGCCATCGAACCGCCCAATTGCCCCGTCTCAGATTCCAGAGCGGGAACTTATCAGATGTTTCGCTGAAGCCGACCGCCATTGCCCATTAGGCTCCAGTTAACTGATTGAGGAGAGTTCTTGCAGTGACGTTTTAGCCCATCCATCCGATCCATAATCGGGATTGAATGATCAGTCAGGAACGACTAGAGCTACCTCCGGATGACTGATGCTTTGACAGACTCTGTTACTGATATAATGAATCATTACGATAACTATTTTTCCTGCATATTCATTCATGCAGGATGATGGTAAGTAAAGGAAACACTTGTGAGGGCTGGCATATATCAGGCTGGCTCAAGACATTCCCCGCCTCAGATCAGCGTGTGTTACCAGACGGGTGATGAATGATCCTTGAGCTAAACGCATTCCGGCCTACAAAGGCAGGACTGTACTTTTTGATATAGAAATGTACAGTATCAGCAAGCCTTTGAACAAGTATCTTTTTTGTATAGATGGAGAGATAAGCTTTGAAATGAAGAAAGCTGTATTTGGAGGCTTTAAGCACATAAAACCGTAGAGATCTAATCCCATGCCTGATGATAAGTACTTGAGGTATTGTTTGTGTGTGTGTGTGTGTGTGTGTGTGTGTGTGTGTGTGTGTGTGTGTGTGTGTGTGTGTGTGCACGCGCATGTTTGAGTTAACTTTTGTAAGAACCTCTGAGTGGCCAGACTGCTTCTCATTTTAACCTACATATTTTCCATTAGTTTGGAAGCCTGTGTTTGTAGAAATTCATTTCCAGGGTAAAATGGATTTCGATGAAACTGGTCAGCTTGTCAATTTTTTAACATTTTCGATAAAGCTCGAAAGTAGTGGAACGAACGGAGGCAATGAATTCATTATGAGGTGCCCATCCCACAGCATAAAGGGATAAGGAAAACACAAACACTCTGCGGCTTCTTAGCCTCCCTCCGAGCCTTAAGGGAGAAAATGGTTTGTGTAAAGAAATGGGAAATGAAGCTGAAATGAGGAAAAGCTAAAAACATATCATTCCCAATCAATTTAGGGAATAATCTTTGTAATTGGCAATAATGGAGATTGATGGAATTGTGTTGCTGCAAAAGTGTAGCAACTTTGACCAAACTTATGATTACATATTTCAGATGTCTAAATGAAACGTTATTTCTCCAGAAGCATAATGCATTTGATTAAAAGCTTTTCCGTGAGCATGGGTCACGATCCACTCTACAGTGTTAGATTTAAGTATCATGATGCTGCGGCAATTATTGCTCTTACAAAAAGCTGGAAGGTTTGCAAGTAATTAATACAAATAAAAGGTTATAATTAATGCAGCAGAGGCTCAGATATTCAAACTGTCTGTAGGTCAAGTTAGGGTAAGCAGGCAGCTTTTAAAACATAATAATCCAGACATAGCCAACATGATTACATTATAGAATTGTAGAGTCTTCCCAGGTTTAAACTCATTTACAAGACTATTCAGGTTTGGCTACACTTGTTTTTATTTTATTTATCAGATTAATATATGGAATGTACAGAAGGGGATTGGGACGGTAAACATTTTATAGATCTGACTACAAGTTTTTTTTTTGGGGGAATAATTCAGATTTTAATCTAAGAACTGTGTGTGTGTGTGTGTGTGTGTGTGTGTGTGTGTGTGTGTGTGTGTGTGTGTGTGTGTGTGTGTGTGTGTGTGTGTGTGTGTGTGTGTGTGTGTGTGTGTGTGTGTGTGTGTGTGTGGTGTGTGTGTGTGTGTGTGTGTGTGTGTGTGTGTGTGTGTGGGTGTGGGAGGGAGGGGTGAGAGTTCAGCATCCTGACAGCCTGGTGGAAACAGCTGTTGTTGAGCCTGGTGGAGCTCGACCGGAGGCTGCGGAACCTCCTCCCTGAAGGCAGCAGGGTAGAGAGGCAGGTGGAGGGATGGGTGGGGTCACCCACAATGCTGAGTGCTCTGTGGGTGAGGCGGTGACTCCTATGACCAGGAGTGATGGGAGTGAGGCACCAATGATCCTCTCAGCAGTGTTTACGATGTGCTGCAGGGTCTTGCGGTTCAATGCTGTGCAGTTTCTGAACCACAAGGCGATGCAGCTGCTGAGGATGCTCTCGATGGCGCCTCGGTAGAAGGAGAGCATGATGGGTGTGGGGGCCCCTGCTCTCATCAGTTTGCGGATGAAGTAGAGACGCTGTTGGGCTTTCTTGGCGGTTGAAGTGGTTTTGTTGGGTGTGGGTTCTCCTGAAGTCGACAACAATCTCCTTCACAACCCCACACTTAGGAAGAGATTGTTGGCTTTGCACCACGTGGCCAGCTGGCTCACCTCCTTTCTGTAGTGGGTCTCGTCGTTGTTGCTGATGAGACCCACTACTACGGTTGTGTCAGCAACAAGCTTGACGAAGTGGTTGGTGTGCAGTCGTAGGTCAGCAAGGTGAAGAGCAGTGGGCTGAGCACACATCTTTACTCAGAGGTGATGATGTTTCAAATTGTATCAATACAAAATATCTTTTGGAGTTACAGAGGCGTTGATGAATGCCTTCACTTAGCTGTTGCAAGAAATATACTATTAGCTGTGCCTGAACAACTGAATAATACAGAGATCTTAGATCAAATATACAGATATTGAAAGACGATTACTGCAGATAGAACCGTAAAGCCTGTTTTTGAATTATGTTTGTTTGTCGTGCCTATTGATGTATAGATACAGATAAAAAAAGCGTTTTAAATAGATCAGTGGAAAAACGATGTAAATGTAAACGCTTATGTTACTCGTCTACAACTATTTCTGATTTGCTTTTTATTGTAGACGCTATTATTGACCTTCCTCAGCCTTATTCGACATATCGAGGATTTCAAATCATAAACATTTTTATAAATTATTTGTTATTATTCAAGCGATGTCACTCAAGTTATTCTCTCAGACTTGAAAGAAATCCTCCAGAGCAGTGCTTCTCAAAGTGTGGTCCGCGGACCACTGGTTGTCCGTGAGCGCCCCCTAGTGGTCCGTGAGTATATTGGTACAATTTCACATTTGAAATAAATAAATACATTAGGTGGTTAGGTGGTCCGCGAGTGTTTTTTTATTGGTTAAGTGGTCCTTGGTATGACAAAGTTTGAGAAACACTGCTCCAGAGGCACTGAAGATTATCCAACTGTTCACACATAGTAAAGTAGTACTCCCTCTACTTTGCATTGACATGTGAAATGCCTATTTCCATTTATGGAATTCAAGATTCAAAATGCTTGATTTACATTTCTAAAGCTGTTTTTGCCGGCAGGTAAACATCACCATAGAGAGGTGAGAGGCAGTCAGAGATGCAGTCGGTCTTCTGTTGGGTTAAGAAGATGCAGCTTGGCAAACAAGAGCACACTGTAAAGAAACCTTTCAGAAAGCTGAATCATGCATACGAACGCAACCTTCATAAAGACAAATGTGTGCCATTAGTCTAACTAACTGCAGCCACTTCTCACAGCTGTCTGAATCAAATGGCTTCTTATGTACGGAATTGTGGAAGTTCTAATCTGGCATTTGGCTGGTCACACTGTGCACACTGCGGGGCATTAAAGGCCAGGTAGACTCGAGTCATTCATTCATTTATTACTATTAGTTGCCAAGTCAATTGTATCATGTAAAACTCATTTCACACACCCTTTTAATTTGAAGAAGAGCACCACTAATCGGACATGAATTGGGAGCCAATGAAGGAAAGCTTTAACTGGTGATAAATGCTTACTTTTTCTAGTTTAATTTGTAGGCAGAATGAGAGAAAAACAATGTTTACACTTCAAAACAAACTACATTACAATACATAATCCCTCTTTAACATCACTTACTCTATGGGCCATACAGTAGGTGTTTGTTACTGTCCATATATGTAGAGACCCTGTCCTCTTTTCTATCTTAATTCTTCTATGTTCAGGACATTGGACATTCAGGGCGTCAGCCATAAGCTACAATATATGTTTGAGCAGGTGATCATTGCAATGAAACGCACCAACCCCTCTAGACAAACCTTCTGCATTAACTATGACCTGCAGTACATTGCTGTTGCTATAAAGATTTGAAATGGTATTCAAGCGCACACATTTCAGCACCACAGGACATTAATAGTTACGACTGACGCACACTTACAAGAACGTATTAACAGGGATTGGAGATCAAGACTTTAACTGATGAGACACACCACAAAGAGCAAGATCAGTTATATTCCATGCTACAAACAAAAAAGACGTTATTCTCAGTAACCAATGCCATTACTTCTTTACAATAGCTGTTGGCATAGTGCCATTGAGCCCCATTGAGCCTTGGAAGAGGGGCCACATTTTAATGTTGTGCTTACAGAATTCATATGACAAATCGTTCTCATTTGTTTTCTAGACTCTTGCTGCAGTGTTCTTAGCCATTTGAATACTTGTCGTGCTAGCATGTGAGGGACCAGACAACAAAACAATCAAACAAAAAAACAGTTTTAATGATATTGGATGAATTTATAAAACTTCATCAGCCACATTTACAAATAAATACATATTTTACCTATTTTGGGTGGGTGAAAAAGGCGATCATCAAAGTTGAATGGAACCTAACACCAAGATTCCTAAACGTCTTATTTTGGGTGACTTTAGTTGGAGTTACATTATTAAACTGTTGTGTAAGTCAAGTATGGTCAATGACCAGCATCTCAGTTTTATCTGAGTCTAGGGCAGGACATGCTGTTGTTTCTGCTAGACTAAATGAGAATAAGAGTTATGTTTTTGGGAAGCACTTCTGTAAACCAGCATTGCTAGTGACATGCTAATTACCTGGCCAAAGTCTGCCCAGGCCTTGCAGCACGATGAGTAATGTGAGTGCTGGCCATGCAGAAGGCTCAGTGGACTGGAGCTAAAAGGCCGCTATTTTTCACGTCACCGACCCAGAGAATTGCCACTTATCAAAAGTTTACCCCCTGCACCTGTGAGCACGCACCGTTAAGAGATGACCGCCCCAAACTCGTATTACAGCTGTCAACAGCAAACTCGACACATCTTGAACACTCTGTGAGAAATGCCTCTTTTTCTTATATTTTCTTCAGAAGCCTTAGTTTATTTTCCTTAACCCGGCAGGTCTGGGGGTTTGATTTATGGAACTCAGAGAGAAAATGTCATGAGGTGGGAATTCTAAAGGAATCGGGTACTGTCGCCCTGGCGTTGTAAAATGCATGGCTCGAGTACGAGAGACTCGGCAGCTCCTTCCTCAATCCCTGCAGACACGTGTTGTGCATGAACGAAAAGCAAAAACAGACAAAAGATAAAAATGGCTTGTGAAGTTGTGAGAAAAGATGGGAAATAAGCAGATTGACAACTGTGGAGAAACGCTTTGGGATTCTTTGGTTATACGTGTGTGATAAAACATCCATCTTTGGCTCTGCAGAGTGCCAACAATGATGAGAAGCGTAGGTGGACGGACGAGGCCATGAACTACGATGATGCTGGCTGAAAGGGTCGCCCGTTGTGGGGACTCAGCTGCTGATTTATGAGGTTTACCACGCGCCATGAAAAGTGGTTCTCGGGGGGGGAGGGTCTTTGTAGGAACTTATCTGTCTGTAATTTATCACGCCACCTCTCCCCGACCGACCTTTCCACATGCACTGACCTGTGAGCAGGATACCAAACGTGGTTCAGATGAAATGGAAACGATAGCTTGTTAAGTGTGCTTGAAGACAGTGGCCTTGTGGGTAATGGATATCCAGTCTTTGTTTCATTTTACTGCAAAGGGACTGAAAAAGTGTAAATGAGTGATCAATCAGAAAGTAATTAAGTTTTCCTTCGCGGTCTGGTAAATGGCTTTCAAAGTGCATGCCTATTATCATGAATACGGCGATAGCAGTTAACAAAGTGCCGTTTCATCCTAGCCCATACATGCTTCAGCCATCTCTTTCTCTTTAGCCCGCAGTGCTGCTCAATAAATTCATCCCGGTCACTATTATGCACACACATATCTGTTCATCAAAATCAATTTAGTGTGGGAAATGGAAATCAAGCTCTAATGCTTTGCTTTGGGTTTTGCTAGTTAAAAATCTATTTGGCTAACATTACTGATGTGCATAATCTATTAATCATAACTACAGATATTGTCTTGTTTCAGTGAGTGGTTATATACCATTTCCACAGTTCATTTGCCACTGCAGCCACATTATCAAAACTAGATTTAGCCACTCTCTAGCTGGGAAAGCTCTTCGTGTACAGGCTCATCTCAACTGAAGCAATTACCTAGCAGAATCTTTTGAATTGATGTACAATATTATGCATAGGAAGCGGTCGGTGTGAGAATGTTCGGACAGCTCGTCAGTGTCAGAGTGTCTGTGTCAATGCTCTCCCTCCTACAGGCCTTATTCAGTCTGTCCCACACCTTTTTATGATTCCTCATCTTCTCTGACTGTGAATATAACAACTTGTCCAGAATAAGGTGTTCAGATGTTGGGTGGGATGCACAATGAATAAAGAAAAAAAAGTGTCTTACTTCTGGGTCAGATGTTCTATTCTCCTGCTGTTCCAATCATTCCCTGTTCATAACACATGTGGACTAGGGTTTTGAATCCTAGAGTTCAGCATTCTGGCTAAGGCCATCTTGATTTTCAAGCAGTCACCATTTTGTTTTTTCTTGAGCCAGAAATCCCATGAAGGGGTGGGGCTGAATACAACTGAATGCAATACTTTTAGCCAACAACATTTTTCGCAATCAATTTTAATGAACTGACTGAACACTGTGAAGGTGTTACAAGTTACAAGTTACAAGTCAAAATATAAGATAAGATAAGATGGACTTTTATTAATCCCTCGTGGGGAAATTGTTTCTCTGCATTTGACCCATCCTAGTGTTAGGAGCAGTGTGCTGCCATTTTGAACGGCGCCCAGAGAGCAGTGTATATAGACACCAGGCCCGGTTCCAGAACAAAATGACTAAGGGTGCATCTGAGATTAGAGAGGGTGCAGTGGTATAGTGCTATTTTTCTAAGTGGGGAGTGTACCTAACACCCTCTATGGGGGTCCTCACCTCCTCTGGGGGGGTCCGGGGGCATGCTCCCCCGGGAAGATATTTTTTTAAATATTGCAGTTAAAACCATCAATCTGGTGCACTTTGAGAGCAACATTAAGAGATCTATGGAACTATGTGCTCTTTGATTGATTATGCCTTCCCAGTCCCTTATCACGTAGCCTATAAGAGCATGCATGGCGCCAGTTGTTGTAGCCAGTTGTGTTGAAGGCATCTGACTTACTTGAACCGAAATGTCTACATGCATGGCATCTTTTTCACATGAATATTCCAGCTAATCTCTGTTTTGAGACCATGAGCTGCAAAATGAGCGCCTTACCCCACTGTACAGGCGAGTTGGGTACTTTTTAAATATACCTGGGCAGGCTCTGTTTTGCAGAGGTCCTCTGGCACTTGCGAGCCGCCGAGGGGTGGCGGTGTTTGGGGCAACGAAGACGGCTGTGGCTGCTCCGCCTCTGTGGGCGAGGCGGGCAAAGCCGGCGAGTCGGGCGGGAGGACGTTAGTGTCCACGACAGTAACGTAATGTCCCCATGATCTGAACTGTTATTACCTGCAGTAGATGCAGTGTATGCTGGCGATAAGGGCTGGTTGTTTTAACCATTTTCTGATCCATCATTGACTGCTGTGTAAGCACCTTGCAGATGATGAATGTGCAGCGGCACAGGTCACGCGCAGCTGACATAACGTTACTTACCGTTTAAATTGATCAAATAAATGCAGCAGACAATGCTATTCAACCACAATTACAATTTATTTTATTTCAACTATATTCTTCTTATTATTATTATTATTATTATTATTATTATTATTATTATTATTATTATTATTATTATTATTACTACTATTGTTAGTAATAGTAGGCAAAATGTAATATTTTTCACTTTTCATTTTTTTCACTTTTCATTTTTCAAATGAGGGTGCATAACGACTCAACTGAGGGTGCAATGCACCCTTATGCACCCCCGTAGAACCGGGCCTGATAGACACCCAAACAAGACAAAACCATGTTAGTGACCTGTCAATCACAATGTTGGCCATCCTAAAACTTAGCCTGCTTTATTGTCTATTATAATCTAAATAGAACCATTCTTTATAAAATGAACACTGTGCTGTGTTGTAGAAGACTAACAACTAAGGATTGACAACATGAACTCAATAGGAAAGTGTTCACTAATTTAATAAATAAAGCAAGACATAGGATCATTTTCTCATAGACCTCTATACAATCTGATTATATTATTGCAACCAGTGGAGTCACCCCCTGCTTAAAGAATGCTTGTTTAAGGCACTTCTGCACTAGATTTACTTTTCAGGCCAAGATGCAACTCTTGCATGGGAGGAATATGTGACAACGGGCTCCTGGGCACAGACATGGAAAGGCCTGTCATTTCTTTCACACAGTAATTCTTGTTCTCTTTTTGTGTCTCCTTTGAGTCTCCTAGTCATTTCTGCCTCTTTGTGTTTGTTTCACGGTTATTTGCAGTCATGCTGTGTCTCTATGTAGTGGCTTTGAGTTTCTTTGTGGTCATTTTGAATCTCTTCCTGTTGGTACGTGTCTCTTTGACATTTCATATAAAGCCATTTTGGGCACACTCTGTGCCTGTGCCCTTTTGGCCCGTCCAGTAATCTTTTCATTAAACACATGTTAGAAGATGAAAACTGACTGAAGATCGTGCTCATATCCTGGCCGTGAGTGTATCAGGGAGTGATGATAATGCATTTACAAATCTTGAATTTTAAACATTTCCTCACCTTTGAACAGAAATACACCAGTGTGTATATCCAACCCCATCACAAATAAACCAATACTACCTTGTCCAATCATGGCGATAAAGGAGCAAATTAAGGAAGCAAGTTAAAGAAGAATGGAGACGAAGAATGGCAGTTCCATTATTAGGAAGTCATTATGTAGACACAAAGCAGTCATCAATCAATGGCATATAGTATAATATTTCCCATTCTACCAGTGCATCTCAATCAACCCCTAGAAAAGAGAGCAGGTTGTTTCTCAATCGAGGAAAAAGTAGTTATAGGTTTTACATTTGTTACAAAACATAAAATAATGGTTTTCTTGATTAGTGAGAAAGAATGGGGTCGTATTCAGTGCTACAACAATTGAGTTCTTGTTGTTAATAATTAATCAAAATCACCTTGTGGCTTAAACAAGTGAAATCATCAGACTGCTGATGCTATAAACTGTAAAATTGGCCATAATAATAAATATGGGATTATGTAATTCAATGATAATGTCTATGTGTTATGATTCTGTTTAGTTGTATTTTTGTTGTGTGCTTTTGTGTGCTATTTCCTGTCTCACCCCTCTCTTCTCTGTGTTCCTCTGCAGGGCTGGCGTGTGACAGGGAGTTGGTTGGCTCCTCCCAGTAGCAGACGAGGCACACCTGTTTCCACTCACCTCTTCACCTGTAGATATAAAAGCCCGGTCCTCATGCCACTTCCCTGCCAGATAATTCCTCTGTGTTTCGACCCTCCGGTGTGTCTCGCTGCTCTCCTCGTTGTTTGGATTTATTGTTTGGATTTATTGTTTGGACTTTTGCCAGCCAACTTCCTGACTCCACTGCCGTATTTTTGTTTTCTGCTTCAATAAAGCTTTTTGTTTATCGACCATCTCTCTCCAGTCTTTTGCTTTGGGGTCCAAAATTCTATAGACCGTCACACTTTGTACACTATTGTGCGGAGCAATGAAACATTTAAACAGCAGCATCAGTTGTTTTTCCGGTATAAATGGAGGAAGAACTGGGTCGTCAGCATGTTCAGTGAGCCACTATAACTGAAGAGGTATTCTTTCCTGTGTTAATGTTTTTAAACTCTCCAAACAAGTCTCCAATCAGCAGGGTTTAGCTTGGTTTCACATACAGCTGTGAATATCTGGTATTGACCATTTTTTTAATTGTGCAAGTGCAAACGGGCTACAACAGCCCAAAACATTTCGGAGAAACGTACTGCAACTGAAAAAACAAAGCAAATGTGAAATCACAAATGTGCCAAACACACGCAAATGACGAAACATTTACCACAACTGCGCAGCATTTACAAAAACATACATTGGAAAACGCTGCAAATCCAAAACTCTGCAAGATGCGCACTGAACAACAGAAAGTGTTTCCAAGGGACTCTTAAAAGTGATGCACACAGCTGGAACACGAGCGCTTTTTGACGTTTGGGGATTGTGAAGTTTGCCAAAGTTCACTGTTGTTGAAACGTGACCTAAATAGAAAGTTTTACCGTCTTATTTTAACGATGTGATCACATAATTCCTTTCCGATAGAATTGCTGATTTGCTGTTAGCTAGCTAACCTACACCAGCTGACCAAGACAACAGCAGTACGCTTCTTGCTGCATTTCAAATTGCAGCGCTTATGCACTGCTTTTCCTCAATGGTGTGCATCTGTTGTCACGTTAGTGAAGATGTTTATTATATTGTGTGTGTTTGTCACACTTATTTTTTACATTTGAATCATTTCTGAATTTGCAGCTTCTAATGGAAATGTGTTGGCTGTTGTCGGCTGTCTTGTAATGTACATTTGGGCAATAGCCTACTCTATACATTCACCAAAGTATGTTATTTAAAATAATAAAACCCACATAGGCAACACCACCATTTTGCCTTTGCCATTTGGAGTATATAGTTTTTCTTTACTGATGTGTTACAGATAAGAAGCAGGTTTTTGCAAAAGTAGCAAACTGTTATCCTTATTTATTGTCTATTTCTTTACTCAACCATTCTCTCATTCATTTAATTTGTTTTCTGAAATTGGATAATCTATAACTTTTCATTTCTAAAAACTGAGTCTTGAATTAATGAATGTTACTGTAACACACATTGGACATACACCATTTGTTTTTACAAAGTACCAAAAAACGTGTACATAAAGACATATTTATATTATATCACTGAATCCCGCACACCTAACATATCTCTGGCCCTGCATTTCTACACCAATATATCAGTCAAAATAGATTACATTAAACTGTCACTGAAAATGGAATGAGACAGTTTCTACCTTTGCTGCCAAAAACAGTAAATCCGGTGATGCATCAGCTCATATCATTTCCACACTATCCCCCTCTATAGATAAGCCTCTAATGAGACTGTGTAAAAAAATCCAAAGTAATTAAGCATTAATGGATTCGTCAGTGAAACTGAGGTGTGAATTACCATAAATGTGCTGACGCCATCTAGCGGGTGTGTTATCCGATCAACTTTTTGGAGATAGAGAAAAATAGAGGAGAGAGAGAGAGAGAGAGAGAGAGAGAGAGAGAGAGAGAGAGAGAGAGAGATATATGTAATGTATGTTTAGGTATACAGCATTTTCTCCTGCTCTCCGCTCCTGCCCCATACAATGACCTTGATTTACAACTAAACAGGTTGTGTGTGGTGCAATGGAGCTCCTTGGTGGTTTAAGGACTCTGCATAGAAGCAACAAAGCCAAATATGCTTCTCCAACCCAACGGCCTCCCTCTGAAACTATTTGATTTGCACACAAGCCGGCGAGAGTGCGACTAATCCAATCCAATTTCCGGACGCACCAAAGGCTCGGTGATTCATGGAGAAATCTCCAGAGACACTGGATGCTCTGCCTCATCTTGTAATTTCAATAAAGAGACGGGCACCATTACGGCTGCGCTGAGAGCGCTCCAGACGCGTCCAGAACGGCGGAGGCTTTCTTTTTCGCAAGGGAGTCGTGTTGGGGGAAAACGGCTTATATTGACGTCAAATGACTGACTTTACCGCATGTGCTGGCACGACAGAGCTGCCAGTTTGCACCAAACGAGCGCCGAAATCCTCATCAGACAATTAACCTGAGAGATAGCTGGCAGGCTTTCCAATTAACCAACACTGCACGGTATGATGCACGTTATTTTCAAACTTTAATTGATGCTCGGCTCCTCCAAAACTCGTTGTGCATGCATGGTGTAGTTGTGAGGGGAAAGCGCGACACTGCATCCCGCTGCTGACAGAGAGACACTTGTACCGCCGTCACAACTGTGCCAAGAGACAGGGAGTCTTTGAAAGCCACCGGAGTGGACCCGACCGGCATATCAATCAGCGTCCCGGAGAGTGACGCGCACGGCTCGCACAGGAGATAAAAGGCATTGTCTTAGAAGCTGCGCGCCTGTGTGAGTGTGGGGGAAACAGAGTTTGGGGGGGAAATGGCACTTTCTCCGCTTGATGAAGGGAGGACTGCAACAGTCAGTGGTAAACACATGTAAATAGCCAGTTCCCTTCGGCTTGGTGCGCACCGGCGAGGAGGACCCGCAGGATCATCGATTCGCACTTTGAGATCTTGCGCTGCGTTTATGTGACACGAGCGGAGGGGAAACGGCGGACGGTGGTATTATTAGGGTGCTTCTGCGAAGAAAATACTAGAATTATTTCACCATGGACATCAGGATATTGTTTTTGCTTGTTTCTTCTGCGACATATTTTGCTGGGCTGCAGTGTGCCTGGCCACGGATCACAGCGGGGATGGAGCTCTTCACCTCGGGCTTCAGCAACATCAGCAGCGGTGGGGGCAGCAGCAGCAGCAGCAGCAGCAGCAGCAGCAGCAGCAGCAGCGGGGAAACAGGGAGCAAAAGGGACTTTAGCCAAACCATAAACTCCAGGATCAAGAGGAAAACCCTAGCTGTGGATTTTGCAGTCCCTTCTCTGTTGCGCTATTACCTGGCGGAGTTCATAAAGAGACCCCTGAACGGCGACTGCCAGACTTTTAGCGGGTGTTACATGGTGCGCGCAAACTTGACGATGCTCTGCATTCCTTTGCAGAAAACCATAGCCACTTTTGTGGATCCCAAGTCTGACTCAGCACTGAGGAACACGTCCGCTGATGGACAGCTCCCCTTCTACTACCAGCGGCCGCTGTCCAAAGTTCTGAAATTGGGCTTGACGAAAGCCAGCAGGAAATCAAACCAAGTGGTGGTGGAAATTGGAGAGGATATAGTGAGGACCGGATGCGGGGGGCTGTCTGTGCACGAGGAGGCCCCGGGTGCTTTACCTTGAAATGGACCTCACAACTATTCTGGAGTGGTGGCTCGGCGTCGAGGGGGGCCGCCTCAGGGTCAGGCTCATACCCGAGAAAAAGGCGCAGGTGGCCGTTATGGAGGATCGATACACCGCGGCCATACGCGCTTCAGACCCCCGCCTCTACCTTCAGATATCCTCCAGGGGTGAGTTCCTCTTTTTATCCACCCCCTCCCTCATTTTCTCTCTCTCACTTCTTCCCATGTTGTGCACACACTCGGGCTTCAATCTCGTTGCTCTTGGATGTGATTTGAGTTCCGCTGTGGTTACATTTTGATGTTGTATCCAACATATGTGTGTATTATGACTGGCTTTTTTGGCTGATGGGAAATGTATGACGTGTGTGTGTGTGTGTGTGTGTGTGTGTGTGTGTGTGTGTGTGTGTGTGTGTGTGTGTGTGTGTGTGTGTGTGTGTGTGTGTGTGTGTGTGTGTGTGTGTGTGTGTGTGTGTGTGTGTGTGTGTGTGTGTGTGTGTGTGTGTGTGTGTGAAACCATGCATATAGGCTGTTATCCATGGGACTTTTCAGACTCCTCTTTCATTATGAATGCACACAGCAGCAGAGAGACGCACTGCATGTTGATCTATTTTTTCCCAAACTCTTTGATATGCATATGCAGCATCTTAAAAGCTCCTATCTGTATCATCAGTTCTGAAATGTGAATTATTATAGGAGGGGAGAAGAGAGGCCTCCTCAACGCCTGATAATAACATGCCTGTGCATTGCATATAGGTCTATATGCCATAACAATGAAGTTATAAAGGATCAGGGTTCCCACCTTCATCTTTCCTTTACCTTCTCAATTCCCCATGAGCCACCCCCCCCCCTGAGGGAGGGTTGAAGATGTAAAGAACGGGCTTGATTTTGATCAGGCGGGCACAAATTAAGCCGTTATCTCGAAGAAAGCTTTAGCACTCAATACTTTAGGGTCCTTCCCTCGTTCTTCTGAGCATGGTATAATCAGTGTAATTGCTTAATCACTTTGATGAGGGAGGCTGGCCCAGAAGAAATGCAACAGAACCGAGCACACAAAAGCAGAGCTGATATAGTATGGAATACACCCCCCCCTGCACACACGTGGCCACGATGAAACTAGGGCTGGGCAATATGGAGAAAGAACAAAAATGGAATACCTTGATATCCCAATGACATCACTTTACTGTATGGCAGCCTTTAAAGGTCCCACGGCCATTTCTACTGATCATAATTCCATTGTTGAGGTCTACTAAAATAGATTTACATTGTTCAATGTTCCAAACTCACATTGGTTTCTCACAGCATCTCTGTCAAGTATGTGTATTCACTCTCTGTCCTAACCGGCTTGGGACCTTTAAAAGCAGGTAATGCTGTGGCCGACAAACACGTTTCAAGTCGGAGAAATGCTCTGCAGCTTTAATAATTAAGTACATATAAAAAGCACACATGTGCCAAAACACATGCAAATGAAGAAACATTATTCACCCACGATGAGCATCGTTTACTTAAAGCTCTGAGTGGAAAAAGCTACAAATACAATGCACTGCAAATAAAAAACACTGCAAGAAGATACAATACAACAGAAACCAGGGGACATTAAAAAATGATGCACACAGCTGGGACCTGAGCTTGTTCATGTGGTCCCTATCACTGTTGGCACAGTTAACCTATGTCATCAGTGTTTTGTCAATATATGTTTTAATTACTAGGTTAGCTTATCTAGATAGCTTACAGCTCATCTGTAATAATATTAGAAGGATCATGTGATCTCATTGTTAAAGTAAGCCGATAAAACGTACATTTGAGGTCACTTTTCGACGACAGCGATGTTTGACTATCTAAATGTTATAGGCCACTGTAGCGCTTTTGCACCTGTCGGCCACCATAAGGAAAAGTCACATGTGAAATATAACAATGTCCACATTTGTGTAGGATCTTTTATCAATAACAATATAAATCTATTTAATGCCCAGCTGTTGTAGAAACACATGTATTAGGATTTTGCATTTGAATGAATATGATATGCAGGTGACTATAAGGGTTCATATTAAATGCACACACATGGTCTATATACCTGAGCTGCAAAGTGGCCAGTGTCTGGATGGTAGCTGGGAATGTGTCTCAAGGCATTCGTGCTCAGCAGGTCTTCTTCTGAAAACCATTGTTTGTTAGCTCCAAATTCAAACTTCACATGCTGTGTTTTTTGCAACAAAAAAAGAAAACCTTCCCTTTACATAACCAAGTTGCTTTTGTGCCCAAACCTACCAAAAACAGGAATAAAAACATCCCACACACATTCTGTTGCCTTTGTGGTACTACTTTTACTCTACAGGACACAATATGTGCTCCGCAGCACCCGGCAGGCATTCCATCTCACACAGCTGGTAGTGTGTTCAGGTGGGAAGCCAGCGGGGGGTGTTTTGCCAGTAGGAGCCTCAGCTGGGTTTTGACTTTGTTTCTAATTCACAGAGTACTCTCAGTCTACATGGACACAACATGCCCGTAACAAAAGCAAAGCTGTGTTACATCATCAGCAGGGATTTGAATGTGTGCACAGACACATGATGCCTTCCTGTCTACGTGTACGAGGGAGATACTTATTCTGACGTTCAAAACTAAACGCTTGTTGCTGCATATCTGTGCAACTGAAGACATTTTTAAAAACAGCCCTTTAAATGATCTATTTTGAAACAGAAGGAAAGAGATAGGATAACAAGATGTCATTAAGCTTAATGCATTAAAGCATTATACTTACTCTCATGTCTTAAGTGGTAGAAGCTCAGTTTGTGGAGGGATGCAGGTTCAATTCCCTGACGCTACGGACTGTGGGTGGATTTGTTTCCTCCATTTAAGGGTCAAGGGGCATTGTCCCACATATTGGATTAAAACAATTAGGTGTTGCAAAAACACAAGAGTGGTACGTACTAGGGCTTTCAGTATAGAAATGGTGTCGTTATCCAGCTGAAGGTTAATCCGTGTTCCACTTCAGTGAGTCTGACTATACGCAGATGGAGCACTGGGCAATACATCCTTTAAACAAATCTTTTTAAATAAACAGATTGGAGTGATTCAGTACACTGAAAAGGACTGCTTTCCCCATCACTCTTAACACACATGATCATTTCTCCCATTTTAACTCCCCTCCATCCTTCATCCTCACATCGCCCCGAAACTGAACCAGTCTTTAATCATGAAGGACGTCTGCTGCTCAGAGGAGCACGGAGAGACTTCCTGGAGGAAGCTTCAGCAAGGAAATATAAAGGCAGCCATTCATTTAAAAAGCTGCTATGATGGAGGGTAGTGCTTAAACCACCAGGAGAACTGCTGAGGCGGAGACACACATACCAGTTGCATTTGTACAACAAGAGACACCCAATGGAGGAAGCACACTTTGTATATTCTGATGCGATACAACTAGTATTGCTTTCTTCTGAACCAGTGACGTGTGCCATTAATCTGTGCATGATATGTGTGTACGTTTATTAATAGTAATTCCTAAATGTGACAAAAGCAGTTGTAAAAAAGTCTAGTATAAGTCCCTCTTTAATGCTATTGTAGGTATCACTAATATATTTGTAGATTGTAACATTCTAGATTAGTACCACAGTAAAGGCCGAAAATATATAAGCAAGCACATTTCAAACAATGGTGAAACGTATGTCATTAGTTTGAAAGCTTTATATTTAGTTATTGTTTATAGGGACACATATGGCACATTCTAGATTGTAACACCCAGCCCTATAAGGCTTCATGGAAATGTGGAGATTAGAAAACCAGTGTGAACCAGAATACAGTGTCATACAAAAAAGCATATCAAATATGCAAAGAAGGACATATTGAAAAGCTACTTGGAAACTATGGGATGCTACGGTGGCCCTGAAGTGCAAGACACCACAGCATTTCACAAAACACCACAGCATTTCACATTGGACGGAAAGGGTATTCCTTTAGGCCCTTTAAGGAGAACACTTCTTGTTTATGACTGGACAGAGCCAGCCAGAGAAGCACTGCTGTGATTGGTTGTTTTTGCTACCAGTCAATAAATGACGCTTCGTGATTGGTCAACGCCCGACAGCGCAATATGTCCCAACCGGTCCCTCCCAACACATCAGCCGTTAGCACACACTCAGAGCTCACAGCTCCTCACATCTGTTCAGAAACTGGACAAAAGTTAAACATGTACAAACCACAGACAGTCTAGTGAAAACAGTCGCTGCTTTATTTATGTCTGTATGACGTTGTTGTGAGTGTGGACGGAGCAGCTACAGGTTAGTTTAGCCTGATCGATCCGATTCCATTCAGAAAACACGCATTTTAAAAGCTTTTCGCCTGCCGTCTTGTCTGCAGACTTGTCAAAGCGTTAATTTGTGGTTTTTACTAACCGTTATCAGTATGTAGTTACTTCGGCATCACTTTGAAACGTGTATTACAATTAAATCACGGTCAAATATATTTACTTTGTTGTAGTATTGTATTTACATGGAGATAGGCCCCGCCCCCTCTCCAGCGCCTCTTGTTTGAATGACAGAAGCAAACACAGCTGACAGCCGCGGTGAAACTCGAGCGATTAGAGCGATGCGAATATTGGGTAGTCTACCATAGTATTTACGTGGAGATAAGCCCCTTAAAAACCATGAGTTAATAAAGCATTAATTCTGTGTTTACTCCTGTCATTCAAACAAGACGCTGGAGAGGGGGCGGGGCCTATCTCCATGTAAATCCAACTACAACAAAGTAAACATATTTGACCGTGATTTAATTGTAATACACGTTTCAAAGTGATGCCGAAGTAACTACATACTGATAACGGTTAGTAAAAACCACAAATTAACGCTTTCGGAATCGGATCCATCAGGCTAAACTAACCTGTAGCTGCTCCGTCCACACTCACAACAACGTCATACAGACGTAAATAAAGCAGCGACTGTATTCACCATGACATAGACAGTCTGTGGTTTGTATATGTTTAACTTTTGTCCAGTTTCTGAACAGATATGAGGAGCTGTGAGCTCTGAGTGTGTGCTAACAGCTAACGGCTTGGCTCTGTCCAATCACAAACAAGAAGTGTTCTCCCTAAGGAATACCCTTTCCGTCCAATGTGAAATGCTGTGGCGTTTTGTGAAATGCTGTGGTGTCTTGCACTTCAGGGCCACCGTAGGAACCAGTTTGCTGCTGAATTGTACAGGCTTGGTAGCATTCTTCAAATTGTTAAAGAAGATTACAAGTGGTCAGTTAGCAAGTTCCAAGACTGTACCTTTCACAGAAAAAGCTGTCTGAGAAAAATATGTTTTTTGCACAAAGGTACCGGACATTTGCCACATGAGGCTGTTAGGGTCAGCAAGTGATCAGCCACTACTTCAGTAGTATCTACTCTGGTGTACATGAAGAACAACAGGAGGCCACGGCTCTCTGTTGAACAGGACTTGCGAGTGGCCCTCTCCTCAGTGCCACCAAGGATTACAAAAATCTGCGCGCCCCGACAGGCACATGTATCTCACTAATTTGTAAGACGGCAAAAATATTTACAATAGCACATGTTTCAATGCTGATTGCTGAAATGTTACATTTATAATTGGTAGTTCAGGACCATGGACGATGCAGCTTCCTTGCATTGACAGTTCTCTGTGCTGAGTCTCTGCTGAGTTTCCTTTGCCTCATTTTTTATTTTGACCTTCTGGTTTAAATGAGTGTGTTGCTGCTTTGATGAAGCCTAATTTGATAACGTTTCAAATTAATTTCTGAAATATTTCGTTAATAAATATTTCATGAGTAATATAGTTGTCTTTGTCACATTTTATTTGGCATTAGTACATAATTATGCACATGTACAGATATTTTACATTATATGAGTGATCACACGTGTTATAAGGGCTATTTTGCACAATAGGTGTGCCTTGAGATTTGTACTTTTGGGAAAAGTTTGGGAACCACTGGGATAGAGGATTTCTGCAAGGCTAAAACCCAGCCTTACACAGTCTGTTCCTTCTTCCATTGCTAAACAACAGGGATCTCCAGAAGGGTTTGTCTCAATATAAACCATGCATCTGCGTTTAGTTTCTCAAACTGCAGCGCTTTTCTCCTTTTGGAAATATGTTTGCACCTATTGGCCACCGTAGACAATTCTAGAGTAAATCCACAGTTGAATGTTTTCTTCACCACCACGTTGACAGTAAACGAGCCAGAGGGAACTATTGCATGTGAAGGACAGACACCTGGAGCACTGTACCGATTGAGCTTTTCCAGTCTTTTAAAGTACTGTCAGTACAAACAAATTAGTTTCAAAGAGGAGGCTTTCTTTTGATGTTAACAAAGGAAGACAGTGACAGTTTGCATAAGTAGCAGAGGCAGACACAAGTCCACAAACTACAGGTGGACTCCACTGCCTCCACAGTGTATTCACACTGCATGTTTGCACAGCCGCAGTTATTACCAAAGCGGTTATTGCAATATGATTTCCTCCCAGGCACAAATGTGTTTACACACCTTTGATGCACACACACACCCTTTCCTCTAATACTCCCTCCTGCCAGTGCTCCACGCTCCCTCCTCCGTATGAAATGACTCAACTCAAGGCTCCAATGTGCATTGTCTCGCTCTATCAGCTTTTTACACCCCTGATTGGCCACCGTTTGGCATGTTTCAGTGTAATATGCGTGCTACACTTGTTTTTCCAGCCTCCGGTAAGATGCAGACTATTAGCATGAAATAAATGCCAGCCATGGCACCCGGAATAATTTGACGATCAAGCAAACGTGCCCACGGGAATCAAGGAATTAAACTCTGTGCAGTACATTTATATTTACTCGCCCTATGGGGAAGATCGTTAATGAGAAATGCGTCTATGAGTTATAGTGCAGGAGAGGGGGAAACAGTTGCTGGGCAGGCGTGATAAAGAGTTGACCTCTACTTTATTAACCTCTGTTATGTTCACCAAGTGCTCCCATAAATAGGTTGCGGGAGAATCATTAAAGGATCTCAGCAGGGGAAGCGAGTGGGGACCCCCGCTTCATTAACTTGCACATGCCTGCTCTTTAAGACGTTTGTGTGCACCATTAGCAACAAGTGTCCTCTTAAACACGCCTAACAGGATTTCATAGAAGCCCCGCAGTAAAGACTTCTTCCATAGGCTCGAGAGGAGCAACGCGGCGTCGTCTCCCCATGTTTTCCCCTCAGCTCTGCCCCGAATGCAAACACACACTTCATGATTTTTCCATTGAGCGTCCCCAGTGTAGCATTTCCTTTGAGAGGCTTAAAACAGAATCCCAAAGCGTGGATGTAACAGCCGTTAGGCAAACATCGCCATTGCTTCTGAGAAATGAAGAATGCCAACAGTAAATGTACAAAGTTAGATTACACGCTTGGTATTTTGTTTACCCCTATGTTGCTTGTGGCACATTTTTTTCGAAGACGTTTCTCCTTGATAGATTAATTCACTTTTCCTTATCCGAAATGCATTTCCCCACTTCTCCAGACAAAGTAGCTGGCATATCAGCCGGAAGAGTCGTTACAGGGTGTGGAAGAATGAGGTTTGCTTACATCAAATTATTACAGAAAAGTTCACTTGTATCTTCCTTGTATTTAGTTCTTCAATTTTCTAATTATGTAACTAGAATTGCACTTTGAGAACACGAGCTTCCGCCAAAGCCAAGTGCATTCACGCTCATGAGCTTTAAGTCAAATGGAAACAAAAGGAAAAAGGAGATGTCTTTTTTGATGTTGCTCAGAGCATTTAAAAAACACATGACCTTTCCGAGTCCGGAACTCATTTTCCCAATTATTCTGACTTTACGATGGTGAAGCACAAATGCCCAATCTCGCATTGTTAGTCAAAGTAAACGTGGATCTGCTCTAAAATGTATGGCGTTCTTCCATGGCCAATGCAACACACTCTTACACCACATGACATGAAAATCAGAAATTGCACAGACAAACAAACAAACAAACAAACAAACAAACAAACAAACAGACATGACCTCGTTTACGGACTATATTATATGAAATTGTAAACAAGAACACAAGGACGGACTTACAAGTGATTTCATCATTATTCATCATTGCCTTTAAAGTGATTACATGTTAAATGCTTTTGATTGCTTTTTAATTGTGATTAACTGTAAACATGATGAAATAGTTTTAACGCCTAATAATAATACTAAAGCTGAGTGATATGTCAATTACTACAATTTATAAATAATTATGAGTTGTTAAAGAGGCCTTATTATGCTTTGGGGGTTTTCCCTTTCCTATATGTGATATATATGTGTGTGCATGTAAATGGTCTGCAAAGTGGTCAGGTAGCAAGTTCCATCCAGAGAGAGTTGCATTAGCATTATATGGCATCTTTAATTTCTTTCTAAGATGTATCGCCTGCATATTACCTTGTTCCAGCTTAGAAATGTGAATATGTGAGGCTTGTCTTGGTTATATACGATTGTAAACTGAATATATTTGGACAGACAAAACAGCACATTTGAAGACCCTATGGTGGGCTTTATCCTTGACATGATTGAGGTAATATCCCTTTATTGTACACTAAGTTGATTATGTCTGTATTGTATGTCTTAGTCTAGACAGGCCAAGATACGCTTGAATGACACACAGGACACATTTTTAAATGGTTGCCTCTTCCACTGACTAATCAAATAATACAATGTTTAAGTGGAATTCAATTCAGGCCAGACTATAATCTCTTTGCATGTTGGTACACTTACCCTTTTCCGCCTTTTCTTCCAGTATTATACGTTTTAGATTTTGTACATTCTTGGACCAAGCGGGTTATGTTCAGACATTTTGTGAAGTGCAGTTGGAGTGATTTCATTCTGAAATGCAGTGAGCGAGAGGAGTAAACATCCCAGAGTGTGTAAAGGCAGCTCGATGAAACGCTGCACCTGTTGACCTTTCACTTAGTGGAAGGCTGCAGAGCCACCAGAAAAGTGACATGATGCTGCAAACGAGTGTGCGGCCTGGTGCTAATCAATGAGACTCTTGACATTTAAAGCTTGTATCAATCAGCTGCTAATGGGGAAGTCAATAGGAAGTCAGAACGACATGCCACTTTATTATTTATGCTTTTCAATGATCAATTCACTGGAGGACTCGGTGGCGTGTGCGACACCCCGATGGACCCTGCCCAGCTGATCAATACCGCATCTCACAGCGAGCATGATCAAGTACATGTGTCACAGTGTTAGCTTCATGACCGACGAGTTGTAACCAACATTTTTGTGTGTGTGTGTGTGTGTGTGTGTCATATCTTTCATTTGGAGTGGCTAGATTTGTTGATTTATGCCTTTTGTACAAATGTGAATAATGAGACTTTCCCAGCTTCTGCAGCACACACACCTTGAAGCAGGGATCAACAATCAGTGCTGCTTGATTGAGCTGCAGTGATATCATTACTGCACTGTTATGGCCACAAATTATAATCACGCTGTTTTTGTTTAAATATTGAGATCAAGATACGTTATAATTTCTAGTCAACGATTTTAGGGACAACATATTGCACTTCACATTTGAGTAAATAAAGCCATGTTGTGCAACAAACCTGCTAGGTAAACATTGAAATATGATTGCTTTTTGTTCACAGTGCATCTCCTATAATGAAACTACAAATAAAGTTGCTGCAAAACTTTAGGTTAGGGTTAGGGTTCACTTTCAAATCACTTTCAAGTTGTGCTACATTCAAACTAATTCACATATGTTTGCATCAAAATTAGACTTAACAAAGTTTTTCTTCACTTGAAATCAGTGCATTTTCCATTTCTACTTTTTCTTTCTGCTTAGTTTATTCTTCTGTTCTTACTGCTGCTGCAACATTCAGGTTGTCTATGAGCAAAACGTGTATTCCAAACATTAATATCACTGTAAATCATACTCAATTAATTTTTAGAAGCCAGATTTGCAATAGTGAATGATATTGGATAATTGATATTGTCCTACATATGCTTGAGATTTAGATCAAGACATTCTGTAGTAATTATAAAGGGAAACTAAAATGTTCACTCTGGTGTTAGTTACATTACATTACAAACATAGTCCCAAAACACATGCACAAACAGGACCTACTGTGTAAACGTGCATTTGTGGAGAGGTGTAGAAGAGCCAATTGTTTTAAGCCATGGAGCAGTTGGGAGTTTGGTGCCTTGCTCAAGGACACCTCAGCAGTGCCCAGGATGCAAACTGTCACCGCAGCTCCCTGTATTTCGGTCTAATCGTGACTTGGACTGGCGACCCTTATGGTTCTGAAGCCAAATCCCTTCCTTGCTACTGCCATGTGGGCCTTCATGAAGCATTCAAGATAACATGTCCGGCTGTAATGGCCCCCAACGCTCAGAAAACATACATTCTCACTGTCAGCAAGTCTAGTGTGTTGGTTGAAAATGAATGCCTTTTAATGATGATGGCCCCTGAATCTGCCAAAGATGAATTCATGTCATATTGAACATGGCTGCTGTCACGGTAATCAGACCTCCAATTCTGCTTAAGAAAAAATAACTCTTTTATTTGGCTTCCTGAGCAACTTAAATTAGCTCTGGCCAGCAAACCAGTTGGCTCCTTTTAAAATACATACTGTTATCATTCTGTAGCTGGCCATACTTTTAATAAAATACATAAATGTGAAGCTAGCCACATTTGGGGCTATGGATAAACATCTTGACAATGTAAACAACAGCTAAAGCCTTTTACGATCTTAATCACCCTGATGTAAGTTAGTGCTTTAGTCGCTGTTTTGTAAATTAGCAGGAGTCAAGGTGACATTGCCTGTGATTTCCCGTTTTTCACTTCTTATTCAGCACTGTCTCTTCTTCTTTCACATGATGTTTTAGTTATTTATGCCACTTGTTTTTGTTCTTACAAAACAACCCGCAAGCTGCCTGTTTGATTAATGGTGATGCTTACAAGAGGCTTCGGCACTGGAGTTTTGCTCAGAGCAAAGTGCGAAGAGGAATGCATACTGTACATGGGCTGAATGTGAAGAAGATGCACCTTTAGATGCTCTACTTCCATAATGAGAGGAATACATAATGTCAGTATAAGGTCGTCGTACTTTAAGCACACCTTGTACACTATGTGAGGAACTATTTTCGTATGTTTGCCAATTTAAATGCCAAGAGTTCCAATTTACTCTATATATCTTTGCTAACAAGCTGTGTCATCTGTTGTTTAATTAATACAAATGTGTGCTTTTTAGTCCAAAGTTTGTGAAGGTGGTCAAACTTTTGAAACATAGATTTTCCCATCTCAAATCTACGTTGGCCGACAGGGGCAAACGCGCTACAGCGGCCCAAAACTGTGGTTACGTATTGTAACCCTAGTACTGTAAGCACAGGCGGAGCCCTCTACTGGACTCTATGGGTACTTCTCTTCATCAATGACACACAAGCGTTCTATTACTGAATTTGCATAAACGTAGCCGGCCAATCAGGGCGAGCCTACCCGAACGCGAGCGCAGGCCTCACAGTATATTAGGCAGCTACACCTCCGACTGTCATCCTACACCCTCTTCAGCTAGTGGCATAGGAAAGACAGGGCCCCTAGGTAGAGGGCTCCACCTGTGCTTATAGAACTAGAGTTACAATACGTAACCACCGTTCTATCTCACACAGGCTCCGCCCTCTACTGGACTCTATGGGTACAGTGGGTCGAGCCCCAATGAATGAACGCCCTGTCGCCTCACAACATCGACCCACCACACTGCTCCTGATCGGCCTTTGGTTGACAGCCATCGCACCCCAAATACCTATCACCCGGTTGTGACCGTGGAGAAGTCGGGCTGAAATTGGTCTGAATAAGCCCATAGCTCAACCCTGCAGGTGTCAGCACAAGTGACTACACACTGCGCACCACATTTCCCAGGTCCCTAAGGAGCATGGGAAGTGTATTATGTCCAAGGGGAGTCAGATACTGACCCACAACCCTCCTCCTTTCACCAGTCCTGTGTTGCCCCAGCAAGCAGACGATGAAAAGGAGCCAGACATGTCCAAGAGATAGAACCTTATGAACGGGCCTGGCGTAGACCAAGACGCTGTCGTGCATATGTCCTCCACACGCCGTTGAACAAGGCTGTCGACACAGCCATACCACGTGTAGAGTGTGCACGGACCCCGTGGGGAAGGCTCTCCCCGCCTGCATCTCATAGGCATGTGAGATGCACTCGCAAAGCCATCCTGCCAGGCGTTTCTTGGACAGAGCTTTACCAGCCACACCATCCCCAAAGCATACAAACAGCTGTTCAGTGCGTCTAATAGAAGCTGTGCGCCCTACATAACATGCTAACACACAAACTGGCCAGAGGAGGTGCAATTTTGCCTCCCTGTCACCTGTATGTGGTGGAAGACTAAAGCCGTCTAGCTGTATAACCCTCGACCTGAATGAACTCCTTAGGTTCTTGGGAATAAAGGAGGGGTTCGATCTGAGTGTCGCCCCGCTACGGTCACCACGAATCAAAAGGCAACTCGGGTGCACCGATGGAGCGGTCAGTTTGCATACTCTCTTGGCAGAGCTCCAGAGGCTCAAACGGTTCTGTAACCAAAGCCTCGAGCACCAATGGCAGTTCCCATTGTGGGGTGAAGACATGGAGACTGGGCGCTGTCTCCTAACCCCCTGCAAAAAACGCTTCATAAGTGGTTGATTAAAGAATGATCTGCTGCCAAATCCCTCATGGCAGGACGAGGTGGCTGCTGCATACACCTTGACTGTGGCATGAGCAAGCCCCTTGTCCACCAGTAGCTGTAGATAGAATAGAGCCCAATGTACAGGACATAGGCTCTAGACTCCTTTCCTCACACTAACGTTGGAATCCCAACCACTTTGTCCTCTAACAGGCTGTGGTGGATCCCGCTCTTGCTGCCTGGATAGTCTGTATAACATTGTCAGTCCACCCCTTCTCAGCCTGTCTCCTTTCAGGAGCCAAGCCTGGAGAGATTGGTCCAGAGTGGGTAACGACCCTATTGACAGCGCCCCCAAGAACTGAGGAACGGTCCAGGACTGGCCCACCATCATTTTTGTCACTTCTGCGTATCACAGTGCTGAGCGGCGAGCTGGGTCTACCAGAATGACCGACAACTGTTCTCGTATCACCATCTCTAGGGGTGGGGGAATGAGACAGAGCGGTGGAAAGGCGTAGAGTAGCTTTCTTGGCCATGGTTTGTGTGCAAACGCATCCACCCCCAAGAATAGATTGTCCTACCGAGCCAGGGAGAACCATAGGGTACAGTGGTACCTCCGCTTTCCCAAACTGGGCCCAGATCTGGGTGAAGCAGCATCCATTCGTCTGGCAGGGGCCCACCTCTTGACATGGTCGGTCCCCCTGTTCTCCAGTCCTGGAATGTGGAGGGCCTTTAGAGATAAAACATTCTCTGAGGCCCACAACCACAGGTTCTCCGCTGTGCTCAACAAGGTGGCGGAGCGGACTCCGCCCTGCCTGTTGATGTAAGCCACTGTGGTGCTGTTGTCGCTCCTCACCAGCACATATTTTCCCTGTAGTAAGGGTCTGAAGTGCTGTAGGACCAGTACTACTGCCTGTAGCTCGAGAAGGTTGATGTGCCGGGTCTCTGTCAGAGGCCAGCCACCACCTATAGCTCTCTCTAGGCAGGTCCCCCCCCATCCTGTCACAGATGCATCTGTGAACACCGTGACGTAGGAGGTCACCCGCCCCAGTGGAGTCCCCCTTCAGCAGATGCTTTGGGGACCCCCAGTATCGGAGGTTGCCCTCCACTGAGGGGGGGATTGTCACCAGATGTCGTTTGTGTCTCTTGGGTTCTAGGCTGGCAAACCACCTCTGTAGGTGACACATGTGCAATAGCCCCAGCGGTACCACGTGGTGAGCAGCCACCATGAGACCCAGGGTCTGCATGATGGTCAGGACCGTCACCGTTGCCCCCCCGTCACAGTCTGCAAACTGCCTGAAGCAGGGACGTCTGTCTGTTCTCTGACAGAGTGGCACGTAGCCTGCCCTCTCTCTCGATGGGGGCATACACCTGTCTCTCGATGGGGGCGTACACCTCGCTCTTGATGGGGGCGTACACCTCGCTCTCGATGGGGGCTGCATCGAGCAAAATCCGGCAGCGGGGGCAGAGGTTTCTTGTTCTCCGCCCAGCCTGCTGCCTGTGTTTTGGAGCAGATCTGCTGCTAGGCTCTCATCGAGGGGGGGCACGCCGGGATATGAGGTCTCCGTGCGGCCCTGCACCCTCAGAATACCTGCCACCGGAGCTCTCGTTTTCAGTGGCTGTTGCCACGATGCCTCCACACACTGCCAGATATCTAGCAACAGGGGCGAGACGAAAGCCAGTTGCGCCGGGCGGGCCGCAACGTCAAACCCCTGTTGGAGGCGGCTTCCCGGCTTCGGCGGCAGTGGTGGGGGAAGCGGTAGTCCAACATGTTCAGCCGTCATGGCCATCTCCAGGGGGAAGTCCTGGTGGGCAGACATGTGCAGTGGACTTCCGCCGACTCCGGACCCGGAAGTGCTAGACACCAATGAGGCGAAGTCATCTTCTTCCTCCTCAGCAAATGGAGCCATAACCCGCACGGCTGGGATGGCGAACGTTGGTGGCGTCGCCTCGGCCATATCCTGGTCTCCCACGTCCACCACCTCGAGTTCAGCCTGGTCGTCGGTCTCATCGTCGTGCGCGGGAGTGCTCGGCAGGCAGTGCAAGACGGGGACGCCGTCTTCAGTGTGGTCTGGTCCCAGGCACTCAAAACAGAGCTGGTGGGGATCGGCACCCGCTATTAAGCCGGGGCATGAGGGACAGGCACGGGTTTCCTGCAGTGGCGACTCCATTTGCTTGCTGGAGGTAAGATACTTCTTTTACTTTTTTTCTTTGTTTCTCTGGTCGTTGAAGAGATGACAGTCGGAGGCCTTATATACTGTGAGGCCTGCGCTCACATTCGGGTACGCTCGCCCTGATTGGCCGGCTACGTTTATGCAAATTCAGTGTGAGAACGCTCACGTGTCATTGATGAAGAGTAGTACCCATAGAGTCCAGTAGAGGGCGGAGCCTGTGTGAGATAGAACACTTGCATTAGGAGAAACGAGCTGCACTTTAAAAGGGCACATAAAAAAAATACAAATTTGCCAAAACACATGCAAACAAACTTGAAAGACAAATATACTAAATTGACGAAATAAAAAAAATTAACCAATGGTAAATGTAAAAAGGGCTTTTGCATTGGATTGCATAAAACAGAAGTTGCCCACTCATGCATAATAAAGTAATGTTTGTTTGCTCAAAGCTCAACGTTGTTTTGCTTCTAAGTCACATTTCAAGCAGCTTAGAAATAGCCAAACTAATTACCACGTTTGGTAATGACACAATATGCACTGCCTGTGTAGCTGTGTACTCTTTACACAGGAAACACAACAGAGAAATATAATTGAGAATATTATACGCAAGGAAAATAGGATGTCTGCTTCACTGAGTGTAAGTCGTCATTTGACTTTCAATTATTTTTATTTTATATGTTTATCTACTACAAAGAAAAATGTAAAGGTATATTCACTCTTTTTATTTACCACTTATTTCCTTTTGTCGTTTCTTTTTAGTATGGAGGATCTGGTGGTCCAGTTTTCCAACTTCTTTATTTAGTTTAGTTTAGTAGTTGCATTTAAATAGGGGGACCAGACTTCCTCCATCTTTTTTTCCTTTTTGTCCATGCAGTCCTCCAGACTCTCATGGTTTGATTACATTTGAAAATATGTTGTAACAGTCTTTTGGGTTAGGCGTCTTAAATTCATGTAGTAGGTCAGAACACCAAGCTATTTTTGCCTTAAAGTTGGGCAATGTAATATTGTTTGGATTGAATCACTACTGGAGGCCATTTGAGGAACTGCGGTCTTTTGCACTTTTGCATTGGCTCCACCTTTAAACCTACGTTTTCCAAATGTTTCTTAGAAAATATATGGCGCTTGGTTGCTAACCGCTCCCTCAACTAATTTCTCATCTGAATTTCCTGTTTTGTGCTAGACTACCTGAAATCAACAAGGTTAATGAGAGCAGAGTGTGTGTGCCAGAAAACCAAAACAGTGATCCGAAACTAAAATACTCTGTAGAACTAATTTGGAACTGCAGAGTTGGGTGGTAATTCGCTTTGGGTTCATGTCTCTCAGTGACCTCTATCACAATTTAATGAAGCATAATATAAAAAATATTGATTAGTGCAGCCCTAACGAGCACAGTATTAAAAAATATACATCCTCATAGAAGAGAGTTTTATTTCCCAAGAGATATTGGAGGAAGACTTTTAAGCTCCTCATTTAAAGTCTTCTTCCGTGCACGTTTAACAGTATGTCAAATACTCTCATGATTAATATTTAGTTTAATGTGGGTTGCCCATATGAAAAAACTCTGAAAGGGATCTTAAAGCACACATACTTTGTCTCCCTTGAAAAATACTGCATAGTATAGTTTGTTATTGAAATGGAAGGAAGCTCCAGGGTCTGATTTACATCCCAAGAGCTGACATGCTTGCTGTAAAACGTTCACTATATGCTAAAGCTAACTCTCTATCTGTCTAGCTATCTCTCGATCACTTCTGCTGCCGGTAAAGAGACTATGTTCTGCTTATTTGAGATGTGTTTCCAATTTTTAAAAATTGAGAACTTACACATATGCAGTAGAGGAATGGTGAAAAAGAACCTCTCTAGTAAAGTAACGTTTGCACAGATACAAATCAATATAGTCAAGGTTGGGCATTTTACTGACATAAACATAAGAAAAACACATTTTTGAATTGATTGTTCTTTAATTTCCTATGCTTTTTATATAAGATGGCATCACAAAAACGTATGAAACATTTAAAAGGAATACAAAAAGGGAGCACTTTGAGGATGGCGTAATGCATAGTCCAGCGAAGCACCACCACCAAGCCTTTCTCTGGTGTCAAGCTTGTCTTGGTTTTCAAACATCTTAAGCCAAATCCACATGTGAGTGAAATGAAACCAGTCCCTGTGCCAATAACCGTTGACCAGGAGCCATCAGACAGGAACACAGAGGCTCTGAAGAAACACTTCCCAACATTAAATAGTTAAAAAGACATTAACAGATGTGGCAAAGTCGCCACACACAAAGACTGGCAGCCTTAGAGGAGCAGCCTGAGTGCTCTCAGGCCACATCCCCAGCTCCGTTTATGATCTGTAATGGGATTGTTGAGGAGCACCGGCAGCATCCTCATCACAGGACAAAAACCCCTTAATGGGATATGATTCGCCACGAAAGGGCGAGGATGAGCTTTTCACTGAACCCACTTATCCCCTGAAACCTTCACATCGTCACCCGTCCATTCACCTAGTGGAGTCTGGCATGTCCTTTCACTAGCCTATCACCCCCACCATTCCTGTGGCGTAGCTGGATTTGTGTGTGTGTGTGTGTGTGTGTGAGAGCCTTGCACAGACACAGATGAAGAGACAGAGCAGCAGTGCCATGAGAGACACAATTTGTGGCTTATCGGAGCCAAGCCCCGGCATGCTCAGCAGCCCTGACAGGCTCAAGGGATGGAAGTGCATCTTGTTCAGCTGCCAAGAACACTGGAAGTGAAACCAGAACGTTGACGCCACTGTTTTGGAACTCGCCAGCACCTCGAGACGGCTTATCTTCTCAGCTGGAGCACAGAAGAGTGCACTGAGGAAAAAAAGTTTCATGAAGTGAGACTCAATAATGTATAGCTCGGCTTTGGGGTAACAAGTCAGCGTAGATTTGTTAAGCAACAGTCACTCATACAGGTCAACCTAAACAATCATCTGAGGCAAACTAAAACAGATGTTCATGATATCAGTCTGGATAACTTTGCCTCGTATGCATCACTTTTTAAAGAGGACATTATGCAAATGTTCAGGTTCATATTTGTATTTACTTTTAGTGCTTCTACCGTGACACGTTTACACGCTTTATTATTCAAAAATAGTCTTTCTTTTTCTCATACTGCCTGTTCTGCATCACCTATTTCCACCCTCTGTCTGAAGCCATGCCCAGTCTACTCTGATTGGTTTGCTGGCTGGCTCTGTTGTGATTGGTCAATCGCTTTAGCCATCGAAAACCACTTATATGCACAAAATGCTACAGGGAAGAGAAAACCCAAAAAGCATAGTAGTTCTTCTAATCTCGTTGTCAAAAGGCCCACGACTTCATGGATATCAAATACTTCACTTGTACGCTTTCAACAGTTCTGATAGTTGCTGACCCAGGATAGAAAGCACTAAATAGTTTGGTATTTGGTTGGTGAATGAATTAGTAAGTTTAAAGGAATACTTCAGCCACCAAATGATCATTTCCATATCAACTACTCATGCCTTGCTAGCTTAAATTCTCAGTATTTGTCACATGCTTCAACGTTAACTGTCGAATCCAAAACAAAGAAAAGTCTAATTTTTTCAGTGGTATCATTATTTCCGAACACACGCATGTTCACCTTACTATTTAAAACACTTCGACATAGACGGTCTAACACTCTCACACTCTCACAGGTGTGCTACTGGTACATGTATGTGTCTTTATGCAGTAGTAATACATTTAGTTCGGCCAGAGCTAATTTGAGGCTTCAGTAGTGTGTTAATTAAATGAAGTTGGTATCTTTGTTCTGGTCGATTTGTGTATATTTATTGCTGGTGTTTTGTACCAGCTATGCATATAAACGGATTGATTTCCCCACCGTGGCTCAGGGAGCAAACACCATCATGGGAAACATAAATAGGAAACTAAAAAGACCAACTTTTAGTCAGCTTGTTTACATCCGATGGAGACTCATATTAGAAATGGCTAAACTTGCAAACAACGAGGACTGTGGATTTCATCCCCAATTTCGAACTGTGTAAGCAGCAATATTGGAACAGTTCATGACCATAGTACGTAAATTAGAAATAATTACAGCAATAAATTACTTTTTTAATTGGCAAGTGCCGTGGCATGATTGCAATAGAGGAGAGAAAGCTAAACACACTCAAGTATAACAACTTACATTTTATGAATGGATTCAGTATTGTTTAGGATTTACTAATGACTTTAATGAAATAGCTTTCTATCATAGCATTGACTTTCTTCCCAAATACAGCATTATTAAAGAACTAATGAATGACATATGTCACGTGATGGAGCACATGCACAATACTGGACTTCATCTTCTCCAAGGGGATGATAACATCTTCCTCATCTGAAGATGTGGTGACAAATTATGCTAATTTCCTCATTCCCTTGTTTTTTTTAGACGACTATCTCCGAGCACTAAAATCTTTAGAAAATGGTATATCACCAATAACACGAGTCCATTATTCATTCAGACATCTGCCTCGTCTTGGGTCTTGGATAAGATCTTGGAATTTTAGTTCAATGTCATTTTCCACACTAAAGTACAGGTAGTCCTTTGTAAGACAAAAGAAGCACCAAGGAGAATTGCTACGCTGGTCAACATGAACAAAATATGAGTTTTGAAAAGCCGAATGCAGGTGGATAGACAAAAACGTTTCCAGGTGCATAAAAACCTGTATAAAGAGAGCCTTTGAATTTATGTTTTTTCTCTGAAAATTGCAAGGCAGTCCTTGTACTGCGTCACCACAAACAATAATGATATGCTGCTGTTGACAGGCTGTCAAACCTTACTTTGTATGTATCCCTTGAACTTCTAATCCCTTGCGTCATGCAATAAATGCAAATTCAGAAAGCTTAACAATTAAAAGTATGTCTAAATGCTTCTTGCATATACCTAAAAAACAATTAAATATACATAACATAATTTGATTCTATTATAAAACATTGGATGAAATTGAAACACTTCTCCTTCTACTTTTATAGTCTACCTACAGGATGTTTAGAAAAATATATTTGTTTGCGGTTATCCTGCAAACACTCAACTTCTTTGCTCCCATGCAACTTCCCACAGGCCCTGAAAACTTGATTAAAAAGCATAAAAAGAACAACCACCATTTTTTAATGTTATCAACCGATTGAATGGCCGTCATCAGCTTTAGAGACGTAGGTCGAAAGGGACCTGCTACACAATCTATCAGCTTTTATGAACAATTCACACAGATGTTTTAAAAAAAAGAAGCTATACAAGAAGATGTCACCAACCTCCACATATTGCCTTTTCTGAGCTGCAGCGTTCTTTGTTTCATTGATTCCAAAGAAAACCGAGCGCATGGCATTGGAGTGCTTCTAGTTCAAGCGAGTGAAGTTACTGAAATTGCTTGAAAAATGTATTCAATGATTTGGCACTGTCCGTCTGATGAAAATCATAACACAGGCCGAACATAGATTATTTTTATGTAAATGGGACGGGTGGACACCGGATGTTAGTGCCGATGAGTGTGAGACTTATATCGACTTCCTCCCATGCTATATGTCTGTCTGACCTCATTTATACAAAGTGTGATAGCAGGAATCTTCTGGTTGGTGCTTATAGTGAAAGACAATGTAATAAAATGTATAGTAGCATCAACAGGTGATACATCAATGCCAGTTTGTCATACAACATCGGTAATACGTTGTTGACATATCGTTGTCATAGAAACACTGTGTGTGGGACTTCCTCAGCTCCTCACCAGGGCTTTTCTACCAGAAAAAACTTCACACTGTAGTAAATGCAGTTTGGCCCGTGCAAAGCTAAAATAGTAGCTATAACAATAGTTACGTCTGTAACTACCGCCAGAGGCGGTGCTTTAGCACTGGGTATGTCCATCGCGCGTTTGCGCAGCTCGAGTACCAATAACAACTAATACCTCATTCACACCAACGGTGTTTCAGGGCCCGTTCGGAACTGGAGCTTGAAAAGCACCGGGTTTTCCTGTTCACACCGCAGCGGAGCAGCCTCTTAGCTCCGGAATCCGGTTCATTTCGAGCACCAAATAATTGTCCGGCCAGAGCAAAAGCACCGCATACGTCACGCTTACGTCGAGGCGGGGGCGGGGGCAGGGGCGGGATCAACTCCTGAACAACAACAAAAAGCCCGCGTTTTATCCAGTTTGTACACAACGATGGAGAAACTTAACAAGCAGCAGTGGTCCACTGAAGAGACCAGCTACCTGCTGGGAATCTGGTCTTCCGAAGAGGTACAGAGGAAGCTGGAGCACAATCGGCCATTGTTGTTGTTGTTGTTGTTGTTGTCGGTGTCAGCTGTGAGGGGTTTCCGCGTGGTTTGGCTTTGTGAAGCAGGCACGCAAACGGTTACGTCATGACACAAACGATGACGCAATGACGCAGCACCAGTCGGACTCTGGGCAGTGTGAAAAGAGCCGGAGCTAAACTGAAGAACCGGTTCTGAACCTGAAAAGCTCTAGCATGGAGCTTGAACCGGAGTTGCGTTGGTGTGAAGGATGAGGTATAAGTCACCTGTGACCCATGTGAGCACTGCCTTCACCAGCCGAGTTAAACAATGGAGCTCAACAGAACATGCAAGATGTTAGCCAAGCTGCTGCTGCTAACAATCAAAACTGTAGTTACAGTAGTAACCGTGGCCGGTGCTTAAACGTGTCAGCGAAACGGCTGCACACTAGCAATAATTAATATAATATTGGGATGGATGAAACCCTCTTTAATGGCCACACATGCAGAGCACACAGCACACACAGTGCTGACACAGGGGTTGGGCAAAGAAATATAAAAAATCAGCACCTCTGATGTTGTGTTTAGTGCCAGCTGGACGACGTCATGTTGACCTTGCCTTGCTTGCACAGATTCCATGAAACCAGGCCATGACCCTTGCCTCAGCACCCTCAACTCCAACACACACTTTCTCTTGCTTCAACATTTTCTGTGCTGCAACAAAGCCTGACCTTGGTGCTTGTTCTTGTGGCGCTAAGTAGAAAAAGAACATCGGGTCAAAATGAAGCAGTGTTTCTGGCAGCAGGGCAAGGCGAGGGGAATGGTTCACACACCGGGCGATGCTGCTGTTGATTGTGATTCATATCATAAATATGAAGATTTTGCTGATCTGTAAATACATTAAAGATATGGGTTTTACAATAATGCAAGATATCACTTTGGAAGACGCTGCTGAAGCTTTACAGCCGCAGAGCTCTGCTGGGAAGCTCATCAGTAAACCCTGAGCAAAGCTAGCAGCGGTTTGTCAGTCCAATTATGTCCAAAATGCCCCTTCTGCTGGCTGTGTGCATCTCTTTAGTAGACACAAACTAACTGGGATTAGCCAGATGCTCAGGTAGGATTTTGTTTTTACATGTAGAAGCAAATACCAAGGGTCAGGTTAGGGTTACATCATTTAGGGTTGCATAATCTCATTTCCTTTTACAGTCCTCTAAAGCAGACTGTCAGGATGTTTATATCGAATGCATCATGAACCGTATCAGATACTTGTGGTGAGTCGGTGTCAGGGTTGGCGAATGGGCCACTATGTAGTCACCATCAATCAATCAATCAATGTTTATTTATATAGCCCAATATCACAAGTGTTACATTTGTCTCAGTGGTCTTCACTGTGTACAGAATATCAGTATGACAATACGACACCCTCTGTCCGTAGATCCTCACATCGTACAAGGAAAAACTTCCAAAGAAAACCCAGTTTAAAGGGAAAATGGGAGAAACCTCAGGGAGAGCAACAGAGGAGGGATCCCTCTCCCAGGACGGACAGACGTGCAATAGATGCCGTGTGTAAATTGAAAAGATAATACATTTGCTACATAGGTAGTCCAAATGTTTGGAAATGCATGTGTGTATAATAGGAAGATGAATCCACGAGGATATCCATCCAGGACCTATGATCCAGGACCACAGCCACGTCTCGCGATCCAGGGCTCGCGATCCAGGACACAGGACCGCAGGATCATCCATGACTCCGGATCCCAGCGTATATAGACACCAAAAAGAAAGACATTTGGGGAAGCTGGGTTAATCGGAACATGAGAGTACACAGGTATAGACAGAGAGAAGGAAGAAGTAAGATGTCCCCCGACAGACTACGCCTATATCAGCAAAACTAGGGGCTGAATCTAATCAGCCCTAACTATAAGCTTTATCAAAAAGGAAGGTCTTAAGCGCACTCTTAAAAACGGATAGGGTGTCTGCCGCCCGAACACAAACTGGAAGCTGATTCCACAAATGTGGAGCTTGATAAGAAAAGGCTCTGGTGGTGACACGAGCACTTCGAGAAACATATGATTCAATCTTAGGTTCTCGCCTGCCGTTATGAGAACAAACCTGACTGAACTGTCATGTACTGTGGATTCACGCTTCACGTTTCCATGGACCACCGCCGCTGAGTGACAAGTATGAGAGGGGGCTTTATCTGTCACCTTACAGGCATTTCATTATAGAGGAAAGATGGTGGATGCGGTTGGCTGTGTTACAGAAAAAGGCTTAAAGGTCCCATGACATGGACATTTCTACTGATCATAATCATAATTCCATTCCATTGTTGTCTACTAGAATATATTTACATTGTTCAATGTTCCAAACTCACATTGGTTTCTCACAGCATCTCTGTATAGTAGGTGTACTCACATTCTGTCCTACACGCCTTGTTGGAGCTCCTGCCCCCCCTCCCTATGAGCCTACTCTGCTCTGATTGGTCAGCTCGCCCACTCTGTTCTGATGAGTCCACCACCGTTACTGCGAAACATCAGTGATCATGTGTTACAATGGCGTTTGTTAGAACCAGAAAATGACCCCAGCAATGACAAACAGATGAGAATGCTGCGTGGGGTCTGGGGGCCGTGTTGGCGGGAAGTGTCAGGCTCGCTGCTGCGCCCTTTGAGGCTCGACGAGCGGACAGTGTGAGCTGGATCACTGGTGTCGTTTCCTGGTTAACCACGGAACTCAGCCTGAGCACACACACCTGGCTGTGAGTGTGTGTGTGTGTGTGTGTGTGTGTGTGTGTGTGTTGTGTGTGTGTGTGTGTGTGTGTGTGTGTGTGTGTGTGTGTGTGTGTGTGTGTGTGTGTGTGTGTGTGTGTGTGTGTGTGTGTGTGTGTGTGTGTGTGTGTGTGTGTGTGTGCGGAGATCCGCGGCTGAGAAAAGATAAGGCTGAGTGTGTGTGTGTGTGTGTGTGTGTGTGTGTGTGTGTGTGTGTGTGTGTGTGTGTGTGTGTGTGTGTGTGTGTGTGTGTGTGTGTGTGTGTGTGTGTGTGTGTGTGTGTGTGTGCGGAGCTCCGCAGGTTGGTCCATTTTGAAAAAAATGGAAAAAGAAAAAAAATGTACTCGCTACAGGGTGTAGCATGTCATTGGACTTTTAAGGACAGATTATGCAAAGGTTACGAAGGGGACTTGGACACATGTAGCTTTGTTTCTCCTTTATCATTCTGAATTGCAGATCTTGTGACGGTTATGTTACATGGATCAGGCTCTGATGTTTCACGGAGGAATTAAATGGGACACGAGGGATTTGGCTTTGCACAAGGGCGGAAGGCTAGTTCTCTTAACTGTTATTCTTCTCTGTGCTGAACTACTTCAGGGGGTGCCGTGAAATGAACCGAGTGACTTTGTCGATCTTCACACTGCAATGACAAGTCACGTAATGGACTAACTCTGGAGACTCAGCCGTGGAACTGATGGTGTGGCTCTATGTAGTGTGACGGCTTTGACACGGTCCCACAGCTGCGCTCGTGTGGTCAGGGCAACGGGCCGACGCGATGGCGAGGCCAGCTAGAGGTAACGACACAGGGGAAGAGGGATAGTGTTCTTCCTCAGCCAGTAGAGTTTGACAGGTTCTTGACTAGACGTATCTCGGAGCACAGTCTAGCTCCTTTCCCTTTTGCCCCAGACACGTTATTCACTGATGAGGAGCCATCCTCATTTAGCGCTGCACTATTTAGTGCTCATTAATGACTGTGGAGAAGCAATATTTGCAAATTAGAAGAGTTGAAACGATGATGGGAAAAACATATTTTACAATTCTTTAAATGTGTAAGTGTTAGTTTTAAGTACTCTAAACTTTGGGCATGGTTTTATTTTCAGAGATGCCTTCAAGTTGGAGGATCAGGAGGTCGAGTCTTTCAAACAGTCTGACCTATTGTAATGGGAATGTGTGCAGTTGGATATATCGTAGTATGACTCATGCTAACTCGAGTATCTTTTGGAGAGATGGTACGATACACTCTGCTGACAACTTGTGATGGCAACAGTGCAGGGATTTCCCAGCGGCTAACACAGGCATGGCTACTGTGCTCCCTAGGTTTGGCCTTATGCCTTCATAACAGTGACAGACGTAGATGCTCCTGTAACGCTCCAGCGAATTGTGGCGTTTGCCTCTTTACTGCCATCACAGTTTTCAGACTCCAGTGTTTTTTGTTGAGATTCTGAAGTCTTATAGAGTACCATCGGGTGAAATGCTGCACACATAATCAGTGGTGGGATTTTTTTTTTGTTCAATTATTCATGACGATAGTTTTAATCAAATTGTCTCCTTGTCCTTAATCTTTGAGTTAAGTTAATGATTTCCAGGACTTTAAATCATTGTTTTTCATGCCTATGGTGTTTGGCCCTCACCAAGGGAAACATGAATTACCTTGCACCTAAAAGAATGGCATCTATGATTTACTGGTCTTATTTGTTCAAAAAAAGTTCAGGAAATGGCACGACAGGAGTTTTTTTAACATATGTGAATATTTGCTTTCTTTTTGATAATTACTTATAATCTCCACACTCAAGTACATTCATTAGAGCCATAACAAGCTAGTATCCAAGCTTAGCATGTAGTCAAAACTAGCCTGCTCTTAAAAGTATAACAAATTCAAATCCACCTGAAGTCACTGCACTTGTGTATAATGTGCCAAAAGCAAAGCTATGGCTTTAGTCCCATACTTAAAAGACTGAGTTAACATTTTGGGAGAAAAAGAGCATCACATTTGTTTTATTCTTACTGATATTAAATCACTTAATCTTCTCAAATGTGTGGTTTCTGCAAGTGTAGTTGGTTCGTATCTGTTATGAAAAGCTGTCGGTGCATTCCTCTTGTAGGTCTGATGGCTGTCAGCACGGCAATGGCAGGGCTGAGCAGCATTTTTCATACACTGCACCAGATTGTATTCGGCTATTACTGAATAAAAGAATGTTGCCACGCTAATTTCTGTCTTCTTACCTAATCTGTCCTGGCATGCTCTCACAAAATTGATCTGCATCCTTCTGGATCCGTTATAGCAGCACAAGCCATTTTTCTTCAATGATTTATCTTACATCTGCTGTTGTTTCAGATCATAACGAAGTACATTTCTGATAGCTCATTGGCATCACTTGTGGCAAGCTTATGGGCCAATCATGACAATGACAAACGTTCTTACATGTGTCAAATTAATATGTAGGGTGGCAGGCCAACCCGATTTCCAGTTTCTAACTATTTTACATTATTGTAATGTGATTTGTGCATTTGTCCAAATTTTTCTTAAATCCCTTCAAATACGTCCACAGTAATTGGGTCACGATGACCTTGACAGCTAAGATGGATGATTCTGGGGAAACATATAAATGGTGCCAACCCCGTTAATTATATAATGAAAAACTCGACTGAGCAAAATGATGCTTTTGATGAAGCGTTTGGGTCTGTGTGTTTGGATCAGTGAGTGTAGGCGCTGACCAGTTGTGGCTGTGAGTCATTTATCTCCAACCCAGTAGCTGCCTTCGTATTGAGCAGGGCTCAATCAGGCTCGCCACTGAATGCCAGCTGGCTTTAAGGGCATTAGAAAAAAACAACAACAAGCGAGCAGAAGTGAGACCTAGCTCTTACTCTGATTAAACATCAGGGCCATCAAAGGGGAAGGAAACCATTAGAGATGGATTGTATTGGCTTTGTGACGATATGTGCTTTTATTTTAAAGAAAGATACATCAGCACAGAGAGGTTCTGGTCTCTTGCAACTCACCAAGGATGTCATTGGTCAAGCCCAGTAAGAGGAAAATAGCTTTCAAATATATATTGAATTTCCATTATTTCTGTACAAAGGAAGGACAATTGTGGGTAGAACTGAATAAATACAGGTCAAAGCTAAACAAAAAGTGGCACGGTATAATCGCATCTGAAAAATACATTATGGTTGCCAAAGAAAAAGCCCTGTGAATAAGTATCTAGTTGCATAACAGTTTAAGTCTAAAGCAAATGCCCAGAGAATCCACAGAAACGTATCATCATTAGTATACTTGCAAACATTGCCAACCAGTGACAAACAACATAATTTATTCAGCATTAATATGGAGCAGTTGGCGGGTTTTAACGCTGTGAACGATGTTGCTGCTCATTGTAAAGTGTATGCAATGCCTGTTCAGTTTCAAAGCTCACTGCCCTGGGTACCTACCATCTGGTCCATCCCTTTGGATGCCAGCAACTTGCAAGCCAAAGGCGGGGCGTCGAGGTTCCTGCCTCCGATCCGAGTGTAATGATCGATTTTCACCATGCATCCCACAGCCTTGGCAGGCGGGAAAGAGGAAAGACACTGGGCTTCTGAGATAATCTAATCTCCCCGCGACACAGTGTTTGACACATCTGCAGCTGGGGAGAGATTGTTAGATTTGTGAATTGATCCACATGCTGGCCCTCTCTGCAGGATCTCTCATTTGAATAAAAAAGGGGGAAATGTTTTGAAGAGCAGCTCAAGACCATCAAAAGAGTCAATAAGTCTCCATGAAGAATGGACTGAGGGTCGTGATCCACAGGGGACGTCTCGAGGACAACGAGGGGGCCGTTGTGAATAACTAATGTGTGGGAAGGTGATGCACAGGAAATATGATTGGAAGGAAGGAAATGGGGAAGTCAACTAGAGAAAAAGAGATGTCATGTTTCCCTTGAATGATTCTTAATCTGTAGGACAGCGAAAATATGACACATACATCATTAACCTCCTGTATCATTAAGATTAGTTATTTAAAGCAATTCCATATATTCTTGTTTAATACTTGACCCCAGTCGGTGCAATTATCAAGTGAGCGCCGTTGTAGCTTACATTTAGATCAGTAATGTTGTGAATAATCTTTGCATTAAGCCCTCACAGTAATTTCATAGGTTTCATTATCACCCAAGGTTGGCTGATCATAGTTCGAATGAGTCAAACGAGACTTGTGTTAATTAACATGCAAACCCTCTCCAGTGCATATGGTGTCTTTATTGCGGACATGGAGCGGATAAAAAGAACAGAAGCCAGGTAACATTAGAAAGCACTTTTTCTCTCCACTCATAAATGTGGGCACACAGACAAGCCTCTTATCGCTAAAAGGTCATAAAGTTGCCCGAAGGGACCGTAAAGCGTGTCCTCTGTCTCTCTCTCTCTCTCTCTCTCTCTCTCTCTCTCTCTCTCTCTCCGATCTCAGCGCCATGCCAGCACAGGAGCAGAGTTCAAATCATAGAGACCCACTTGTTCCATCAGGGATGTGGGAACGAAGCCACGTGGGAGGAAACCGGCACGGGTCCGAATCCGGCTAATGAGGACAAAGACCTGAATCACAAAGCCAAACATATTTAACAGCGGTCAAAGCACATCCAAGGCGAAATGATGAGAAATCGATGCGCACTGAAGGAAGAATCAAACACATCTAAATGAGTTACAGCCCTGGTCCAATGTCTTACTCGACCCTTTTTCAACACTGAGTAGTAAAACTGCAAATCCAGTTCTTTTTTTCCCTTCTTTGGAACCAGCGGGAACACAGTGATTAATTACATCTTCGTGCATTGTCTTCCATCTGGCAGGGTTACTTATCGCCCAGGGAGGAATGACTGCATAAACTGCTACCGTTTCATCTGGAATTGGGTCTTTTTGCCACTAAAAGTGGTCATCATTTCAGTACAAATGGGCCATTTTCAGCAATAATTGAAATCATTTCGTATACATGTATTAGGATACATTTCATGATATGCATGGGTGTTAACGCACAGGCCACAGGGTATTCATGAACTTCAGCTAAGACAAACAGTTTACGGAGCATAATGGTTGGAGGTGTGTACTGTAACACCTGGAGGAAATACATATAGATTGAATTAATAAGCCATAAACACTTACACACACATATTCACCAGGATGGGTTGGTAAAGCCTAAGTATCTGGCAGTGGCTTATGGTGGCTAAAGTTAGCTAAAGTTAGCTAATGTTAGCAAAGTTAAGGAAAGTACTGGGCCAGTATGGTGAATTGATGGTCACTTGTGTCTATTACAGATTAACAATAAAGGCTAAACATAGTTTTACAGCAATAAGTAAAGGGTTGGTGTATGTTAGGTCAGTTATTCAGCTATATATCCCCGAAATTATCTGAAATGAGCTTAAATAAACGTATATTCATTCTAAAGGCATTTGAGATAAGTTAATATTTCTCCATACATTTAATTGACACAAAAAACATAATTTAAGGAAATCCTTTTGAAGCTGACACGATCTTGAAAATATCAAATACTCAAGTCAGATTTAAACTCACGTCAGATGTAAACATGTATGGCTTGCCAATATGTATTTTGCAAACAATTAAACCTGAGTTCGACTAACCTCGGGTTGATGCCGCATCAAAGTACGCACTCTACCTAGTAAAGCCTGTCATGTCGCCTCTCCCCAGCTCCAGCTGTGATCTCATTTGAAGCACAGTGAGAGAAGGGAGCTGAAGGCAGATAGTCAACAGGTGCTGTAGAACAATAAGATGAAAGTTGAAACAGGTTTGAGATTGAAGGGTGAGAGAAAGAAAATAGATATGTGGTCCTTAGCGGAATGAACACTCTTGATTTATTCATGCGTTCTCAAAGTGAAACTTCAAAACAAAAGAACACATTGTAGATCCTTCATCTATCTTTTCCTTGGTGTTCTCTGAGAAAAAGAACACTGTGTAAATCTCAGGCCCATACACTGGGACGGTACCACTGTAGTGTTTTTAAGTTTAATTGCTGGTCTGACATTTGCTTCTTCTTGGAATGGAAATAGGTTTTTATCCTGCATATCTTGTGTTGGTCTTTTTGAGACATCCATTGAGTTTGTGAGGGGAAATCATTTCAGCAAGAAAGTGTTTGGAGGATCCTGAGCAGCAGCTGAGGCTGCCTGCTGTTTGATTGATCTCAGAAATGAATTTAACTTCTTTGCAATATCCTCTTATTTAATTAATTTATACAACTTTTTGAAAATATTTTCCCTTCGTGTAATTTAACTGTTGTCATGGCAATATCATGCAGACTGCGTGGGGGCCTCACCTTGCGGAGGGTGCCTCAACTGAGCTGAACATGCGAGGCAAACACATTTCATCACAACATTAAACATAAGCAAATACAAACTCGAGGTGGCTAGGTAGGTCGCCCCATATTGTTTTAAAGTCTCTCTGCTTTTGAAGGAACTTTAGAAAAACATGCTGGAGCCACAGTGTCTGAAGCAGGCAAGAAAGTGTCAGCGCTTTGATATAGCTCGTTGCCCGCCTCAATGTGTCTGTGAGTATTGAATCAATGCGCCACCATAGCCCAGAAAAACCGATATGTAATTCCCCCCCGGACTCTGCCTGGGTCTGTGAGCACCGGGAGAGAGTGGCGTTCATGTAATAGCCTTTATTCAACTGAAAAGCACACAATGTGAAGGCCAGGCGGCTTCTTTGGAGAGAAGCTAAACACAGAAGCTTCAAAGTGTCTGACTCTTGATTGTAAATGTTGTAATGCTCAGCTTAAGCAGCAACAAAGAGTACGGATTAAATCATGTAAAGATCTCGTGTGAAAAGGGTTAGGGGTTATGACCAAAACAAAGTCCTTAAAGGTGGGTCAGATTAGGTTGAATAGCAATTTGCAACATTAGCTTTAACAAAATGGCTGTTAATGAATGGGACGTTTTTTTAAACATGAAAGAACTCAACTGAACATCAAAGAGGCAGCATCACCTGCACCCCAAACTGCAGGTGCAACAGTCCAAAATCTGATTTATATAACATGTCAAGTGAAACACTGGCGCTAAATAGTGCATAATGAAAATCTGCAATGGCATATAAAGGAATAGCAGTCACAGTTTAAAATGAAATGAAACGTGTAGGACACACAAGTGGGTGAAACATGATGATAACTGGCATGTGATTAAATACAACTCGCCAATTTTTCTCAAGTGAGTATTTTAGCTTCCTTTTTTTAGAATACCTTTAAAAAACAAGGTCCTCTGACAATTAATTGGTTATAGAAAATAAGTCTTCTTCTTCTTGAGCCTTAAAAACATACAGTTTATTCTGCGCTTAGCTTTAAGATGCTTTGGTGGCGCATGTAGCTATTCTGTGTCCTTATGCCTGACTACTGTAATAATGTGTGATATTCTAATTTAGCTTACATACATTCTCCAATGTTCTACCCTGGTGATGAGGATTAACATGAGAATCTTTCTAATTCTAAAATCAGAAACGCCGATGCCAACAGATTTATATAACTTCTAAAATAACATATTTACACTGTGAAATTGTGCGTTAAATCTTCAATTGACTTTGACATTATGTATAATGATGTTCTCACTGCTTAGAGTACAGCACATGTTTGTCTTCTCTCTATACTCTGCAGTAGATCATAATTCAGTTCTTAATGAATCGATGTTAACTAAGTGCTACAGGTAATGAGCTAGACACTCTGTTTAGATTAGAGATCTCACATGTCTGTTTTTAGATGGTGTAAACAAGTCTGAGTGACACGTTGTACATGTATAGTGACGCACTTAGCAATACCATTTTAACATAGGTACACCAATAACATTACATTTGACCAATAAGGGAAAAACATTTGTATATTTGGTATGTTCAGATAAAATACTGTATGAAAAAGAAGCCCTTGGATTGCAATTGATAACTTGACAAATAGATTAACATGCAAAATAAAACATGTTTATGGAAAACAATTATATGTAGGAGAAGGCAGATGTAAGATCACAATGTCCTAAGGGTACACGTGACTTAATGTTGAGGTGGTGCTCCATTTTGTTCCAGCACGCAGGTGTACTAAAATGAAAAGCATTCATACTAGCTTGTGGAACAGAAGGCAGTCAGTAGAGCGTATCTGATCAAATCTATCTCAACAGCCAAGCAGCTCTGATAATAGGGAATTACAAATATAATATCATCCAGCAAACCTTTTCTGTTTCAAAAATCTAACCTCACAAGATGTCTTGCATAATATTTCAGAAGAATATACCTTTGGCATGTAAACTATTAATGGTAACCTCACGGTATTTGGATTGTACATCTTTCGTGTTAATTAAAGTTTAAAAACCAGCACCAGTGTTTAGGAAAGATTTGCCACGGCGTGCATATTAACGGCAACATCTCGGAGCCCGAGCAGTGTGTCTTTTCTAATGGCATTGCTATGTACAGTAATCAGCTGCTCCCGCTAGTTGGATTTGAGTTTCTGCACACAGACCTTTTGCACACACGTTGTGTCCACTTAAATCCGATCTCATCCCTCTGCCCGAGCAGTAGAACGGGATGATGAAAGATGACCCAGATTGCTTTGTGGAGTTGGGCTGTGTGCATTCACTGTGTGAGTGTGTGAGACAGATAACAAGGTGGTGTATAAGTTAAGCTAGTTTTTTTCCCTCTGGCTCTCGTAAACAAAAGGCACGATAAGTGCAATTCTCCACAGACGTGTGGAATTAAAACTTTCCGACCACTCATGCATCCGTTGTCTTTATGTGTACGCTTTTACATCTTTGCATACATGAGGCTTGCCAGACATTCTTGGCAGCCTGTAAGCCTACCTTTTATCCAGCCATGATAATAAGGCAACAGTTATTTTGCCAGTTGTGCCTTAAGGGAGATCTTCCATCCAAATAGGGCAGCTGTGAATATGTAAATATTGCTTCAAATGGGAAGCATGTTTCAAACCACAAGATGCTTGGACCATGATTCCCACGGATAACTTACCCTTTAAGACCACTTGAGGAATACCAAGGCTTCACAGAATATCAGTACTTGTTCCTGTTTTGAATCATTTTTGATTTCATTGTTGGTGAAATAGATTGGATTTTCGTGACACCGTGGATGAGTTACTGGAAGGGACCTTATCACATCAGCTCAGGCACTCCCCTGGCCTTCACATAAAAAGAGCCTTTTATCAACTAGGAAAGGATTCAAAATGACCACAGAAACATAAAACAAATAACGGAAGCCTCACAATGACTGCAAAGACACACAAAAGAACTACAAAGAGTCAAATAATTACTACAAAGAAACAAAACAACTGCAAAGAGACTCAAAAAGACTAAAGAGAAACAATGACTTCTAGACACAAAAACACATCGAAGAGAATCAATACTTCAAAGTGACTTAAAATGTTCAAAGGAGACAAAACCCAGAAGAGATGCAAATCAGCTACTAAGGAACACAACATGACAACAACAAGAGGACGCATCTCTATAATCCACCCCAGTGCAACCACTTATTAATGGCGAGACAAAGTACATGACTTTGATGTGAAATTACCAATCTTGGTATTTACAATTGCAAAATAGGGACGTTGTGCTAATGAGTAGTTAAGGAGGACTATTATTCTGATCAGCGCGCACAGTCAATACTAATGTTGAATTGCTATGATGTTAGCCGTATTTCATCTTGATTTACGTCAGAATGCACAACAAGATGATCTTTAACTCGTCTTGCGTCAACGAGATGTTTCCCTTGATGACTGCTGACACCTCCTGAAAGTTCTATATGTGCAAATATATGCAAAAGCAGACATTTACATAATTTATCATTATGTGTGCATAATTCAAAGAGTGCATCATTTAAAGAGTGTTTATGGTCAGACAATGTGCATATCAGGGGACTCTGTTTATTTCTAATTAGTCAATTGATTTAAACCGTAGCTTGTTAGAACAGAACAATCTATTAGCATATTTAGTGGTTTTCCACTCTGAACGTGGAACACTTTGACCAATTCTGTTGATTACATATTGTGGTTTTCAAATTCATGCAACATGCTCACATTCTGTGTGCAGTCTGGAAAGCTAAAGGCAGAAAGTCACATTTTTAAAGTTAAAGCAAAAGAAAGACTGTTCTGTATTTACTTATTATGCTTTATATCCATTATAAATGGATTTATTAAGTTAAGCTATATTCATTAATCTATATTTTCTTTTTGAATACTTTACCATATATTAATTGTAGGAAAGGGTTCCGTTTGGTGTCTATGTTAAATAGGCAATAGAACAATAGTTACGTCTGTAACTACGGTCTATGAGTCCCGGATGACCACCAGAGGCGCTGCTTTAGCACTGGATATGTCCATCGCGCGCATGCGCAGCTCGAGTACCAATTACAACGAAGTCACCTGTGACCCACGTGACACCGGCTATATCTGCCGGTGTCGTCAGAGGATCTGTTCCCAGAATCTTCTCGCGAGCACACAAGAATTGTGAGTGACAGGATACTCTGGTGGTCATCCGGGACTCATAGAACCGTAGTTACAGCCGTAACTATCGTTCTATTTCTTCCCTACTGACCGCCAGAGGTGGTGCTTTCAGCACTGGATGACTTATATCAACATTGTTATGAACCTGTCTGAGGACCACAGATGGAAATTAGCTATTAGCTATAATCTGGCATATTGCATCTCTTCTCTTTGCTGAGATTAATGTTTTTGTATGCATGGGCCTTCTATAAATAAATACAAATAAAAAAATCTTTTAACATAATCTATAACATTTCAGATACAGCAATCTGTCCGAATGTAAGAAATCAATTTGGAAAGTGTCATGGGGATAAATAAGTAAACCTGACACCTGGGGTCTCCCATTGAGGCAATGATTGGTTTTAATGCGGCCACAGTGTGAAAGAACACAATCACTCTCCTGGCCAGTTCCATTGGCCACTCGGAGGGGAATCAGGGCCATCCCATGGAGGATGTGTGCAAATATGGCACTCATTATGAAATCAATTGTCCCAGCATCCATCAGTTCATCCTCCAGCCTTTGCTTATGTTAGCTCTTTACATTAGCCTCCCAGCAGCTTTTGATGCATAACTGGGCTTTTAACCATTTTATGGAGGGGGATGTTTTATGAAAATGATGCTTGAGAATTCCCATATAGGACTAAATGAAAGCATCAAGCTGATCAGTTGGCCATTATGTGCAATATTCGTTTTGTTGGCATTAGAATAGTGTCAACACAGAAAATCCTAAACATGACAGCTTTTTGGATCAGTATTTTATTCAAGCCTTAATGACGTAAACAAGCATTAATCTGACAGCACATCAAATCTAGTGAGGTTATTCTGTATTAAAATGTGTTATGTAGGCTTTTCCACACGATACTTCAGAGTCCCAACGAGTGTCTGCAATCTGCCATGTGTTATCATCACCTTCCTTTGCTCTTACCCAATAAGTGTCACCTTGTAGTACATAAAAGTAAAGCCACCATGCGTTTATGACATGGGAGTGGTGAGGCGCACCTCTTTACGACCTGAAGAGTATTGGCGGAAAGATTTAAGAAGCGGAGAATAACATGTGGCACTCTTTGAAACTATGATCGTAAAGACGATGTCCCCTACGCAGACAAATTGTCTTCAGGTAAGAGCTGCCATTACTGCACATCAACCAACACAAACCCATTATGTTCGAAAGCCTCGGTAGGCAGAGTGAGGGGAGGGCCTCTAAAAACCAACAAGTCCTCCAACTCATACGACCAAATGGGTCGATTGTTTTAAGCCCTTATTACGACCAAATATGTCGTTTGTTCAAGCGCTTAATACGACCTATAATTACGTTTTAAAATTGTCGGCCTCGAGTGCTCCCGTTGAATGCAAACGTTACAGAGGGTTGTTTATTCACAAATAACCCTCTCTGTAAAATCCTAAATTGTAGGATAGTTTGGCCATTAAAACGCGTTATGATTAGATTTCTAGCGAGAAGTATATATTGTACTTTTATAATCCACGTCCAGTCGATATGTAGGATCTATAGTTTGATAGATATTACGAAGATGATTTGAGATTTCGTCAGGAGAACGTGTATATGCGGCAAGCTTCCATGTAAAGTTACGGGTTGAAAACAGTATTTCCGGTCTCGCCGTTTTCATAATAAAACCAATGATCAAATGATTTAACAGTGAAATCTACACTACTCATCCATTAAAAAAACATCAGTTTATCCTAGTTCATTATACGACATTAATTGGTTTAAATTGTGTACAATGCTTTTGTGTTTGTCCCATAGGTTTTTCTCTTTCGATTCTGAGAGACACATTTATTTTTTCAGAGGTTTTGATAGGCTAAAATCACGCCGCAATGCACGTCGGGATATGGTGATTATGTGATATGAAATCGGAAAACATTAAAAATAATAATAATAATACTTTATTCCGAGTGTTCTTGCTTTTCTCTTTGAAAGTCATCACATAACGGCATTGTAATACACGGTTCGGCTGCATTAAATATTACATATCTGCCCTAGATATGTATTTATAGAGCCCTGATCAGAAGACCTTTTGACAAACTGGAAGAGATGCCGCCAAAACTGAATACGTGACGTGAACCATAAATATATCAACAATTAAACAACATCTTCCATTTCTTTTCACACAATACGTCTCCTTGCAGTATCAACACTAATTCGGCTGACTTTTATATTTGATCCAATTAGTAGATAGTCTGTATTTACACCATAACGGTGCACAGCTGAGAGAAAGGGACTTTTTTGTAGTTTTTAAAGATATTACTGATTTTCTGAACTACCTTTCCAACTCCTCATGCAGTTGACTGTTACAGGTCTATACAGGTTCATGGTACAATGCATAAGCTTCACATCGAGAGACTGAAACTGTATTTTCCTTTACCGTTCTGTTTTAAACTCACAATAAAGTGAATAGTCATATTATGTACGATATTATTATGTTTTATTAACTAGACTACTGGTCTAAACCGCACCTCCTAGTGGTTAAAGCACGTTATTGAATGTAGTTGTTGAATAAGTTATATTTATTTAGTTATTGATGAAAACATTTAAATATTAAGAGTAGCCTACATACAAAATAGGGGTCAATGATAGAAATATAGAATGGAAAATATCTAGAAGATACTGTAGTGATCTCTACAGTAAAACAGTTTAGTGCAGGACGTCCAAAGATATTAACAGGAGGATGTGCAAAACAGACAAACTGATAAGGCTGAATTTTACTCAGGTGTAACTAAAGTCTGATTTAAGGGTTGTTTATATTTCACATCATTAATCAGAATCTGCAAAGTAACAAAAATAAATGTAGTAGAGTAAAAATACCAGGTTAACCTCTGAATTGTAGTGGAGTAGAACAAAGTAGTACATGCTGCTGTAACAAAAACATTTCCCAACTTGGGATCAATAAAGTATCTTATCTTAAGATGATCGATGGCTACTGCCATATTTGCTAAATGTGCATGTTTCAGGCTTATCAATTAACAACAGGAGGGGTCACAGACATAAGTCCAGCTGTCATGTGGTATTAATGCTGCCCATTATGGACACAAGCAATTTTCACCCATGTATTAATTATATGTTTTAAATTTGATAACACCAATGTGTTTCGTGTCCCCTAAACCTCCAGGGATGTATACAGTTTAATACTGGCAACTTCTAATTGTGGGAAATACGAAAACGTCTTTTAAAACTACATTTCCCAGTAGAGACGTGCCATAGAACATGTTGCGAAACACACAATAGGCAGCAAGTGTAATTCTGGGGGGGAGGGCCGGGCTGGACCCGTCCAAGTCCAGTTTTGGATAGTCTGGCGTGGTTCCATTCCATTTCAAAGAGCTTTGACACTCAGCGTAACCTTGTCACACTGCCACTCCAATATCCAATCACAGAGCTTGAGGGCTAATCACGGGGTTTGTAAAGCAAGGCGGATGTTGTAGTCCCAAACGATAGCTGGGGATTCTGGGTAGTGTAGTGTCTTCGGAAACTCTGTCGTGTCTAAACTCCGAAAAAACAATTTGTTTCTCCGAATCGAAGGTTAAAAACACAAAAGCATTGTACACCATTTAAACCAATCAATATTGTGTAATTAACAAGGATAAACTGATGTTTTTTAGTGGATGAGTAATGGAGATATCACTGCGTAATCATTTGACAGTGTGGGGAATACTTCCGGTTTTATTATGAAAACTTCGAGACCGGAAATACTGTTTTCACCCACGCTAACTTTACATGGAAGTTGCCCCATATACAGTACACGTTCTCCTGGCGAGACCTCAAATCATCTTCGTATATCTATCAAACTGTAGATCCTACACATCCACTGGACGTGGATTATAAAAGTACAATATATACACTTCTCGCTAGAAATCTAATAAAAAAGCATTTTAATGGCCAAACTATTCCACAATTTAGGATTTTCCAGAGAGGGTTATTTGTGAATAAACGACCCTCCGGAGCGTTTGCAATCGACAGGAGCATGTTGTTTCTTACACGACCACTAGAGGCGCTACACTTTAAAACATGTCTCTGGGTCGTATTTAGCTGCTGAACAATCGACCTATATGGTCGTTTTTTGTAGGAGGACAGGCTGCTAAAAACACCTGGGGTGCCTTGTTTGTGCTTCAAGCATGGCTTTACAACTCAACAATCACTAGAAAGCACACCAGAACACACCCTCCATGGCTGTACAATACATAAGAGCAGTCAATCCTAATGGAAGAACATGTTACTGTACCTCATCAATCATTTGAAACATGCTGATTAGCCACACGAGTCAATATCAATACTAGCATTTGAATCACTTGTTGGAAAACATGTATAGAACATTTGCACATGACGAGTGCCAACAATTGATCAAATATTTCAATTGAAATGAGCCAAGGTCAATGCTGCATTTGTGCCTTTTGGAAAGGTATAGTTTTCCGACTTCGGTGTGTTCAAGAGATAATTAATAATGTGGAAACTGCACTGATGCTATGCAGAAAAAACGCTGTATTTTCTTGTTCAGAACGTTATTACAATTTTCTTTTAAATATATATTCTGAAAGCAACACCAATGTGTCATTTCACAATTTAAACAACGGTCAAACATAATTTGTGTAATTTTCTTTCCTATCACAGTGCAACACCCTTCCAGCAAGTTTAATGACATTTGGGAAAATATTTTTTTCCATAAGCCTGTCAACGGGCACAACCTGAGAATATCTTCCATGGGATGTGGTAATAATAAAACGGTTTTTTTTCAACTGAGGCACTTGAAAGGATCTTTTTTATAATGTGTTGGTGAGAATTTTGCCTATGCAATCCGCCAACCACCCTTCACCAAATAGTACAGCTGGGAATTCAATTTGGATCTCTGCTTTTGTGGGTGTGAATTCACCTATTTCTTTTGAGTCATTTCATATTCTAAAATAAATCTCCTCAGGGAATCCTTGGCTGTGGATCTGTCATCTTAAAACCAGCCACTTATGTAACACTTCTTCACATTTTGCTTTCAGGTGTTGAATATTTTGCATGCGCCACTACCACTCATTAACCTATAGGGCTGCTCGATTATGGCAAAAATCATAATCACGATTATTTTTGGTCAATATTGGTATCACGATTATCAAATAAGATTATTCATTGACTTTGAAAACATCCAATTATTAAACTCTGAAAAAATAAATAAAAATAATTTGAACAGTATGTTTTTAACAGTTGATTACCCTGAACTTTAAGTAGCCTATAATTCAACTGAAAAACCAATACAATTATAAATAATACATTTATATCTACATTTAAATAAATAATATCAAAGTAATAAATAGCAATAAAGATCAACAAATATTTTGGAGCGCACTTCCACAACCTACTAAACATATATAAATATGATAACTAATGTCACTCACAACCTGTAATGTTTAATTATACAGCTACACGCAGTACTCTTATTTTGGAAACCCCTTACCCGGAAACCGGAAGTAGCGAGCTAAGAGGCTCCGGCTTGACGCGTTAGTAAAGGTTGACTGTACGCTAGAGACCAGACAACGGCAACTAAAGCTTCCCTTGTAACGTTTTTAAAGCTTCCCTTGTAACGTTTTTATATGGATTTATTAAACAGACTGCAAGTCACAACCATAGACTGTATATATAAAGGTCACAACACAACCTGGCCGACAGGGCTTTTAGGGAGGGGCGAAAGTGCACGCGGGGGCAGGATGTATAACGCAAGACAAATTGAGAGCATTATTGCGAAAGGGAATGCAGCAAAATAATGGTTTTATTTCGAGATTAAAATACGATGAATTGTACAGCCCTAACGTCTCTCAGTCAAAAGCTGACCAGAGGTTCTACATGGTTATGCAGGAATGTTGGCTCTGCATAGCATCACTTGTGCATCAGAGGAACTGCTGATTGGAATTGAACCTTGGTCCTTTCCTTTGTAGATGGGCAGCTGTCTGTCCTATCAATATTTCAGTGGCAACCTGCCATTAACTCTGGGCCATGGAATTTATCATCCTTTACCTGCCTGGTTACCACAAATAGTGCTTTTAAGGAGGCAATGGGCAAGAATAATGTCCTTGTGGCCTTTGCACACTTCCTTGACACTAGGGTTATCACTGTCAGGGATTAAGCCTTGGATTAAGTCAATTTTGACCGTACATCTAACATCCTTTAGCTGCTTTCTTCTCGGTAATCCATTGACCAGAAGTATTGCTTTCCTCCTCCCTCCTCTGATTGCACCTTATCCACACCTTACCTTATCTCCTTGACCATCAGAGTGAAAGAGGTTGACTTTGAAGATAGTGGCTCCTCCATTCTGCCTTGATAACTTGCCTTTGCTTTCATGTCACATATGTGATGTCTTTAGACTTCAATTAACAACAGCTCAACAACTGGACCATTATATTTCACGAGGCCCAGGTGAGATGTGTCAGTCATCATGACTAAAGCAATCGTTTGTCTTGGTAGGGAAAGCTCGGATGGTGTTTCCACAGCACTTCTCCGGTCTCTTTTTAGGTGAGAAGGTCAGGAAATAAGTACAATTGTCTTTTGTTCTAGATCAAAGTATGGTATTGTTTTAATGACTAGTTCTAGTACTACTTGGAAGTACTTCGTTTTTACAGTGGGGACCAAGTATACCCAGCCCTACTGGTTCGACTATGCATGACCAGGTATCTGATTGTTTTATTAGTCACAGAGATATTTTACCTAATCAAGCAGAGGCCACTCAACATCAGAATCAGTCAATTATTCATGCTCTTCACACAGCTGGCCACACACAGAATGGTGTTTAGTGAGAATGTGTTTCTAAGTAATCCCCCACAATATGAATGTAAAGTTTGTCTTTTTCTCCAAAGGGTGTTTCATTACTTGGATGCAACACTTATCATGTCTCTTTTCAACAAGGAAAGGATGGTAATGGCGGAGCAGGAAACATGAGTAGGAGGACAGGAAATAAGTACAAGAACACATTTCCGTTGTACTATCTAAAGTGTCCTGTCGTGGAAGGCACAGACACAGAACAATTCCCAAAGATTGAAGGTCTGAATTCTAAAGGAAGAATAACATAGCATTATATTATAAATCAGAACAGTGAAGGCAGAGGGCCACACATGTGCCAAAACCACTTAAAATGAAGAAGATGTGCTGGTGCTATCTCATTCAATCCATGTCTTAAATTAAAATTAGTGCAGTGCCGATCAACCTATGATGCAAATTGGACCTACTGACATATTCCCACTGGGCTTCATTAACTTTGAAAACCCCACCTCAGAACATGAGGGAAGTCATAGATATTTCATAAGCCATCATTACAAACGTCTGTCAGAGTTATTCAAATTTGACCTTGGGCTACCGTGAGATTTGAATTTTACATGACCATTACAAACTGTGTCAAATGTTACATATATTTGGGCCTCCGGATTTTCTTTTTTAATCTATTCTAAGCCCATGTCAAGTGAAGCTGCTGCTTGTCCATGCTGCATGACATATTTCTGAAGTCTGCCGCCGAATGTTGTGCATGTGCCAGATGGCTCTTAAGAAGAAACAGTTACGATTTGCCCTGACTTTCCAGATGACCCTGACCAAACACACCAAGAGTGCTTCTCCCAGGGAATAGGGGTGTGCTGGGTAGCATGCACCACTGGGAATGGTTCCTTAAGCTCACAGCCATGCACATGGAGGGCAAACTGCGCCATCACTCCCTGTTCCCCAGTGAGCAAGCACAGGGGTGGAGATCAACAGAAGGGTTTTTCTGCAGATCAATCAGCACAGTGCAGAGAAGGTCTGCTGAGTTTTGGCTAATCCTTACATTTCAAGCGTCTTTTGGGAAGATCAGTCGGCACGTGCTGCATGTGCAATTTGAAAAACTACAACTAGGTCATATTGATTATATACATATTTAAGAAACGCATCATTATAGGTTAGGATTATTTGGCACTATTAGAAGCTCCTCCTTGGCTATTTAAGGGCTAATTCTACACTAATTGCTAAAAATACATCCTAATCCTGTTCTTTTAGGAATATTCTGTATTTCCACACAGCGCTACCAACAAATAGTGACCCAGATTCCACAAACCTTACATCATCATGCATTTCAAATGATGCTTCCCCTTCCATCTCAAGCTGGAAGCTGGTGATAAACAATGAAGGGTACAAAAGAAGAATGGCCTATTTGCTGTGTCACGCATTAGAAATCTTTCCTCCCCCATTACTGGCAGAGCCTCTGAGTAAGGAGACATATCTAGATTGATCAAATTAAGTAGGGTTTATTGATATGTGTTGTTCCTTTGTTGCCAGAGTGCAGCACTGACAACTGATCCCCCCCTCTGAATAGAGCCCCTAGTAAACTCTGAATGCATGTGCTCTCCTAATTGGGAGTCAGATAAGTATTGGCTGCTGATGTTTGGGGTCTTCTCTGAGCGCCTGTCTATCTGGGGATCTCTAGAAGGCAACGGTACAATGGCTGGTTTCACAGCCATTTAGCACCACAATCACCACAATCACCACACACCCTAGACGCCAATAAAACACACTGTGTGCACTTAGTTTGAAATCGACTGAAATCATCTGCTCCTGAAGACAGCAATACAAGGGAGTGGAAACCAGGGGAAATAGCATTAAAGAGAATGGGCAGTCAGCGCCTCTTCTTTCATTTTATTGCTTTTTGAGAGAGATACATTAATGAAAGACAACTAAAGGGTTTATAGGGTGACTGTGTCCAGGGTAAACATGCCGAATATCATTTAGAGCCACAGTGCACCATAACCATAATGGATTGTTCTTGAATGTGTTGATGTTGATGTCAAGGGGGTACTTTGGCGGATATTCAAAGGGTATTAATTTCAAAACAATGTTACTGGTTCTTTTCACTGGAACTACTGCATCACAAAACCCATCATTGTACAAGTATAATCAATTATGAAATCATCAAAGATTGAGACATTATATAGATTATATTTGTTGTACATATATTGTAAAACACAAGGTATAAAAAGAAGAACATTGTTGTTTTTTATGACTTGGAGGGAATGTATCCTTTTTATTAAAACTACAAGGTCAACATTAAGATGTCCTTACTGGCTTTTTTTCTTCTAAAGCTTTCATTTTAACTATTTTCCAAATTTCAAGTTCCATACTTCATTCATGACAACTATAATATGTCATGGCAGTTGGAATCCTCATTATATCACAAGGTCACACTAACACATCTTGTCAGGTTCCAATACATATGTTCTCATCTTCTCGACCAATCATTGCCTGTAAAGAGCTCCCACCCAGTATTTCTTTATTGAATGGAGAACATGGAGAGAGAATGGTACTAAAGCCTTTCTCAATGGAAAATATTGTGTTATCTGTTCTGCCCACTGGCTTCAGCAAACGTTTCCAAACCCATGTGGTCCATTGATCTGATTAGTTGAAATGTGCCAGTTATGGACAGATGGTGCAACCAATCACCTGCCAATTACTTTTTAAAAGTGCATGCTGTTTTCCAGTGATTGTTTGTGTGAAACAATCTGTTAGGGTTGTTGTCAAATGCTTAACTTACTGATGAAGACCAAGAGATTACCTATAAAGCTAAACATAGTGCATGAGCAAAATATTGGAGTCTGCAGAAAGGAAAATATACTATTTAAATGGTTGCAGGGCAATTAGAGAGTCATGTTGCTCTGTGGGTGGCTCTGTGGCTCTGTGGGCTCTCCAGAGTGACATTTCACAAATGTACAAGGCGAACTAAACCACCTATGGAGAAACATTTATGATTTGTGAGAAACTGTTAAAGCTTCCAGGCTGTAAGATTCAGGGTCAAAACGGGGGTGGGGGAAGGGGGGATAAATGTTGCATGAGGCCCTCTTTTGTTGGAGCCATTTGTCTGTGGAGTAGGAGACAACTGTGACATTTTGGCAGGGCAGGAGTATTTACAGCTTTTGGCAGGCCTCTGCGAACACCGTACCTCTCCCCCAGGGCGTCTGTCTGGTAATCCTCCCAATGCATCTACTTACCTGTGACACAAGGAGACTGTTTCAGGCTGCAGAGCACTGTGCACCTGCCAAAAGCTCATTTGAATATATTTCTTAATTAACAGAACATTTGGGAATCAATAATCAGAAGTATGCATGGCATTCCTTTAAAATATATTCCTGATTCTCGCCTTCTTTCACTTTAGCTCCGTGTACAAAATACAAATGTTTTTGCTTTGTACTCTAGACCCGTTCTCAGCTTTCGGAGATGGAATTATAGGTACGTCTGGGTAGTAGGCAAGGCAAGGCAAGGAGTAGAGCTGGTTATCGTTCAAAAGATAACAATCCAGTAGCGATACTTTAATATTAACTACAACTATCATTACATTGATAACACCACCAATATATAACTACTTTTTCTACTTCATTCAACAACAATAATTTGCATTGAAGCACTTCTCACCTGCACTAGTGGGCCAAACCATGAAATAATATTTTTTGTTTAGATTTGGATAACCAAATAATAGATTGAATTCAGCCGTTGTTTGACTAAATAATATGCAATCCTCTTGGTACTGAGTTATAACAGTCAATACAGCAATTCATATAATGGAGTACCGGCCTTCCAATCAAAGTCTTTGACTGCACCTCCTGAGTTTATAAGATACACCTCGTGTGCTCAGGCAGTCTTTGCTGGGTTGTGAGAGTTTATCTTTCACTCTCTGAGGGCCTAAGATATTCTCCAAAATAATATTTTAAAAACATTAAAAAAAGATATATTCATTTTGAATATATATTTAGTTTTACATTTTTTGTTATATTTTTCATTAGTTTTACCAAAATAACTTGATTTAATTGTATTTAAAATAACATTTCCAGGGAAATAAATCCTTCGAATGTGCCTATTCAGTTTCTGTTTGAATGTGAAGGGTTAAATGAAAGAAGCTCCTTTAGCCGTCTCTGCGAGTTACTAAAGACAGGTGGTCCTGCTGTACATTCACAGATAGTAACTGAATGAGAGAGTCATGTCAAATGACAGTACAATAGACCAATCATATCTTCCCTGTAAATGGGTGGGTTTTATTATCGCGGACTTTATGACAAGTTCCGTCCGCTGTGAAACTTTTCTTGTTTCCATACCAACAACAACTTCCTGTCAACAGCGTAAACTCGCCTTCAAAATAAAAGCATGACAAATTACACTTAAAGGTCCCATGACATGGCCATTTCTACTGATCATAATTCCATTGTTGAGGTCTACTAGAATAGATTTATATTGTGCAATTTTCTAAACTCACTTTGGTTTCTCATACAGCATCTCTGTAGAGTATGTGTATTCACTCTCTGTCCTAAACGGCTTGTTGGAGCTCCTGCCCCCCCCCCTCCCTATGAGCCCAGTGGCCGCCTGAGACACAGCGAAACCCAGCCCGAGCACACACACACACCCGCAGCCTGGCTGGGAGTTTGTGTGCCTCGCCGCGTCCCGCCGTCTCAGGGAGGAGAAATTGGCGGAGCTGCAGCTGAGAAAAGATTGTGTGTGTGTGTGTGTGTGTGTGTGTGTGTGTGTGTGTGTGTGTGTGTGTGTGTGTGTGTGTGTGTGTGTGTGTGTGTGTGTGTGTGTGTGTGTGTGTGTGTGTGTGTGTGTGTGTGTGTGTGTGTGTGTGTGTGTGGGAGGAAGGTACATAACGGCTCCGCGGACGTAACGTAAAGGCTCCACAGATTCGTCCATTTAGACCAATGGATCCATTTGGGTATGGGCACGTCACCATACCCAGGAAGAAAAAGAGAAATCTCTAATCTAGGTATAAAAGTCACGGCTCGCCACTGCTCTTTACCATTATGTGATTATTGTTTGTAATTAGTTACGCTTATTTTTGAATGCTTCATATGTGATATTATTCTGTAATAATAAAGGCTTTCAAAGTTATCCGTTACTTCTTGATCTATTTCTGCATTTAAGTCAAGCTCATAAAGTGCATATTACACATACAGTGAAGCCTTTCCGCTGCTCTGGCTTATAACAATGTGTGAAAATGAGTCTTTCTCCTGTAATGTGGAAACTCAGAGAGCCAAAACTTTAATCTCCATGTCAATTTCCTAAACGTCAGGAGGTGGAGAGAGTTATCCACAGATCACAGGATTGACACTTCGATCTCCAGCTCCTCCTGTCAGAGTGTCCTTCGGCGGGATACATCTAATTGCTTCTGATGGTTGGGCAAGCATTTTGCATATTATCCAGCTACCGTCCAAGTGTGAGTGTATATGTGTGTGACCAGGTGAAAGAGGGGTAAAGTGTAAAGCATCTTGGATAAGAGCACCAGTTAATGCATATATTTATCATGTGTATGTCTCTAACAACTAGGATTATCCAAACAAAAGCAACCGTAAAGTAGACACTGTCAAAGCTTCTGATTTTTGCACTTGCAAAAGTGGTTTCCATGGGGATAGAACAAAATAATGTTCATATAAACTGCATTCTGACATGTAACAAAACATATATATTTACTTTAAGGCTGAATTTCCAGGATTTAAATATCCAGTAACAGTAAAACAATTATACAGTTATCTTTAAGACGTCATTTTAATAGCTGGCATCTGAAACTGATAACCCTGTGAAACCAATAATTCATAGTTTAAAAAATCTACACATTTCAACAGGTAAATCTGCTGCTCATACCACTGGATATGTTCCATGCTGGACATAAAGGCATGACTGGCGTAGTACTGTAACAGCAACAAGGTGTTCCCGTCTTACCGAAGGGCATTAACAACTCAATTGGCAGAATCGACCAATGCAGTGCAGTGATGAAAAGAAAATAGTACAGTCTCCACCGATGAATGCTCACATTTAACTGGTCGATATCACGTCCCTTTGATAATAGTAGTAGATTATAAAACGGATAAAATGCACCTGCACCTGGATTAGTGTGCCACTTGATAACAGGTGAAGACAGGGTGATAAAGTGATGAAACCTGCCAAAGCAGCGACATCATTGATTCATCACGGCAGACAGCTGGGGTTTACTTTTTTCCCCAAACATCTAAAAAAGACGGGGGCATCCTCCCAAATGCTCTCGCCCCGCTTTTGTCGCTGTTGATGTGATCTAGCTCAATAACTGGAGGGGAATAGAGGAAAAAGGTTTCTTATCGTAACTAATTAAAAACTTGCTCAGGACACCTGGAGTGCCATGCGTTTTAATCAGACACGCAGCGTTACTATAAAGACATTACCTCAACAGATACCCCAATTTCTCAGTGAGACCAGCAGTCTCACAAAAAAACGTGTAATAACTACGTTGGTCCACAACGTAGGACGTAGTATTTCTACAAAAACGCCTCCCTACGTTTTTTTTCACCATTCATTCCAATGGCTGGCGTCTACAGTATGTCACGTGATCTTCACATTTCTCCCTGCAGAAAAGAAAAACATGGCTGAACTTCGTTTTATTCTCGGTGTAAAATGCCTATTTTAAAGTTAGTTTGGCCATTAAAATGCCTTTTGATGTCATTTGATGCGAGAAATATGAGTTGTTATTTCAGATTATGTGTGCAGTGGATGCACATGGTCTTTAGTCTGCTAGTTATTATGAAGATTACTTCAGGAAATTGTGTCTATACAACGTTTTCATTGTCACCAAGGTGGTTGCTAGGGATGCTGCTATCGATATTATTTCTGTTATGTTGTGTAACTATTTAATGGTTTTATCTTTATTGCTACCCCCTTCCCTGTCAATGTAAAGTGTTAGTCCACAGCGCAAATGTATTAGTTTAACAAAATCCGCATCTAAAATTGTGGCATAGATATGTTATTTTCCCCTGTGCAATTCTCCATTTACTCAACAATAACACATAATTATCCTTGTGTTTATTTATTTGTTTGATTAATCAACACAAGTTGGAGTCCGTCAGGACCGAGGGTCGGAGCAGCTCATTTGCTATACAGAATATTACACCCGGAAGTAAGTTTTCTCTCCGCTTCGCTTGACAAACCCTGTGATAGTCCTCAAGCTCTGTGATTGGAGAGTGTGCAGAGCGTCGAACAGCACTTGAAATGAGATGGAACCACGGCAGACTGTCCAAAACTGGATTTGAACGGGTCCACCCCGTCCCCCCCGTCCCCCCCTCCCCCACCCCGTCCCCAGAACTACACATGCTGGCTATTGTGTTTCGCAACATGCTCTATGGCACTCCTCTGGGAGTTGTAGTTTTAAAAGACATTTTCGTATTTCCCATAATAAGAAGTGGCCAGTATTAAACTGTGTACATCCCTGGAGGTTTAGGGGACAGGAAACACTCAAATTTAAAACATATAATTAATAAATGGGTGAAAATTGCTTGTGCCCATAATGGGCAGCATTAATATATACCCACACGACAGCTAAGGTCAGAAGAGCTTTATTTAACAGCTGGTCTTATGTCTGTAACCCCTCCTGTTGTTCATTGATAAGCCTGAAACATGCACTTGTCAAGGTTCAGAGGCACATTTTATAAATATGGCATAGCCATCAATCATCTTAAGATAATATATACTTTATTGATACCAAGTTGGAAACATTTGCGTTACATCAGCATGTGTAACAGTTGTAAATATGCAGTGGTGTTTATTTGTAAATCATTTAGTATAATCACACAAATTCTGTGTTTTATATTTAATAATTCTGTGTTCTTTATTTATTGATTGTTCAATACCTGACAAGTCCGGAGATGAAAAACTTTGGTCGCAGGTTCCTCAACAGTGCATTACAAGACATCTATCAATATGTGTGTACCTCCACCATTAAACTGTCGTATTCTGCACAATTCTTATACTATCTACATACATCTTATAAGAGTATAATACATATGTATATAATATCAGTTAAAATAAGTGCTTCAACATAGTTAACATTGCTGGAGGTATACACAAAGTTTTTCATTCATTGCATAACTACACCGTTTGTGTATATCATATGTCAATAAACCTTAGAAAATCTTGAAATCTTGAAAGGGATGTGAAAAATAGTCATTATATACAGTCTTTAATTAACTATTAGTAGAGAATAACGAGTAATGAATATACTTGATAGGGATCCTATTAATATCTAATAATAAAAATAATGAAATTCAATAACATGCTTTAACCACTAGGTGTCCCTTTATATCAGCTGTGCAGCTTTATGGTGTAAATACAGCCTATCTACCAATTGGATCAAATATGAAAGTCAGCCGAATTAGTGTTGATACTGCAAGGAGACGTATTGTGTGAAAAGAAATGTAAGATGTTGTTTAATGGCTGATATATTTATGATCCATGTCACGTTTTCAGTGTTGGCGACAGTTCCTCATGTTTGTCCAGAAGTCTTCTCATCAGGGCTCTATAAATAGGGAACTACGGCAGATATGTAATATTTAATGCAGCCGAACCGTGTATTACAATGCCGTTATGTGATGACCTCCAAAGAGAAAAGCAAGCACACTCGGAATAAAGTGTTTTCGGTCTGTTTCCGGTATTTGTTTATGACGATGTGATGTGAGATGTGAGACTGGAATTGCACAGCGGAAAATAACGTATCTATGCCACAATTTTAGATGCGGATTTTGTTAAACTAATACGTTTGCGCTGTGGACCAACACTATACATTGACGGGGAAGGGGGTAGCAATAACGATTACACCATTAAACAGTTACACAACATAACAGAAATAATATCGATAGCAGCGTCCCTAGCAACCACCTTGTTAACAATGAAAACGTTGTATCGACACAATTTCCTGAAGTAATCTTTGTAATAACTAACAAACTAAAGATCATGTGCATCCACTGCACACATAATCTGAAATAACAACTCATATTTCTCGCATCAAATGACATCAAAAGGCATTTTAATGGCCAAACTAACTTTAAAATAGGCATTTTACACCGAGAATAAAACGAAGTTCGGCCATGTTTTTTTTTTCTGCAGGGAGAAATGTGAAGATCACGTGACATAGACGCCAGCCATTGGAATGAATGGTGGAAAAAGCCGTAGGGATCTTACATTTGTTGTAGAAATACTACGTCCTACGTTGTGGACAAACGTAGTTATTACACGTTTTTTTATGAGACTGGGTTGGTGAGACGGAGGCAGTCTGCGAAAATGGCGGGTGTTATTTCCTAAACCCCGCGTGTCAAATAGATTTCTGGGATTGGCAATGGCAGTTTTCTCACATACGGTGGGTAGTTTTGCAAAGGATTAGCTTTGTTTTCTTTAGCTGATTTTGAGGCAAATGAGAGAAAGTGGCACAGTGATAAGGACACCTTTAGCATAAGCTTGCAAACAAAATGTTTTGGTGGGAAGTTGTGTCGGAAATGTAATTACTTAGTGTAAAAAATCCATCATGGGTAGCCGGGACACCTAATATTTTTGAATGATTAAACTGCCATGTCTTTACTGTTCGCTGGCTCTGGCTGCCACTGTCGCGAATGTTTGGAATAAATTAGATGTAGCGTGTGGAAAGCGAAGATGAATTAGGCAGTTTAATTTATGAGTGGTTTGCTGGTTGAGCATTACTGGCTCGTAATGCCGCATTTAAATGAATTAAGCAAACCTCAGATCATATCATGATGCACCATTGGATGGCTGTGGTAAGCTGCAGCATTGACGGAAATGAACGGCACAGCAAAAGGACTTGCAATCACATTTCACATCTTTCTTTTTATCAGAAGTTAAGTCTACTTCATGGTGGATGGTGCAGGCACACTTTTCCCTATACAATCTGGCATTTAGCCGGATTGTAGATCTAACATTTAGCTTGTGCTTTGGAAGTGAAACAGTAATAACAATAATACTTTAAACTGTTTCAGTGGCAGAGAGGGGTGCTGTTACAGCCGCAGAGAGGGGTGCGCTCCAAAGGGTCATCAACTCGGCCCAGAAGATCATCGGTTGCCCCCTCCCCTCCCTGGAGGTACTGTACAGCTCTCGTTGCCTTAAGAAGGCAGTCAAAATCCTCAAGGATCCACACCACCCGGGTAACGAGCACTTTGTACGGCTGCGCTCAGGCAGGCGCTTCCGTACCATGTCTTCCCGGACAAACAGACTCAAGTTCAGTTTTTTTCCCAGGGCCATATGTGCACTAAACGCTGCTAATATTTAAATTATATAAGCCTTCCGTGCAATACGAGGGGAATCGTGCAATCATGTCTATCATGTCTATTTTAAGTCCCATTTATTGTTTTTATTGTTTTTATAGTATCTTGTTGTTTTTATATTGTCTTGTTGTTTTTATATAGTCTTGTTGTTGCGTGTTGGCACCTTGAGTTTATTGTAATTTCGTTGTACCTGTACAATGACAAAATTAAAGATCTCTCTATCTATCTAGCTTGTCATTTTTACTTTTTCTGTGTTGAAAACACAAACATTCTCTCAGCCTTTTGACATGTTCACACATCCTGGATCAACACCATGGTAAATAGACTTGTTCCTCTGCAAGACAATCGTAATCATCCATAGTTTCGTATATTTGCCTAGTATGATAAATGTTTTGAGGCTGGTATAATGCTGCAGGGCATGAAAGCTTCCAACAGGCCTAAAATACACACTGACATGCTAATCCTCCGTGTAATACTTTGTGAGGTTGCATCAGTGACTATTTACACGGCTCTTAGACCCCAGACTACTTTGATTAGTACTGGCAGGATAGACCTCACTGTTGCAATATTCATGTCTGAGAAAATGTATGGCCTGCTCCTGAAATATGGGCAGTTTGACTGTGTTCCGAACCCATTTCCCACTAACGCCTCTTCCCTAATTAGATCCGGAGGTCTACTCTTTTCCTCTAGATCTTTTCCCACACACACACACACACACGCACGCACGCACGCACGCGCGCGCGCACGCACGCACGCACGCACGCACGCACGCACGCACGCACGCACGCACACACACACACACACACACACACACACACACACACACACACACACACACACACACACACACACACACACACACACACACACACACACACACACACACACACACACACACACACACACTCCCGGTAGAGTTGAGATGAAGGCTACAGAGCTAATTGCATTAGCATCAATTTACTGGTGTGACAGAGGACAGCTGTGCAATCCAGTGATGTATGGCCCAAGCTAAAAGTCGTACAAAAAAGTAGCAGGCACTGCATGAGTATGTGTGTGTGTCGGATGGAGGGCGTATATTAGCCTCTCCAGAGAGAGACAATAGGCAACCCAACAGCGGCATTTTCCACACTGATTACGATCAGAATCATTTCATTAAGCCACTTACATGCATTACATTTCCACGCAATCTTGCCACAGTGATTGCTCATAGAGTAGGTTTTTTTTTTATGAGTGGCTACAAGCAACATAAATCATTTCCCATGTGTAACCAACTGTGGTCATAAAGCTCCCTGCTGGAGTTGTTTTATTCCCATGTCACTTTCCAACAATACATCTAGAGGCGAGATTCAAGGCTCGAAAGATGGATGTAAACAGCGTCGCGTCAGAATGCTCTACATACTGAAATAGCAAAGATAAACAGACCTACCAGCCTCTTCTTCTTAATTGTGTAGCTGATACACTGTTTTCACAACCTAGAATTCATACTGAACTCATTGTTTCATACTATATTGTCAAAGTTGGGAGGGTTACTCTAAAAAAGTATTCTGTTACAATCACTAGTCACCTAGTAATTAGTAACCTAATCTTCTAATTTAGAAATGTAACCTGATTACTTTCTATTACTTTTGTATTACCTCAATATAAGTATAATGCAATGTAAAAATATATAATAATAATATGTTTTTTACTTAAAGGGTCCATATAATGCTCTTTGTCAGGTATATATTTGTATTTTGTGATACTACTGTGACATATATACTGTACATGCTTTAATGTTCAAAAAGCTCTTTATTTTTCTCATACTGCCTGTGCTGCAGCACCTCTTTTCACCCTCTGTCTGACACCAGAGCCCAGTCTGCTCTGATTGGTTAGCTGGCCGGCTCTTTTGTGACATTAGATTGGTGGAAAAATCAGACTGGGAGATTTCATTACAAGGCAACATGTCCTCCAACCAAAAGGTTGACAGGTAATTTGTTCCTACCCTCGGAGTGTTTCAAAAACAAAGTTAAAGGTGGGGTAGGTAAGTTTCAGAAAACGGCTTGAGATACACTTTTTGTTATATTCCATGGAATGCTCTTAACATCCCGATAGCAATGAATATCTGAAGTGCTTTGACAAAAAATCCATAAAAAAATGTAATCTGTGGAAGCCGTAATACTGTAAAAAGTACAACCAATCCGTTTAGCCGGGCCGGCTAAACGGATTGGTTGTACTTTTTACAGTATTGCCGCCCTGTCTGTCAGCCTTCCATCTCGTGCACGCACAAATGTATCTCGTGCCCTCATTGGGCGTGCCGTCATTGGGCGTGCATTGCAGCAGTACTTCAATGACTCGCCAGCAACAGGCGGCCACTTTCACCAGTCTGCTGACGTCATGTTCATGTGTGTTGGAGGAGGTGCTCTGTAAGGAAGTCTGAAGGAAGGGGCGGATTCTTTTCGGCTGTGTACTTTCAAATTTTAGTGCACTCGAGCCGGTTTCTGAAACGTACCTACCCCACCTTTAATGTTGTAAAATGGGCAACATTTAATAACAACTTAACCTGAAATGGTTCAATTAAGTACGTCTGTAACAGCACTGAACTCATCAACACATAACATGACGTAAGTATGTAGCATGACAATATTTCACTCAGGACGTAAAATCGAATTTGTGAATAATATAAATGCCAACGCCCTATGAATTAGTTTTAATTGGAAGACAGGCTGCTTTTGAGGTATTCAGGTTGTCATCACATAGCGTTTGTAGTCTCCTGCAGACAGAATCCTTCTTGTACATGTTATGCATTTGTATTTAAAATCATCATAACATCCCATCAACTTAATGAGGCAGCAGAGTTTCTGTCTGACAAGCGCTAATTAGGCAGCATTATCCAACAACAAACCTCAAATTACTTCAGACTATGCCGGTGCAAGCAAATGGAATTTGAAATGTTTTTACATCACATCTTGTAAATCAGTGAAAAGCTTTAAGCAACACAAAAGACATCTCTGGTTTAAGTAAAAAAAACCTCTTCTTTGTTGTACAAAATACCTAGTTCTGTACTTACACAAAATGTTTTAGTTTATGCGAGTCATTAAATGTAGTGATACTTAATTCCTAATATCAAAGTGAACAATTTAGTTTTTTTATTAAAACCAGATGGCTTGAGTTACTTTGAAAATAAAGACTTTGGACACCAGGATCCATCTATATTGATTGCTTTAGATGTTTAAAAGGCCCTATTATGCTTTTTTAGGGTTTCCCCTTTCCTGTAGTGTGTTATATAGGTTTTGTGTGCATGTAAATGGTCTGCAAAGGATAAAATCCTAAAGATCCCTCCAGAGGGAGTTTCTCTCCCACATGCCTCAAAATACCAAACAGATCATTGTAGCATCCCCTAAACCCCTCTGTTTCTTTCAGCCCTGTTTCAAAAGTGCTGATTCTGTGTCTGTTACTTTTACCCACGCCCCTCTGCAAGATATTTAGTAAAACACAATATCGGAGAGAGAGTTAGAGGAAGAGGTAAATGCAATATACTGTATATTGTCTTCAGTACCATACAGTAACTATATGTTCATGTCATCTTCACTCTCAGTAAAGTCATTGTGCCTGATACGGTTATGAGTATTGAGAATAAACCTATTTGTGTGTTTCCACATTGCACGTGTTCATTCATAGTCCATATTTACAGCGTGCTACACATGAAAATGCCTAAAACTTTGACTTGAATGTCTTGTTTATTAATCAACTAATGGACAGTGTTTCAGTTCAGTTCATGTAACCCTTACACACACTCTTTTGAGCGTCTAGTGATTATGGCCTGCATGTCTTTCTGTTCTAACTCAGCTGTCAGCTTCTTAGCAGTTTAGACAAACATCAAATTCATAATGTAGACTAGTTGGACAAATTAACAACTGTTCCATTTACTGTGTGAACTGTTTTAGGGGTCGACTGTATGATATATCGTTCTCCCGCTTGCTGCTGGGTGCAGGTGAAAGTAGGGCGATAGTTCTTATCTTATCTTGCAGGTATGCAACACACATGACGCTGTCACCAGTCTATGGTTGTCACACAGCGACAAGCTGGACACTGGATTTGCCGACACAGTACAAACCGGAAGTCAGCGAAATAAAGTTATGCACAGTGCTTGCATACTTGTATTGATCTCTATAAACGCATATATGCATGTGAATGCAGATATAAACTTATCCTCGTCAGACTTCTTGGTTCCAGGATTTAACTTTTACAGCATATCCCCGTGTCTTTTATTTTGAAATATGTTCTTTAACTTCCGGTCCACCGGACTGCTTCTTCAATACTGTCACTACCCGATCCGTCCCCCTGCCCGATCGGTACTGCGCATGTGCGAGATAGTCCGCCATATTGGACAACTCCGGACGGCAACTCACGATGGACAGTTGACACAGTGGCTTTTAGCAAAGCTCAAAAAGAAAAACCGAGAGAGATGAGTTATTGTTATTACAACGTGACTTCACTATTATTAAACAACTCTTTTTATTGGGTTCTTTTATTTTGGGTTAAGTACATTGTCAGAATAAGTGAGAAATGAATTTAACTTCTGTTAGACAGCCATATGCCATACATGTTTGCACACATTCACAGTAAATATGTATTCAGTATGATAGTCTAACAGAAGTTAAATCCATTTCTCACTTATTCTGACAATGTACTTAACCCCAAATAAAAGAACCCAATAAAAAGAGTTGTTAAATAATAGTGAAGTCACGTTGTAATAACAATAACTCATCTCTCTCGGTTTTTCTTTTTGAGTTTTGCTAAAAGCCACTGTGTCAAGTGTCCATCTTGTGTTGCTGTCCGGACTTCCGGACCATCTCGCACATGCGCAGTACCGATCGGGCAGGGGGACGGATCGGGTAGTGACAAATACAAAACGGAAAATTGAATGAAGTTGTGATCAAAAACCAAAATCAGACCGTTTTTTTTATTAGGTCTTCTTGTTATCCGTTTTTTGATTCAGACAACATAACTAGGAAAACGGCTTTGGTTTCACGTTTTTTAATTTTTGATTTAAAACGAAAAAAGGCTGGTATTTTCATTTTTCTCATTTTTGGGTTCAAACGAAAAATCAAACTAACAAAACGTACACTTACCTTTTTTTAATTAGGTTTTCTCGTTATCCGTCTTTTTATTCAGACAACAACAACGGAAAAACGGGAAAAGGCTGGTATTTCCGTTTTTTGGCTTTTGGTTTAAACGAAAAATCAAACAAAAAGTACACGGACCTATAGCAATCTATTCACATTTTGACATACTGAAATCTTGTAACATTTTAGTTTAGACATTCTGCAACCAAAACCATTACCATGTATTCATTTGATGGTATTATTACTAATAATCATGCTATGTTGTGGTATTTTAATTGAATACATTACACGCCAGTGGAAGAACAACCCTCCTAGTACAATTGAGTACGTTTAGAGTTTAAAATGTAAAATAGTTTGTGCATTGTGTGTTAACTATATATTGTGCTGCATATGACGAGTGGCGTTGTTAAAAAACCCTCCATTTCATGCAAATATAATGGACGGTAAAGTCATCTGAAAGAGTTGCCTGCTTACAGTTCATGTTCGGCAGTCAATCTTCCAATTTTGGTGTGTTTCTAAGTTGTTGTTGTTGTTCTGATTTTAGGGGGCTTTCATGTGTATTTTCCCAGTGGGGAACTAGTTTTCCAATTACTCCAACACTTCATAAATGGCCCATGTCATTAAACATAAACTATAATAGTGTTTAAATGCTGTGTAGAGCTGTGGGTGACTGCAAAGATAAGTGATACTCCGCACTGAGTGCGTGGGTCACATTACACAACATTTGATTTACTGTGAATATAGAAATATTGATTAGCACAGCATTAAATATTGATAATGTATTATGTCAGCTGTTGTTAGCGCAACACTTTACTCTAAAGGAAATTAATGGAGTTCTTGGGACTTATTGCCAAAAGTGAAATGTATTGTGGTACTTATTGAGTAATAATAATTGATAGCATACACAAAATTCTGTCCACAGTTTTTTGCTCTGGTGCTCCTGGCAAAATCTGCACTACTATGTTGAGTGATTGTAAGCATAATTTAAGATGAAAAAATGAAATTTGTAGCAGCTCTGATGCAAAATGGCAAGGCATCATAAATGATATATAGCCAAGCCTGGCAGTTTGTGTGTGGGAGGTAAAATCCACATGAAATACACTGAACAAAAATATAAATGCAACACTTTTGTTTTTGCTCCCATTTTTCATGAGATGAACTCAAAGATCTAAAACATTTTCTATATACATAAAATAACCATTTCTCTCAAATATTGTTCACAAATCTGAAAAATCTGTGATAGTGAGCACTTCTCCTTTGCCGAGATAATCCATCCCACCTCACAGGTGTGGCATATCAAGATGCTGCTTAGACAGCATGATTATTGCACAGGTGTGCCTTAGGCTGGCCACAATAAAAGGCCACTCTGAAATGTTCAGTTTGATCACACAGCACAATGCCACAGATGTCGCAAGTTTTGAGGGAGCGTGCAATTGGCATGCTGACAGCAGGAATGTCCACCAGAGCTGTTGCCCGTGAATTGAATGTTCATTTCTCTACCATAAGCCGTCTCCAAAGGCGTTTCAGAGAATTTGGCAGTACATCCAACCGGCCTCACAACCGCAGACCACGTGTAACCACACCAGCCCAGGACCTCCACATCCAGCATGTTCACCTCCAAGATCGTCTGAGACCAGCCACTCGGACAGCTGCTGCAACTATCGGTTTGCATAACCAAAGAATGTCTGCACAAACTGTCAGAAACCTTCTCAGGGAAGCTCATCTGCATGCTCGTCGTCCTCATCGGGGTCTCCACCTGACTCCGGTTCGAGTGGGCAAATGCTCACATTCGATGGCGTCTGGCACGTTGGAGAGGTGTTCTCTTCACGGATGAATCCCGGTTTTCACTGTTCAGGGCAGATGGCAGACAGCGTGTGTGGCGTCGTGTGGGTGAGCGGTTTTCTGATGTCAATGTTGTGAATCGAGTGGCCCATGGTGGTGGTGGGGTTATGGTATGGGCAGGCGTATGGTATGGGCAGGCGTATGTTATGGACGACGAACACAGGTGCATTTTATTGATGGCATTGTGAATGCACAGAGATACCGTGACGAGATCCTGAGGCCCATTGTTGTGCCATTCATCCACGACCATCACCTCGTGTTGCAGCATGATAATGCACGGCCCCATGTTGCAAGGATCTGTACACAATTCCTGGAGGCTGAAAACATCCCAGTTCTTGCATGGCCAGCATACTCACCGGACATGTCACCCATTGAGCATGTTTGGGATGCTCTGGATCGGCGTATACGACAGCGTGTTCCAGTTCCTGCCAATATCCAGCAACTTCGCACAGCCATTGAAGAGGAGTGGACCAACATTCCACAGGCCACGATCAACAACCTGATCAACTCTATGCGAAGGAGATGTGTTGCACTGCGTGAGGCAAATGGTGGTCACACCAGATACTGACTGGTTTTCGGACCCCCCCAGACCCCCCCAATAAAGCAAAACTGCACGTTTCAGAGTGGCCTTTTATTGTGGCCAGCCTAAGGCACACCTGTGCAATAATCATACTGTCTAATCAGCATCTTGATATGCCACACCTGTGAGGTGGGATGGATTATCTCGGCAAAGGAGAAGTGCTCACTATCACAGATTTGTGAACAATATTTGAGATAAATGGTTATTTTGTGTATATAGAAAATGTTTTAGATCTTTGAGTTCATCTCATGAAAAATGGGAGCAAAAACAAAAGTGTTGCATTTATATTTGTGTTCAGTGTATGATTGGACTGTTTCCCTATTTAAAAAATGAAGAAGACGAACGGAAGCAAAAGAGACTGCACAGAGAATATGGAACTGAATAACCTGCAATTGTGTTATATAATATGTGAAATGTTGATTATGCAAACAGCAGAGTAATAAAAAGTTCCTAAAAATAACAGAAAACCTGATGCACTATATTCACAGGAAATGATACTTTCCTTTTGTTTTACCTGGCCGGCTCCTTGAGCTTTTATTTGTGTTTTTGTTGGTACCATCCTACATTTAATAAAGGTACATTTGTGTTCATGCTGTGCTTTTAAACCTGACTCCCCTCCTTTTGCACTGCATGTGGGTCCTGCCTCCCTACCCCCTGTGAAAGTACCAAACTGCACGATAACTGTTTCACTGTGCAGAAGAAAGCATTCATCTTCTCCTGAACACTCAGCAACCCACACCCAAACAATACAGATTGATACATAGCACCATAGGTAACAGAGGAAATATGTATTTAGTTTTTTTAAGTTAACAAAGTCTGTTTATTGTGAACTGTCTCTTTAATGTGAGTTGAATCCTCCAAAAACATGTTCCTTTAAGGACACTTAACTGTCCACCTGCTCACCCTCTCAGAGGAACCATGACTCACTCATACGGCCGTGTGTCTGAGTTTCTCTGGCTTCAGGGATGCTGCACAGATTTGTTTCAAATACCATGTCACATCCTTTTAACTTTGTGGCTTCAGAGCGGCCATACGTACCCATATGTCCTCCTAATGTGCCCGGAAGAACACCATGGAGTATAAATGCCAGACTGAAAAATCCACTTTGCTGGCATTTTCACAGAACAAGCACGGATGGTGGTGTCTGTGTACGCTTCATTTCAAGCGTGTGTGCTGCAATGCCACATTTAGTCAACTCAATAACCCCGTGTTGCGCAGAATCAGACATCATGCCGGGTTCTTTTCACTCCTCTCCAGTCAAACAGAGCAGGAAATGAGGAAATTGGAGATAAATCCTATCAAGTATAATTATTTCCTACCTCGCTGGATATGCTCAGGATGTGCTCAACCTGTGCAAGTGCTGATAACATGTTTAATAACTCCGCCTTTCCGCTAATCTGTGGCGAAATGGTGTTTGCATTTCCCGAAAGGTCAAATTGATCTGAATACCAAAAGCCCTCCTATTGAGGGTTTTTCGAGAAGTGTCCTGCAGGCAGGTATCGACAGCAGAAATGTAACAATTACAGCAAAATGAAAATGATGGACTGGCTCAGTTCAGCATTTCAAAGGAAAACGATCTTTTCACTCGCTGTAAAGGGCAAGTTACATATCCACATCCCAAACCCAGAAGAAAATGATCTGTTGTGGAACACAGATGTTTTTCTATTTGTCCTGTATTGATCAATCCACATGTTCAAAATAGACGAGATTCCCTGAACTAAAGCTGCTGAGGTCTCCGGAGCTTTCTTTCTTCCCTGTGCACTCACACATCATCACACTGCTCACCTCAGAACCTCCCACCTACCAGGCAGTCAGAAATAAAATCATCACATGCTCATTGTTTTCTCTCTTGCTGAATAACTATAATGCTAACAAAGTCAGCACCTCAATCTTTCATACACATTTTGTATTCCTTTAGCAAAGATGAAATGTTTCCACACAGAGATCTATATAAACATGACTGCATCACTGGGAGCGCAAATCGGGTATGAAGCTACTGAATCTGTTTGAGCTGAACATTTATTCACTTTGAAATTGTACCTTTTGTTTTTATCAGACAATTTGGGGGGTTGATTTGCACCTCATTTTCATTTGATTTGTTTGCTGCATGGCCCAATGAACGCCAATAAGACAGCTTGTTTTCTATTTTTCTGCATCTGCTTGAAATCTTTGCAGAGATCAAAAATATGTTGTTGTTGTTTACGTTGCATGAAAGACTGGAACATAAGAGGGACAACACGCTGAACAGCAAGCTGTGCGCTGGGCTCTGTGTAATCTCTGGAGTGCCTACGCTGTGCTTGTTTAAACTTGCATGACCTTTAAACATCAGTAAGTTAGCCTGGGCCTCGCTGTTGAGCAGAAAAATGCATTCACACCCACTCATCTATACGCAATGCAAAAAAGTGATGCCGCTTATTACAAACATTGCACGGACACACGCACACTGAGACACACACATCTTTTTCTCCCAGCGAGGGGCCAAATCAATATCAAACACACCACACCGATTCTGTTTGCATGGCTTTGATGTCAGTCAGAGGCTCTCTGGAGAGGAGAACACTTCTCTTCCCTCTGTAATGCCCGGACACACACATGCACCCGCACACAAACACATGCCTACAAATGAAGCACACACACAACACATGAGAAGCACGTGCGCACACACTCATGAAACCCGTGTGTGTGGCCTAGCATTACTATACTTGTGGGGACCTACATCTGTTTACACAGTCACGTGTGGGGACTCGCCGCCCTTATGGGGACAAATTGGAGGTCCCCATGAGGGGAATCATTAATTTTAGGGTGAAGACTTGGTTAGGTTTAGGATTAGGATTAGGGTAAGGGTAAGGGTAAGGGTTAGGGTTAGGGTTAGGCATGTGTTGGTTATGGTTAAGGTTAGGATAAGTCTCCAGGAAATGCATGTAAGTCAATGTAATGTCCCCTGAAGTGATGTATACATGGTATGTGTGTGTGTGTGTGTGTGTGTGTGTGTGTGTGTGTGTGTGTGTGTGTGCGTGCGCGCGTGCGTGCGTGTGTGTGTGTGTGTGTGTGTGTGTGTGTGTGTGTGTGTGTGTGTGTGTGTGTGTGTAACCCAACATAATGAATGGGCTTTCATGATATTCAGATGTGTGCCCCCTATTGAGAAAAAAGAAAATGTTTAAAATGAGGTGTGATTCTACTCCCAAAGAAAAAGCTTGTCTTTTCTTCTTGGCATGCATCTCTGCTGTCATGCTATTGTTCCCAAGGCCCATTATTCTTAAACCACAAGATTCCATTGGACCAGGCAGTCGTACAAATGGGAATTTGTTTTGACTATTGGGCTTTTTGTGGAACGCTGAAATGGAAAACAGTGGCAGGCCCTGTAACTTTAGCCCAGCTTTACCAACGGTTGGCTCGATGGTTTGTATATTGGACATATGTAAGTGAAACCAGTAAGATGCTTTGTGCTACAAACTCGGTTAAAAATCCCAATGTACATGCACATCCAGATGCGTGTTAAGTGTCAAACAAATGCTCCTAAAGCCTGATTAATATCAACATATCCCATTTCAGATGCTACATTCAGGCTAAGGTGTACTTTGGGATATTCATAATGATTATCCTGTTTCCACAACCCCTATCAGATTCATTGTCATATTCTTTCTAAACAATTAATACAGTAATAATCACTAACAAATCCACTGCCTCGACATGTCGTTTGACACAAATCATATATTGATTGATTTAGTGTAAAAAAGTTGGGAAGCCTCCAATATTTGATTTAATGGACACTATTACCTTATAAATTATGTTTGTATGCTCGTGGCAATATGTCTCAAAAACGACTTCATAGATTTAAAGAAGCGGGGGGGAAATGTTTCCAGACACCAATACATATATGTTTCAGATTTGTAAAGTAAACTTAATGTGAACCAATGGCACTAAGGCAATGTGGTTGTTACTGTAAATGCATGCTGGATGCTTGACTACTTGAAAACGTGAGGGTGCATGTTCTGTCTTTGTGTTTCATGTTTTATTGTGAAACCCTCTGTGTTGTCTGTTTTTACTTCTTGTGTGATTGTCTGCACCGCCCTGATCCCTTTCGCCCGCCCTCTCTCCCTTCGCCCGGTCAAATCCTTGTTTGTCATCTGTTTGGAAAGATGGTTTTGTCGTGTCTTGCCTTGCCTCCCTTTTCTCCGTGATGCAGGTGGTTGAAATGACCGCAGTCAAACACTACTCAATTTAGCAGTGAAGGAGCTATTCGTAAACCAGATTGATCTGCAAACGTCCTACTTCACATTTAAAATAAAAGCCAACAAACATCCAACTTTCAGTCCCGCAGCAAATGAAACAGATTGCAAAGACACGATAAGAGAGCAGCACGTACTGTACACCGGTGGACTTATCTGCTCCATTAAGTGTGAGAACAAGTGCAACAATAGAAGTAAACACCACTTTGCTCAATGGAATCCAGGGTGGTGATTTAATTAAACTGAATGTTACAGGTAGGACATGTCCTCCCTGTGTCCCCATACCAGACAAATGACTATGCTGGCTTGGCGCCTAGGCAACCCTGTCCTGTTCAGCGCAGCCTGGGAACCCTGCCACTGTATCCAATCCTCATTTAATAAAAGGTTGGATATATGACCACTAACACGGCCACTAATCCTCTGAACATCAGCTTGTGTGTTTGAGTGTTGGGAGAGACAATTAACATGCTAACATGAAGGATTTGATACCTCATTTCCTGTTCTGCACTGAACGGACAATGGAAGCTTTTACTCTGTTTCTATTGGCTGCGGCCTCATTCCCATGAGCACAAAAGCCTCTGAAAGTCATTTAGAGTGTGACTTGGTTTCACAATCAGCCATCTTAGCCTTAATTATAGCCTTTCTGATTCACACATAATCTGTGCTTTGTCTGAGTCAAAAAGCTGAACGAGAGTTAAAATGTTATTCTAGTGGGAAATAGCCATACGGTTTGGTTTAGTGCTGGATACGTGTTCTCAAGGGAACTGAATGTGGCTTTATAAATGTCCGTAGGATCAATCACTTAGTTTGGGTCTGGCGTCGTGGGCAACAGGGTGGGATTACATTGACCCATTTTTCCAGTTCCACAGAAATGCGACTGTCATATCTAATTCTGTGGAGGTGTTGGAGGAATGTCATCTGAAGCAATCGCGCCTTCATCAGTGCCAGTGTAGGAGCGGGGTACGGTGCTATCTGTCAATCAATGTCCAATAGTGTTAGCACTTTGATTGGTCTCACTGTTTTAATTGTGTTTCACGCCTTACTTTTGATTTGACACATACAAAGAGAATAATGCTATCTTCAGCATCTTTCTGGAGATGTAGTGAAGATTAAAAAAAGATTTAAAAGACACATCAGCACATGTCAACAATATTTTGGTACTTTTTTATCATTTTAGCTTCGATGAAAAGTCAAAAGTCAAACAGGCAGATACACAAATAAATGATCGTACACATGATGTTGACGGATGAGTGGCAGATCAAACAACTCCAAACTATTTTGATTAGCATTTCCGACAAGCTGATGTAGATCATATGTGAAAAGAACCCCGTCTACTGACAAAGCACCACGATGATTATGATTTCTCAGATGTTGTCCTTCACTTATTGCGAGTAAACAAATCAGTCTCAGAAGTCCTGAGTGATTTGCATTCTCCTGAGGTGAGAGGTGAAAATACAACACAGTGATTAGCTGTGCGCGGGAGTCCATCACAGCGACAAAGCCTTTTTATTCTTTCAACATATAAATGCCACGTTGTTGTTGAAGCTTCAGATGATGGCGGGTGTTAATCGTTTGATGATGAAGGTTGATTTTGACGACTGTCTGATTGCAATTCGGAGTTGTTTGGAGCATTTTGAATGGACACTCTTTGACTCTAAATTGAACATTTCATTCCTTATTACCATACCCAGTGTGCACGTCATGCATTCAGCCCCACATTACACACAATGAGAGGAGAAATCACCAGCGCTAAACCCATGAGAAATCAGATTCACCTCTTTTATCTGTGTTATCTTTTATGGGGGGGGGGGGGAAATCCTGGATTGACAGCAGTGTTGGTTCAAGGTGCACCAAATAATGAATAATGTTTTCAGGGATTACATTACAGTCAAGTGCATTTCATTATAACCAATCACATGCAACAGTGAAGCTAGTTCCAAAACCCAGGAGCTGATTTGAATCTAATTTGCTAATTTTCCATGTCGGCCGCTTACTATTAACAGCCATCCTGCAGAGCTAGCAGTCCGTGGTCTCCCTGCAAACCATAACAACTCAAATGTTTTCCATCTGAGTAACAACGTGGCATCATTACCTTTTATAAATGCCATATTTAGCAAAAGTGTTGACGTCGCTGGTGTGAGAATAAATGGCTGCCGCAGTGTTTAAACACATCATTCAGTCTACTGTCTTTGGAGACCTCGTCACAGACACAACACAGACACCCGAAGAACTAGATAGTGGTGTTATGGTCTGGCTGTGTGGGAAATCGCTTCTGCATTATAAGAGATGGTCAGAGGATCAATGGGCTTTTAAAAGCAGAGAGAGTGTCTCCTAGACGACCATGGCTTAGGGGTCTGCTCTAATAAAACTGATAACACAATTAGGCTTTTTAGTTGTTTTGGCTGCTGCAAGCTTCTTTGATTTGGCATTAGCATAGAATGTGGTGGTTCAAACTTCCAACACACTAACCAGTGGTGCAGCCCTGTGTCTACACTGCCATTCAATTACTAACAACATTACTTTTTAGATTCCGTGAAAATAACAATTCATCTCCCATTAAATGGGATGGTGTTTAAATGTATGCTGCCTGGCCGGCTCCAACATTATCCATTTGTTTGGTGTGAGCTCATTACTGGGGCTTTGTTTGAGACTGCCTGCATGGCTTGTAAATTGTGCCCACAGCAACGGCTTATAAAATATCTGGCTCTTTCAATCGATTTCACAACCTCCGCACGGTGCATGTGGTCGGGATGAATATGACTTTGCAGGGGAGCGGCGTGTTGATACTGAAACTAGCTCTCAGACTCCCTGAGCACTTACTGTCTTCCAGCAGAATCTAAAGGTCAAGGAGGAAGTCCCCTGCTGTGGTCGAACTTTGTCAAGGACACTGTGAAAAGGCTTTTATGCTCAATAAATTAATGATTGCTTCTAAGATGTCCATACATAGTATTGTTGGTACAGCCACTGGTTCACCTTTTGTGATGATGGATGGTCCTCACTTTGAAGTACCGTGCTCAAGTCATGCGCTTCTTTGTATAATAAAGGCAAAGCCTCTGTCAGCAGTGACGGGAGGAACGGATTCAGTCAACCATCTTAATAGACTAATGCAATGATGACATACTCTTGTAAGCCGAACCTGACATAAGCATCGTAAGGGCTGCCTTGACAACAACCAATGGGACTTTACCATTGGATATCGGATCATTAGAGAAAATAACCCCAGACTCACTTTTATAATGCTTATGCTCATCAAGATCATCTCCATATATTAACACCTTTCTGCACAAAGCGTGGAACAAAACGTGACTTATCTCAGGTGTCTAACAGCCAACATGTTGACAATGGAAAACATCTGCAGTGTCTTTGTGAACTTGAAGATTTAGATTTCTTTGCAACAGGGACGTTGGACAATTTGAATCATTCATCTGATCAGTTGATATCACCATTAGCTTTTCAGTCATGAAGCCAAGGGAGTTCTACAATACTCCAACATCCCTCCATATGTCAGACATGGATGATTGAAAGGAAATAAAGGGTACATGGTGACCTCAGTGCCATGAGATTCTTTATATGAGCAAATTAGCTATAGCAATCTCTAAAGGACTCTTTTTGTTGTTTAATGCTCACATTAGTTTTTCCATTAAGGCCGTTTAATACGTATAAAACATGAAAAGCATACAGTATAGCTGCTGTTCCCTTGCCTTTTGATACCGATCTACCATATCCCTCAGAGCTCTGATATCATTAGAACGGTGGTGTCTTTGTGTGGGTACGGTCTGAGGTTTTTACTAGAGGCTCAAGGCGGCGTGCTCCATAATCTCCTTAGCTGCTTTAAAGCCTCTGACACACAAGATACAAGGCCACAAATCTTCACAAAAAACATCGCTGCGTGAGGTGCATCAGAGAAAGCATTTGGCATTGCATTACAAACAATACACCAATGAGGATAACATTAGTGTACATTTTCTTTTAATTCCACCTACTCTTTTGCCCGTTTTGACTTTTAATAACTGAAGGGAGGAATTAAACACGAGTGTTATTATTTAAAATGCTGAAGCCTGAGCTGAATGGAATGATTTAAGCATGGGGGTTAGAGTACCAATCAATAGAAAGCTGTTATGACGCATTAAGCAGAGATAATTGGAAATTGTGTGGGGAAGAAGAACAGATGGATGTGCGAAAAATGTGCTGAACATTTAGACAAAGAGGCTAATTCACTTTGGCATTTTGAGAGCCATTACATGTCCCAGTACTGTATGCAGAATGTACTTTATACTGAGAACATGCTGTATTGAACAAAAGTGGAACATGATGAAATTAGGGCATCAGAATTGTACAAAATCCTGAATATGTTACAACTAGTTTACAATCTCTATTTGAATCAAATATTTCAACTAAATAATACAGTAGAACCAGGAACTCTTCTCCACTTTCTTTCTCCAGATTTCAAGTCGCCCCACGAGCTATGCTTTTATAGCAATGCCAAAACATAATTGCTTCTTACTTATTCATGGTAATTGAATTGGCTTCGGGTGTGAATGTGTGCATCTGCAGGTGTTGAGTTGCACCTGGTGAAGAAACAACTACGATGTGCAGGTGCAGCTCAATGAGGATTGATTTGGAAAAACAAAGCCTTGGATTTCATCTTCTGTTTGTTCTACTGTTTATTTCTTTCACATTGTTTTCCCACCATTGCAACTAACCGGAAGATTATTTCTCTCACACTTTATCTGATCTGCTCCAACAAATACACTTTTTCGACAAGCTTCTTCGCCAACTGACATCTTCTGAAAAGTTTAAATATTGCCAACTTGAAGCCTTCAGAGCAACCAAACCAAAAAGGCAGAGCTTTTTTTGAGGCGACCCATGTGAAGCAATGTGCTCTGGTCTCATTGGAATGTATTGCAAAAAGGCTCTGTTGCATTATGTGGACACGGACTAAACAACACATACCTAATACCTAAATGAAAGTTAAGGTGGTTTGCAGATGACCCCCAAAACGATGTGAAGTGTACTTGCTCATATTTAGAGTATCACGCTAGATCAGTCGGTCAAATGGAGCTACATAAATGCATTGCCTAGATGCCCGACTCTTACTGTTTGCTGCTGTTAACAAACATTTCCAACGTGAGTGTCATTTTCATCCTGTCTTGATTTAGCTCCTCTCTTTGTGTTCACCTGGTGCCCTTGTGTTTTCCTTGCCTCCTCCAGCTGTTTCTCGTCTTTGTGATTAGTCTTGTGTGAATATATGCCTGTCTTCCCTTGTGTTCTCTGTCGGTTCGTCGTCTTTGTTGGTGCCTGCTCCTGATGTGCGGTGTATTTCGTCCCTGCATGGTTCCCAGTGTTCCTGCTCCTGTTTCTGCCCTTGTTCCCTCTGTGTTCGTTCATTTTTTTGTTTCCAAATCTCTTGCCTGGTACCCCTGTTTTTGTCTTGCATCAGCTTTTCTTAATATAAAGCCTGGTTTCTGTTGTCTATTCCTGCCACCCTCTTTTAACTGTGGGCCCAACCTCCTGCCATAGCGTTGTTATTAGTAGTTCAATCAGGAGAGACGTGATGTATGGAATACATGTTTATTATCGGTCACATTATATAAATGAAACATAATGAGGACAGTTTATAACAAGTGAACGAAATGGTGTTTGGCGATTAGGCCCAGGTTTTGTAGGATATCATTCGGGAAGGGAAAGAACCGTTTCCGATGAACCCCCCGGGTCTAGACACTGGTGATGGTGATAAGTGGTTAGGTCCGGTTGGAAGGGAGGAGGTTAAGCTTGGCCCTGAGCTGGAAGCAGGAGGCGAAGGGGTGGAGAAGGGTTGCGCGTTGACACCTGGAAGACAGCTGATAGAAAAGGGAGAGCATATATAGAGGGATTAACAGGTGCGATAATTAGGCTTGTGAATGGAGGGAAGTGATAGGTTGGCTAAAGAGTGGCGCTCCCTGTCATCTAGTGAAGAGAGCGAGTATTGCCATGACGTGCAATACGGAGTGATAGGTCTTCCTGCCTGAACTTGCGCTAAGCTTCATTTGTCTGACATATATGTGATGTAGTACATGACGTGGTTGTGCATACTCAAATCTCACACTTACTGCATTTGTTTGAAGATTAATTGAATTCAAATGCTGACCAAATGCCCATACTGTCACTCTTCCCTTCCATTCGTGATTATTATAATTGTTTTAAGCACTCATGGCAATTGTGTTCTAACAGTACTACCAAGAAAGAAACCGCCACATGTAGGTGTGTATATGTTGTATTCTTTGCAGGAGTGAAGGTTATGTACATCTCATTTTCTAGATCAGACTAGCCATCAGAAAATATACCACCTACTGTAATTTACATCGGAAATGAACGAGCATTTGGATTTTGTAATGGCTCCATCAACTCTTCCTGTGTCACTTTGCATACTCCTACTCATTCAAACTCAAATGAACAGTGTGCTGTACCTGACAGACACAACATTAATTCATTAAGCCCACAGCACAAACTCCTCCGTCACACAGCCCCCACGAGCACACAGTAAGACTTTGAATTATGTGAAAAATAATCATGTTTTGGTTGGAATGAATGTTACCCGAGGCAATGAAACCCAGTGTGTGAACAGTGGGGGGTCTCCGCTGCGAACTTCAAATATTTGGGATGAGAAATGAGCACTTAGCAAACCTTCTAAACCCATGCCAATACTTCCTAAAATATTGACTGCTTGTAAGAGACTGAGAAATCACCCATTGTATGCAAACTCTACTTTGGGCTTAGGGTCAGTGCACACTACATTCAATGAACATGGGCATATGTAAGGGATTATGTAGATGTAATCATTAATGATGGCCTAGCTGCAAATAATCCTGCTTACTACACAGCCATATACTAAATAAAGCAACGACTTGACTTATTGATTACAAAGTCATCGTATTGCCTCTGCTTAGGAAGACAATAGACAGTTGCAAGGAATGCCAACGGCTGGAACAGCAATGTTAAATGTTCAAATTACCACAGCACTTCTCAAAGGTTTTTACAACTTTTTCCGAGTCTGTTCACATTTTCTTTTCCATTAACAAGTCTTTAAACCCAGAGCCCATACAGTGCTCCCTATGTCTTCTTCTGTTGATTTCTCTGAGGCCCAACGCTCTGACTTTTAACCTCTTTCCTCGTCTTGCGCTGTTTTTCTATTCAGAATCAGATACAGGGTTATTACCAGTTAACACATACGAGGAACTTGACTTGGTGTTGTGGTGCATACATAAAAGTAAAACAAAAATTAAAAACACAGACAGGAAACTATGTTCTTTAATGGGGAACGTTTATTTAACATCAATCCAAAATCCAAAAAGTATTTTAATTGTTTTCTGATGGATGAAAACTAAATGTTGTTGTCCACAGTAGACAGTAAATCGAATCGGACTTCTTTCCCGCGGATTGATATGGCTGCACTTAGTCTCTTTATCCTCCTTAGCAAAGGTCCTGTTATGCGAGTATTAACAACCGCTGAAATGTCCAAATGGACCAATCAGAATAGAGAATTCAACTGAGCTGTGTAATAACTTCTATAATGCAACTCCCATGTACCATTCTGCCTCTGTTATACTCTGCTCAGTGTTAGCTTCAAAGGTGAGTGTGTTCAACAGTAGCCCCAGGGCATGCCTTTATATTGTTACTGACTGATTGCTATTGACTGCAGTGACAGCAGAGGGAGGTCAAGTCCTCCTAAAGTCTTTTGCTTCATCATTGCTTTTTAAGGTATTACGCTGGAGAAAAACAATCCCCGCACCAATCAACAAAGTCTGTTTACATCCCACGGGAGTGCGCGCATCCGTGTCACCGGGGATCCTAACGATACGTCTGCCCTTGTAATCGTCTCGGCATGTTTCAGATTTACAGTAGAAAGCCCTGCAGACATCTGGTCGACTGACATCCAGATTGACATGCTTTGGTGTCAGGTTATGAGGTTACAGAAGGTGAGAAAAAGGATATCAACAGCAAGCTTCCATGTGTCTTCGTGTCCCTCCGGTTGAACGTTCAGGATAACAAAGGTTTTAAAAGGCCTGCCTGTAAACAGCAGGGGACCCGCGGTGTTATGCAGAGCATAGCTTATTCATTTTATTCTCAAATATCCTTTAATACTGAGGCCATTGGGCAGGAGTCCGTCAACACCTTGGGGCAACTACTCCTGGCAACTTGAAGCTTTTTTTAATACATTTTTGACCATCCTGTGCAGGTAACTTTATAAAAATGGTGGGGGAAATGAAGCGGTGTGTTCAGGAACTCAATATCTTCCCTGTGCTATTGTCAGGCCTCTCCCTTTCCCCCAGCATTGATCTGCTGTAGATCAGTAATGCTGGAGGCTGTTCAGGATGATTCAGCACTGTGGTGGAGGCTCTCCTTGAACTGGACCAGATTAGTATAGATCACACTAAGCTGTTTGAGCGTTACATAATAGATATTGTATATTAGTTAGTGGTGCACGATAATTATCGGCCCGAAAATTATCGGTCCGATATTAGGAATTATGACGTCATCCCGATAAACCCGATAACAGTATTAATAGCCCCGATAATATACAATATATTTTTTGGGTAAAAAAAAAGAATCAAATACTGCGGTGTGGGTGGATTGGGATGAGGGGCGCTTGTTTTTCACTCGGCTCCTCCCGTTTTGCCAGTACTGTGGTATAGTGGTTCACAAATCCAGCGCTCCCTAACTCATGCCTGGCTGTGACGTAAATGGTGTGCGGCCGTGAAGCCAGGACAGTATACAAACATGTCGTCGGTAGTATGGGACTATTTCAGAGTTTCAGAGTTAGATAGTTTGCTTGCTATTTGTATTAACAAATGCAATGCAGAAGTTCCACGAGGAGGGAAAAAGGCAACGAGCTATAATACTTCCAACCTGATTAGTCGCCTGAAACATCGCCATGGCTACGATGGTGTGTTAACAGCGTACGAAGACGCCTGCGCTGCTAAACTAGCGGCAAATCCAAAGCCAGCCGCAAATGCACCGGGGCTTTTACCTATCGACGAGGCTTTTGAAAAAGGCAAGAACTTTATTTGGGAAAATAAATATGGTCACTTTGAAGAGTCAAAACTGTTCTTGGCTTTGTTTTGTTCATAGTAGTAATGCTCATGTCATTTGCTCACTACTAGTCTCTTTTTTACCACCAGGTGTGCAAAAACTACAGGCACATTTAATATATATATATATATATTATATTATTATCGGTTATCGGTATCGGTCTTGAGAAGCAGGATGTTATCGGTATCGGTATCGGTTTCAAAAAACCAATATCGTGCATCCCTAATATTAGTCCAGTTTTTATAAATATAACTGTAAAGTATACAGTTCAAATATAAAGTCAGGTTTTAGGTGATTCCAATACTGCGATTTGATTTATGAAAATACACTGCCTAAATGTTGCTATTTTTCAGCTCATCTTAATTGTTCCAGATTCATTTAATGAGCAGCTGTCAACGAACTGTCTTCTATGTGTTGAACTTTGTGTTGTGTTCGGTATCCAATCGCTGCCCTGGAGTCACACCAAGGTCTCTTTCTTCTTATGCCCCGCTGTTTGGTATGCAAAGGCCCTCGACACTCAGTATGTCTAATCCTTTGAGAAAAGTGGGTGAGAGCTCCCTGACAAAATGAGGATAGGCCTGCTATTCTTTTGAATCTCATCGGCATCAGGAGAGTGGAGACAGGGAAATGTGAGCGATGTGGACGGACGGAACATGGGGAGAGGGTTTTTGCCTTGTTCTCCCTCACTCCTATACACTGTGACTGCTGGGGATGACGTTACGTTATGAACACTAGGGATATTTTGCCAGGGGGATTCTGGGAGATGAGAAAATCAGGCATATTTGCGAGTGTCTATATTCTGTATGTATGTGGAGCTCAGAGTTTCACAGGCATACCAATGCCCCTTGGCTGATAAAGGTATGTGATCTTTTTGAGGTCATTCCCTTTATACCTACCTCTTTGAATGTCTGTCTGTCTCTCTCTTTGTCACTATGCTACTGCCTGCTGGCCCCGAGTGGCAAGCTTAGCATCCATGGCGCAAGCCAGCACTTTGAAAAAGTGCAAAGCTGCGGACCAAAGCGGCTTAGAGAAGCAGTGCACACAGAAACCTCAATATGAGTCTCTTCTCTTTTTGTGCTGCCACCATCACCCCTCCGTGCCCTGCTCTGATGCTCCCAGCAGGCTGTGGTGCAGATACCAGTGATCACACCTGACGGAGAGGGGACAGCATGCAGGGCCTCAGCATGCAGGGAGTGGAACAAGTTCACTGTTGATCTTTGGCTAGACGCAGCAGCAGTGTATGAGTGTTCAAGGCTGCTCTGAAGGCCGGGGCTCCATTGGAGTTTAAACAGACAAATTGCCTCTTAATTCAACTTTAATAGCCTCTGTCTTTACTCTTGCGCCCACATAATATACAGAGCTGTTCGCACAGGGTTTGACGTTGCGTGTCTATCAAGATTTATTCTTAGAACCGTAATTAGCCAGGTAGGAGTGAGGACTTCTTGTATTTCCCTAAGTATGTTGTATGTGGTTCTACCTGATACAGAGTTCATTCATTTCTAGTCTAGGAGATTATTAGGTAATTGGATTTTATTATATTCATTCTTTTATTAAGTGTCTCTCGTCGTGAGACAAGAAACAGAGAACATACACTTTTGGTGGAGAAGAAGGAAACGTTTTGAAAGTAATATCAAATAAAAGCATTGGCCAAAGGTTTATCATTCCACTTCTGTGATAAGATGAACTGGCCCAATCTACTGGGAAGTGCACACGGTGCCAAAGATTACGATCGGTTGGCCTTGCTGTAAATCATATTGTATTTTGTTTGTGAAGTACATGGTTATCAGATTTAGAAAACCAGTTAAAGACTGAAAACTCTCACAAAAAAAAAGTTCCTTTTCATTTAATAATGCCTATAAACACATAATTGGTAGTAGACTATCAGATGTTTCCACAAAGTGTTTAATTTGCTGGAAAGAGAGAAAGCCAAGTCTGTTCAGAATGCCAGCACAATGAAATGTGTGTTAAAACTTAACACAGTGCTAATTTAATGAAAGGAAAAAACATTCTACTCTGAGTTGCAACATGTTTATTAAGAATAGCAATCGGTGGTTATGAATTTATTTATTTTTAAACTGTAATATTATTAAATCACACAGTAGAAGGAGTTTGATATACAAATAAATAAAATAATAAATGCAACTTGAATATTTAGTTCAGAAACATAATCTTAAAACACCACTTAAAATGTTTTGAAATTGTTTGTGCATTCTAACAACACTTGACTTTAAAGCCACCACACTGAAGATGTTTCTTGTTTTCAGTGAGGCTATAACCAGCATGTTGGCTAAGTGCTCTGCCCCTGAGAGATATCAGATATCTGCATTTTCAATCGATCAATTCCAAGCAGTTGGAAAGTACTGTATGTGTTTCTGACAAGTTAAGTAAATCAAGAGCTGTGTGATAAAACAAGTTTCTGTTTAGCTCAGGCTGATTTACACATTCCCTTCTATCATAATCCAATTCCTGAATTATTGTTTCTCCCAGCCGAATGAAATTAAAATGCTCCGAGCACTTCACATGCATATTGTGCGTCTCACTCTATCTGGTCTCTCGCAGTGTGTGGCCTCATTCTATTTCAGCAGATCATATTCACTCTCCCACTGCCTCGGGGACACAGGAAACGAAAAAATACTTTTGTGAGACAGACACACGTAGAAAGTCTGAGCTGAAGCGTGGGTTCTGCCTGAAGTGATGCCCGGTTTGTTCAGAGGTAGTGGCACCAGAAGTGTTGGCTCCTGAGGGGCTGCTGGGGAGGAGGTAAAGTTGCCCCGTGGAAATATATGTTATGTTTGGGGGAGTGGGATTCTGCAGATTAACTCCACTATCCCTTTAAGGCTGCCATCTTCTTTTGGTCGGCACTAGGAACAGCTGTGACTTTATCACATCCTACTTCTCTGGATTACCAGGGTGTATTCGTGTCTTCCTCAGTGATATTCTGTGTTTGGTCACATTATTTATTCTATTGGCAAAACACCTCCTCAATCCCACAGTCTCCCAGCTAGAGGTGGGACGTAGTGGAGTACAAATACTTCGTCAATGTACTTAAGTACATTTTTCTGGTATCAGTACTTTACTCCACTACTTCTTTTTCTGACGACTTTTTACTTTTACTTAAACACCTGTACTTTCTACTTCTTACATTTTCCAAACAGCTGGTTCCTTTAGTCTGAATGTGTGTTTGGTGGCGTGATCATTATTATTTAGAGTCATTGCGTGCCTATTGATTTGAACACGATCCGTGTATCCATCACTTCCTGGTCTTCTCTAAAGAAGAGGGACCAATGGAAACGTTGTCATGCTGCCGTTGTTCAGCATGGAAACATTCATTAGCTAACAATGACATTATTGTTAATATAAAGGGAGGTCAGGTACTCTTTAAAGCAGCTGCTAGTTATGGGTACATTTAACTTCGAAGCCCATACTTTTTTACTTCTCCTTGAGTAAAGGATGTGTGTACTTTTGCTATCTCTGCTCCCAGCTGATATTCACATGGTTGGTTTGTGTGAAAAACCTTTGCAGCACTTTTGCTTGGACTGTGAGCCAACAGGGTGTCAAGTGTTCTTTAGTTAAATCAGAAAGTCTGCGCGAGTCAACCTGAAGCCTGAGCACCGTCACACCATCTGTGGGTGTCTGAAGGTGCACTTGAGTGAGAGTGGGTGGATGTGTGGAAGTATATTTGCCAGTTCCCGCTTCACTCTGGGTTACTCTTGCCCAAAGGACCAAGTTTCTGATGAAGGAGGCTCGAGACTTTTGTCGAAGATCCTGAACAAGCTAGAATAACTTTGCACGGAGGAGAAAATTAGATCAAGTGAATGCCTCTCTCTGAAACACAGACTTTATGTTTTTAATCAAATCATACCAACAAATAATATGTTTCCTGCCTCAGACAGCAGCATGAATCAGGCTTTTATTGGTATTTAAATAGCATTGACGCATTTCCTCGATAACAAGGCGGCACTGGATGTATTTCAGGTAGCTAGAGTGTGAATCATCCCCCACATTGAGAGCTAAGGACATCGACTCATCCCTCACAGAGCATTCCCTCAAATTCGGATTAACCCAAGGTCAGGTTAGGCAAACATTTGCATCCACGTTGCAAATCCTCATCAATAATTCCATAGCACAGCTTATCTGTCCGGGTATTCTATTATGCAAGCCTTTTTCCGCGGATATCTTAATCTGATTCCCGCCGTTTGGTTTGGTTAAACATTTTCCCTTTCTGTCTCCACCTGGCCTCCTTCTGCTCATTATACAGTTAAATGAATGCAAATGAGGTTGGTCGATGCATGATTCTTGTGCCTGAGACTGCCTCTGAGCCTTCCAGTGTTGCTTGCTTGTGAGATCAAACCAAGCAAACCAAGCAAATAGAAGCAAGTCATGAGTCCGCTCCTCTGTTTTCTCACGTTTATTGACATCACTCGTTGCTATAATAAGTTACTGCCACAGATTTGGAATGTGTCCATGTAGCTGCAACAGCTGTGGCTTCAACTCTTCACCTCTAGCAGGATTCAGGCTCGGCAGCAGGCTAAGATACATTTGGAATAGCGTGCAACATGTCAAACAGCTATAAAGAAAAAGAGGAGGATTTATCGCACAACACTTTCCACCAGGCGCTCTTGTTACTCTGCAGCACCGAAGAAAGATCAAACTCATATATATTGTCTATTCTGGGAGTGAGTAAAAAACAGTCAATTAAAATCCCGCCAGCATCGCCAATTCTTCACTTTTCTCGTATCGTTGCTCTGATTGACTAGTTTGCACACCAGTTGCAAAGGCGTCTTTTTGTATATGTTTAATGATGCTCCCCTAGGTAGCCTTATCTACCATAGCCTTCTCTTTATACACACCAACACAGTTCTTCTTTTCTGAGATGTATTTGAATGAACACTTCGCCGACACGCTCTTTTAAATCTGTTTTTGTTCCTATCCCTTTGACTTTTGAATTCCGTGGCTGAAGCTGGCGTGTGTTTACTCTTCTCGGATGAGCTCTGCTTCCTGATGATGGCATAGTAGGACACGGAGCACAAGAAATGTGCCATCCCCGCTGTTGTACCTCGTTTGGAAGGGGTACAGTGAAAGTGGAAGCTGACATGTTGCTGTCACCGACACGAAGTGATGTCTTTGCAGATCAGCCCCGCAGTCACGCTCGTGTTGTGACCGCTCAGGTTTTGAATGGCTCAAACACAGGAAATCGCAGACAAAAAGGCTTTTTCAACATTGGCTCAACATAAGTCAGAGTTATAAAAAGCAGCATGGCAATCCAGGCTACTTTCGGCAAGAGAGGGAACCCGAATCAAATCCTTTGCACAGCCGTAACCCTTCTCTTTTTTGGATTGCTCTCCCCTCTGCCCATGCAGATTAACTGGACTGGTTTTGGCTATAAAGACATCTGTGACCTAAATGCAATGCTCCATTCAAACGAAGGAAATGTGAACATTAAAGCTTCTAGAATTGGGTGATAAACCTCATAACATCACAATTATTTTGTCTTACCTTTAAGGTAATCTCTAGATAAGCCTATTTTGCAGTTATACTCTAACACAAACAATGTAATCTCATACTGTCTCTGTACTTTTTGCAGTGTGTAAGGCTGTAGCCACACGAGGACGATAACGGAAACGAACCAAAATCGTTATCAAAAAAGTCTTCCGCCCACACGCAATAGGCACCAGAAAGGTGTCCGTCCACACGAGATCGCTCGAACTGCTGGAGACGCTGTAGTACATGACATATGCCGGGCCTGTAAGTGGCGCTGTACTTCTGCCACAAAATACACCAAAAGCAGCAAAGAAGACTTCTAGCATGCATGGTTGCCATGGTTGCCCTTCTGTTTATTCTCCACGCTGGATTTAGCAGCAGAGGTGGGGTTTCGCCGGTCAACATGTCCGTTACAGTTTAAATCTTCAAAATTAGGAAAGTGGTCAAAGGTCTTCTTTGCTATTTATTGAGCTTTAAAAGAAATTAATTATATAAGAATAATACACGGAGGACGGAGCCTCTCTTTTCCTCCCCCTCTCCTGACAGCCCGTCAGTATCCGTGGTCTCATGCAGCTGGCTGATCCAGTAATGAGTGACCCGACAGTAAAAATAAACATATTTATAACTCGGCTTCAGTCAGGGTTGAAGGCAAATTCCAATGAAATATTGATGTATCCCCTACAGTACATACTGTGCAGGAATACATTATTTTCATATGGTGCAATCATATATTTGCTTTTTAACCTCAATTTCAGAACAACTATCTATAGGAACATTGTTGAAAATGTGGTAAGGGCACTTTTGTTGTGTCCATTGCAATTATCTATTGTCTTGCAACACTCTGCTGGAATACGGTAACGGTGAGAGTTGAATCATGAAGTTGCTTAGCAATGCAGTGAAAGTTCACTGTGTGTCATTTCACTCCCACATTTAAGGGTTTTAAATAAATAGATTGAACTAGATATTATATTATTTGTGGGAGAGAAACACCCTCTGGAGGAATCTTTGGGATTTTAGCCTTTGCAGACCATTTACATATACAAAAAACTATATAACACAAGTAAATTGCTATCCGATAGGCTCTCCATGTTTATTTGTGCTGATCTCTGCTCATGTCAAACACAAGGGCAAACCTTTTGGCCTCTAAAGCTCTTCCTTTCCCCAGTCAATCCAGCAGTTAAATTATGCCAAAGCATTTTCTGTCTTCTTCAAAGCAAGTTCCCTGATTGCCCAATCACTGCCGGCCAACACTCCATGCCAAGCAACAACCCTCATCTGAAATAATTTCAAATCAATCATGGGCACAAACGTTGCCATCTGATGGATGCTGGAAACCGACAGAGCACCCAGATTGTTCAAGAAGTCAAAGCATTTTCACAGAACTCCATTTTGGGCTCTGCATTTCTTGCCTTTTCTCAAGGCTGTTCATCCGACAGGTCCTTACATTGGGTCGAATGACCATCTGCATGTGTCCTGGTCTTTCAATGTGGCAGCAGCTCCACTCTTTGGTTGCTAATCAGTTTTCTTCTATCTTTGCAAAGTAAAATTCTGAATGAAAACTACTTTAATGCATATGGATCAGGCGCAGTGATGGGGGTAATGCGCTACAAAGTTACTCGTTACAATAATCAGATTACATTTGTCTGTAACGCAGTAATGTACTTGCTACGTGCGTTACTTCAAGGTCTTTGACTACCAGGAGGACAGAAAAATTAATATTACTTTTGTTCAGTATTGCCCTTATTAGATAAAGGATTTGTTCTAAACTGGGCATACAGGTTTACATTTATATTGTTATTTGTCATTTGATTTATGGTGCATCCAGGGTCGGCTCTAGAACAAATCGAACGGGGGGGCAATCATTTACCAAGGGGGGGGCACACACTGCCATCAACAACCAATACACAAACACCAACGCAACTTCAAAAAACATGCTGTAAAGTCTATTGTCTTTCACACACATTGCAGTGGTGTAGTGCTATTGTATAGCGCACCTATGACTTGTATATACATGCACGGTTGTGGCACGACCACCAAAACAGAAACATATGGACATAGGCCACCATATAAAAAGGGTGCAAATGTATTTAGTATCCTATCCATGTGAACATGTTTTAGGTGGGGGTGGACCTAACCTCCTCTAGGAGGGTCCGGGGGCATGCTCCCCCGGGAAGATTATTTTTTAAATATTGAAGTTAAATGCATCAATCTGGTGCACTTTGAGAGCAAAATGAAGAGATCTATGGATGGCCTACATCTCTCAGCATCCATATGAAACAGAACTGTAAACAGATGTACTTTTTCTTTACTAATCACTCCCTTTTTAAACTCTATTCTTGTGTTACTGTCCTATAGTATTTCATACCCGTTTTTCCTTTATTCTCTTATTTTTTAATAACAATAATGATCATATAAAGGTATTCCTCGCAAATACTTGTTTACATAAATGGTGACCAAACCGTTTGAGACCCGCTGAGATAACTTACACTAAAGTGAACTATCTAAACACTGAGAGAGTCCTTACCTCACTGAGCTGACGTTATAAGATCATCTCAGTCTGACAGGAGAGGACTCCTCCACCTTGGTGTAGAAACAGCTCTTTATATCCGTTAGCATAGCTAGCTAACCAGATGCTAACCACATTCCACGTTACCGCTCGCACACTCACAACATGCGCTCATGCCACACACACAGAGCCCCAGAAGTAGGCTACTTGTACTGTACTGTATATCATATTATTTTCGATGGCTTTACTGTATAATCAGTGTAACAGATGAACAGATCGCCACTGGGCTTCCATCTAAACCATAGACTGTATATATAAATGGACGTAGTGTCCGTGACGTCACCCATAGGATTCTGCAGAGTTGCCGTGAAGCCCTTAGTAGGGGGAGTCGGCCACTAACGGCTCGACTGTGACGTCAGAGTCTAATCCTGCCTGCTCCAAATAAGGGCAAAGAGGCGGAGCCGAGGCGGGACCTGCTGCCTCCGAATTGGGAGTAAACAGAGCTAGCTCAGGCTAAGAAGCTAAGCTAACATGAAATACATGCATACCAAGTTACTGCTAACAGTGTAGTTCCCCTATATAAACGTTACATTCAAAATCAAATGAGACAACCTGCAAGAGAATTAGCTATATTTTGTTATTCTTAATGCTTGTCATTCACACGTTGAGAAAAGACGGACTCCACCGCCCGGACCTAACGGAGCCGCAGTGGGCTAGCTCCGGGACGCCGGCTGGAGCTAGCCCCCTGCGGCTCCGTTAGCTCCGGCGGCCACCACTGGGATAATTGGGTCCCCTATTAACATTTGCTCCCGTTTAGCATTATGGGCGTCATAGCCATAGACTATAAAAGTCTTACCCAAGGCTGAATCATAAACTAAAATGTATATGTATGTATAAAGGGTTACGTCCTTAGCTGGCTAATAAGTAGCAAGCTAAGCTACCAAGCACACAAACACCTGCGAACGGGGTTAACATGTATAATATTATAATTTTAGACTTCTTGGAAGTTCTGTTAGTACATTCAAGCGCACAGCACAACATTTTAATTGTCTGGTATTCGTAACAATATTCCCTAAAAGGCACAATCACCACGAACACGGATAAAGGGTCAAGTACAGTAACTACATCTAACTAACGTTGTAGCCTCTATGGTTGTAGCCTAGCAGAGTGGACAAGTTGCTGTTAGCTGACAGTGAGGCATGTACGTGTCCATCAAAGTGACCACGCCCTAATTTATGCAAACGCTTTAAGGCTTAATATTAATTAAACAGATGTGTTGAGAAAAAATTCACCCCCCACACAGTAGTCATGAAGGGGGAATCTAACTATACAGAGAATATGGTTTTTTGAACCACGATGTAAACATGTTTATTTCTGCTGTAAAGTTGGGCATTTTAACATGGGGGTCTATGGAAATTGCTCCCTTCTGCAGCCTGCTCCTACTGGCCACTAGATGAACTGCAGTGTGTGGCACTTCCGTATTGGCGTCCCGGCTCTTCCCCAGAGTTTGCCGCTTGATCTAAACACACAGCCCAGAGCCTCTTTCTAGGGCTCTGACACAGCCACGTAATGATAACAAAACAAAGGTTGGGGGTCATTGGTCAAGCAACACACCAATCAGAGAGCAGCAGTGAGCAGTGCACACCTCAGGCTGTTTTATATTTGTATTCTTTATTTCTGATGTATTTCACACAAAAACGGAAACGTTAGTGGAAACGTTTTCACTTAGGCTATATGATTTAAAAAAAATAAAAAAAACGGCAAAGTGGCAAGGCTTGCCCACCCTGCGTTGGGGGGGGCACAGTGACTCATTTGGTGGGGGCATGGCCCGCGAATGACCCCTCATGACGCCGACTCTGGGTGCATCTCAGGTGACGTTACAGAGTAATCAAAAAGAAATGTAACTAACTGTCAGCAGGGAGTAACTAAGTAAAGTAAGGTATTACTTTCTTTAAAAGTAACTAGTAATATGTAATGCGTTTCTTTTTAATAACTACCCCAACACTGGTAAGGCGTACATTTGATGTTAAGGTGGGCAGCACCCCTCAATGCAACTGCTTCCTAGAAACAGCCCAGGTTTGTTGAGGCTTCACTTTATATATTACCAGTCTTGTTAGAGTGTCTCATTTATGAGCTGGAATTTGGCTCTGGGCCTCAGGGCAGATAAATAACTATAACACACACCTGAGCTTGGAATACACAAATACAGACGCAGCCAAGCACATTTTCTCAAACTCATGAATTGTATTTTTTCCCAAAAAAGGGTTTTGGGAAACCCAGTCGTGTTTTTTGAGGCATTCTCAGCTCTCTCCCCCACCTAATGCTCTCTCTACTTTCAAGCTTGTCAACTCTGGTTAAGCAGTGTGTCAGGAATGAAAAGACAGAGGGCGATTCGTTTGCCATCTCCCTTTCTCACTACTCCATGCAATCATCCCCTTGCTATCTCAAACATCTCCAATGACAGATTGCTTGCAACACTTCCTGTCCTCATTGGATCCCCTTTATCCATTCCTTGCTTCGTCTTGTCGAGGTTTACTTCCATGTCTGTTCACCATCCACAAGGTTGTGCCAGTAGAGTTAAGGTAGTGAGAAACATACTTCAGGGTTGTTGGAGTTCTTCAGGTTTTCCAGAGTGAGCTAATTTGAGGTGAGATTTTGAGGAATGGAATGAGTTATGAACACATTGGTTCAGTTCAGCATCCCTCAAAGTTCTTCTTCTTTTTGAAGTCTTTCATTTTGAATACTCCTGTCTCTTGATAGCATCCTCAGCACTAAAGGTATTAATAACATGATTCACCAGTATGAGTATCAAGATAAAGAACTTCAAACATTTGAAAAAACTGTTCTTCCCCAGGGTGTTAAATATTGACGTTCTGTCATGGCACACAGGTCAACGTTTAGTGTCTGTTTGAAGAGGTTTTCCTCCAATAGGCGCTTTCACACCAAGTACTTTGCCGTACTTAGTTCACAGTACTTAGTTCATCGGAACTCTTTAGTTCCCTGAGGGAGGATGAGGCAAATGAAGCCGCTGACGTCACTTCGTCTTCTTCGGCTTTGGGTTTACTGACAGGCCACAAACAACTTCACGGCGTATACTGCCACCCGAAGTCCCCGGCCAGAAGTCCCTGGAGTTGGGGACTGGCTTCAGTAGAAGCTGCTGGGACTCCCAGCAGCTTCTACTGAAGCCTTCCAAGTATATCGCCTCCTCATCTCCACCGCTCCCATGTATTTTTTTGTGTTGCCATAAGTTAGAGTTTTACGGGGCGTGGTTTGGTTTGCAATTCGCCCAGCCAATCAGAAATTGGAACCTTTTTCTCCCCAGGAAAGTCCCTGCTCTCTAGCAGGGACTAAAAATGGGTGAACAGGTTTGCAAAAAAAAGTTCTAGTTCCAGATCTTTTTGGTGTGAACGCAAATTCCCAGGAACTATCGGAACTATTCCTGGGAAAAGTACTCCGGTGTGAAAGCGCCTATTGTTAACCCATCAGGGGCTATATTAAACACTCAAATGCTCCTGAAGACCAACAAAGTTTGCGTAGGGACGATAGGGTGGATGGAGATGTGTTAGGGTTAGGGTTATGCAGGACTTTACCAAGGGAAACCCTGCCCATGTCAAGTATCAAACCAAAACTCAACAATTACTCATTTGAAGTTACGTAACATGGTGAACTGAAACTTATTTTCTATCCAGACTGTACACTTTGCCTAAAATTCCATTACTGGTATTGTCTCCGCATTTCACAAAGGACCCAGAAGATATTGTCACGTGAGATTGAACCCCAATAGAACGTTTATTTTTTCGGACAATACCAATTGAATCAACAACTTTGCCCACTGCAGGATAAGTTATTTCTCATGTGTGTTCTCCTACTTTTTCACTGTACAATATAACTGTTTTGTACAACTTCTGTTCCATCTCTACCTGAAGGCAAAGTGTTTATAGCTGTTCCAAATGGCCACACTTGAACGCACTATGAGTTATTGCTGGAAAGTTGCAAAAGAAGACATTTTTTCATACATTTTGGTTGAAGCATTTTGACACGTTAACAGTGGAACTGTAGTAGAAGTCAACTAGGCTGCTTAGAAATAGCACTTTGCCACTTTCACAGATAACCTGTCTGGAGGCGTTCAAACAAGCTCAAGTGCCTTTACCTGTTTTGTTCCATTCAGTAAGTCTCGTTGGCAGTTTGAATTAAAGTGGATGAGGGTTTGTCACTTAAAATGTGGAAGCTAAACTAAAGAAAATCACATGGCTGATTGTGGCTGTGAACAATTCAGGAAATTATTGTCAGTCTAATCTGAATAAGTGGTGCAAAGCTCCATGTCTGTGCATGATGATTTGGTTACCTTAGCAACATTTATGCACTTAAGCTCATGTATAAGGTAAATGTATATTTCCTATTCCATGTATTCTGGCATTTCTGACAATACTGTATGCCTCTTTTATGTATTTCTATTTACAATATGTGCTCTCGAAGACACATATATCCACGTTTTGAGTGTTGTACCAATTGTACTGGGAAAAAGCCAGAACCAGAATTAAAATTAAACAATGTATATCTTTTTGTGTTTCTTACAAGGGGAGTGAAAGCAACCTCACAAGTCATTACGTACTGTGTTTGGCTCCCCACAGCAGATTTTATTGTAACATTATTATATAAACTGTGGTGGATTTTCTGTTGTTATTCCGTATCTAGTGAAGTAGATAAGATAAAGAAAAATGCATGGAATAAACAATCACCGTCTAAACAAGCACCACATGGTGTCAGCATAACCGTGAACCATTTTCTTCCAAATTGAAAGTCAGAAAAATGGACAGCAGAGGGATGCGCCCAGCAGTCAGTCCAGTGATGAGTCAGGCCTGTTTGCTTTAGCATGACTACACTCTCTTTTACACATCACTTCCCATCTGGCAAGGCTACATCTCCCATTAACTGTGTTACTGAAGCATGGGAGCGCAGGTAGACACATGCTGCATAGATATGCACTGGCCCCCTTTGAGACTAGCCCTGAAATCCCTGTCAAAATGAATCTGGGACCCCATGCTCAGTGAGGCCAGCAGCACAGCACTGGCAAAGATAATGAGCAGCGACTGGGCTCTGTTTCACTACTGCTGTTTAACTGTTCATTCGATGATCAATAGGGCAGTCAATTTGTCAACTCTTTGCTTTTGCAATGTGGTCACAATCTGTCTCCAATCACAAACATAATTAATTAAACATGGAGATTGCAACGGCTTCCTGTTCCTCTACACCTCTTCATCTATGTCTGTTTAATTTTTTTCCCCTCGTTACAGGCTTGCCGCCATTGACGTGCAAATTGGCTCCATCTCGATCATCTCTCTCCCGTTGTGTTCCTTCCCCAGTGCTCATTAAATTGCAGCGTACTCAACAGGAAAAACATCTACTTGGGCTCTGATAGGCTGCTAATGTTTCCTCATCAAGTGTCATTATTCACACTTTGAGAGCGCTAAGCGACAAAGTTTAGCAGCTTCAATGTACTTATGGGTCAGGAGTGCTTTGACATGCCTCATAGGTTGCTTTGGGTTGATAGTTAGCCCTTAAGGGTGAAGGTAAGCTTCCATCTGCTCCACTAATTCTATATGCATTAGGGACTGAAAGCTGTGTTCCACATAGGCTGTGAATAATATAGTAATGTGTCGCGCTGTACATTATGGCCCAATGTAACGGTAATCATAAATATAGAGCATTAGCGTGTACGTCAGCAGAATGCAGAGACGCATGCAAATACCTAGCGGTGTTCAAAACCCATCATGGTTATTGCTCCATGAACATTATTTTCAACGAGGATGCAGACATAAGGGATTCTTTACGTTGTTATCTTTTAATAATTCCACATAATTCCTGTTTGGTGAGTTTTTGCTCGCTAATGTTTGGTTTCATTAGTGCTGAACAATAAGCAACAGCCTGAATATTTCCCTAACATGTCTAATTATGTCTCCCTTGTGGGATATTAGCTGGCTTTCATTTCAGGTTTAGTGCGACTGTATCTTGTGATTGCTTTAGTGCAGTGTGTGTGTGTGTGTGTGTGTGTGTGTGTGTGTGTGTGTGTGTGTGTGTGTGTGTGTGTGTGTGTGTGTGTGTGTGTGTGATGCACATGTGTACTGTTCTGAAAGACAGGAGGGACACAATCATAAAAAAAATCCATATTCAATTTTTCTTTCAAATTCTCCGGGGTCAAATAAATATCTGCTCCTTATAAAAGACAACAAGACAAACACACTTAACATCTGGTTATGCGGAAACAGACAATTTCTCATTTATAATATTCATGAGATTATGATAGTTTCAAGAAATGTTCATCTCTTCATCGAATAAAGGTGGGAAATGAAGTTGACCTTTGAATATGCTCAATACGCGACAGCCTAACAGCATCACTAAATGGAAGTCAGCCATAATGCATCTTTTTTTGACATGGCATTTTGATTAAATCCATTGCACCGTTAACACTTTGGGTTGTGCAGGACAGTAGCCAACACAATTTTAACTTTGATTGAGGGGGTTAGCTGTTGTCTGAAGGTTACAATTGCAGTGTTAAGGCTTATAATGTCATTAGTTTGATTCTTTGATCAGGGCGGCCGTTTAATGTCGATCAGCTTCACTGTTACAATTTGACAGTTAGAAGCCCTTTTGGTGCAGCTCGAGAAAAGAAGCATTTTACACATGTTGCCCTCGTGATTTATTTCATTCCAAATGGGCTCAAGAATGGTTTAGCACTTAGTGAATTCCATTTTAGGGCACGGTAAACAAAGAAAAAAATTATAATCACAAAAACAGAATCACAGATAAAGCAGCTGTGGCTGTCACAAAGAACCACAGCTGTGATTGGTGCCGAGTCATCAACAAACAAAACAATCTCTACTCACTTATATTCACAGCTGTTCCACTGGCCAAACCCCAAAACAACAAGAGGCAGAATAGATATCTGCATATCAACATTAATTAAAAGGACAAGAACCATGCTTGATTTAAAGAGACCCTATTATGTTTTAAGAGTGTGTGTCGTTCCTGTAGTGTGTTAAATGGGTTTGTGTGCATGTAAAAGGTCTGCAAATGCTAAAATCCCAACGTTTCCTCCAGAATGAGTTTCTCTCCCACACATTATCCCCCTTGCCTGGGTTCCATTGGAACCTATTGTTTTCTTTCGGAACGTAGTGACATCACTATGTAACACTCGGGCTTCTATTGGCTAGCGCTCCAACACATTGTGTTAAGCTCCTCGTAAAGAGACACAAAACTTGAACCCGCTATGCAAGAACACTGGGACGGAGACTTAGGTGAAGTGTCAAAAAGACTGGATTTAATAAGTCCACAAAAAACCAAGCAGGGGACAAAGCAAACTCTGAACAGAGTGGGGAGAACGTGGAGCAGGGCTGAGACGGAGGTTGGGCTGGACGTGGCAGGCAGGACGGAATGGAATGTGGAGTTTCTGGAACAGGCAAAAAACACCACAGGATTAGCATACGGAAAAATCCAACAGGAAGAATATACAAAAGCACTAGAAAATCTAGTCAGCCGGAACTGGAGTTATTATTATTATTATTATTATAAAGGAGAAGGAGATACCGCGATTCCTCACACATTGTACGTGATTTCTAAGAGGCGGGACATCTCTAAGCGGTTGACCAATCACAACAGAGCTGGCCAGCTAACCAATCAGAGCAGACTGGGCTCTGGTTTCAGACAGAGGGTGAAAAGACACAGTCAGGATCAAAAGAATAAAACACTTTTGGAATATAAAGCTTGTAAATATGTCACAGTAGTGGCACAAAAGACAAATGTGTCCTCTTTAATGATAACTCAAAAAATAAACGTATTAATGTTACTAATTCCTGCCAACGCTTGGGATGTAATTAGGGAAGAGGGGTTGGAAAATACTGAATGTACTCTTTCAATATCAGAGTAGCACATGATAACAAAGGTATCCAAACTGTGGCTGAGTACATGACAGGATGTATGATTACCTAGAAGAGTCCAGGACTGTTTGAGGCATATGATAGCTATGTGATTAACATGATGATTCCGCCTCTATGGAGATCGACATATGACAGCATGATCATTTCTGACACGGGCCTTAGCTAATCTGAACAAAGCATTGTATACTGCTTTGAACCGGTATTCCTCCATCTTGTGACTGTGATACACCCTCTCTTGGATATCAGCATGTGAAGGACACTGTTCAGGAACTAGTTGTACCAAATGCTCTGTATGTGATGACTACTTCCATTCTGGAGAGGATCATAAATACAGGGATCCTGATATTGAAGCTCAAGCCGGTGACGGAACAGAACAGGAAACTCACAGTACGGATCAGAAAGTCCCACAAAGGCCTGCATGCCTTCTTATGGACACACCCTTCTGGACTTGCTTGACTATTTTAAGTAAATCCAGTCATCAATTTTTTAAGACAAAACAAAGGAAGTTCTTGTAATGTTAAACATTTATAATGCATTAAAGGAATGGTCCACTCATTAGATAATTAATCAAAACTTCAGTATTAGTGAAACATTATGTTTAAACCATACCCTGAAGAAATCAGCGCGATATTCCCCGGTAAATAATGATTTTATAGCTCTTTTTTATCAAAACCTTTATATTCCGTCTGGCCGCCGCCATTTTGCCATTTTCAGTAGTCACGTGATGGTCGTGACGTCATCCATGCGTTCACTTTGTCAACACACGGAAACATGGCTGAATATTTGAGTTCGACTCGTCAGCAGAGGAAGAAGTTTTGATGTTTTATCATATGACAATACGACACCCTCTGTCCGTAGACCCTCACATCGTACAAGGAAAAACTTCCGAAGAAAACCCCCAGTTTAAAGGGAACATGGGAGAAACCTCAGGGAGAGCAACAGAGGAGGGATCCCTCTCCCAGGACGGACAGACGTGCAATAGATGCCGTGTGTAAATTGAAGAGATAATACATTTGCAACATAGTTCCAGATGTTTGGAAATGCATGTGTGTATAATAGGAAGATGATATAAGATACTATATGTATGCATGTAGTACCACCCTTGCTAGCGATTCCCTCTCTAGTTTAGCATACTCAGCTTCGTTGTCCCTGGCCATAGAATCACGATTTTATGGGGCCGGAAAAAACTGGGGGAACATACACACTAGTCGCTACTACGCTATATGGAAAGGCCACCAAAAACTGTCCTGGCCTCGACGCTACAGGACGTTAAAACGGGACTAGCCGCTGCAATGGAAATGCGCTATAACATACCTTATTCTTACTCCGAGCACTACTTCTGACCGTGGTAAATTTGGTTTTATATTGGACGTTGGATATTCGACACATTCGAAAAATCTATTTAACACTGGCTTCGATGGACGATTTTTTGTCAAACCAACTTCGATGTGTTAATACAAGGCCCGCCTATATAACACAAAGCTTTTTTTTTTCAAAAAACCCACCTTTTGATTTTATACTATTTTTTAATGTTAAAAAATGCTATAAATCTATTATGCGGCTTGGCCTTTTCACCTACACATGTCAAAACATCTGATGAACTCAGCTAACTGCCCTACACTTAACACAAAGCTTTTTTTTTCAAAAAACCCACCTTTTGATTTTATACTATTTTTTCGTGTTAAAAAATGCTATAAATCTATTATGCGGCTTGGCCTTTTCACCTACCATGTCAAAACACATCTGATGAACTCAGCTAACTGCCCTACACTTAACACAAAGCTTTTTTTTCAAAAAACCCACCTTTTGATTTTATACTATTTTTTTGTTAAAAAATGCTATAAATCTATTATGCGGCTTGGCCTTTTCACCTACACATGTCAAAACACATCTGATGAACTCAGCTAACTGCCTACACTTAACACAAAGCTTTTTTTTTCAAAAAACCCACCTTTTGATTTTATACTATTTTTTTTGTGTTAAAAATCTATAAATCTATTATGCGGCTTGGCCTTTTCACCTACCATGTCAAAACACATCTGATGAACTCAGCTAACTGCCCTACACTTAACACAAAGCTTTTTTTTCAAAAAACCCACCTTTTGATTTTATACTATTTTTTTTGTTAAAAATGCTATAAATCTATTATGCGGCTTGGCCTTTTCACCTACATGTCAAAACACATCTGATGAACTCAGCTAACTGCCCTACACTTAACACAAAGCTTTTTTTTTCAAAAAACCCACCTTTTGATTTTATACTATTTTTTTTGTGTTAAAAAATGCTATAAATCTATTATGCGGCTTGGCCTTTTCACCTACCCATGTCAAAACACATCTGATGAACTCAGCTAACTGCCCTACACTTAACACAAAGCTTTTTTTTTCAAAAAACCCACCTTTTGATTTTATACTATTTTTTAATGTTAAAAAATGCTATAAATCTATTATGCGGCTTGGCCTTTTCACCTACACATGTCAAAACACATCTGATGAACTCAGCTAACTGCCCTACACTTAACACAAAGCTTTTTTTTTCAAAAAACCCACCTTTTGATTTTATATATTTTTTTGTGTTAAAAATGCTATAAATCTATTATGCGGCTTGGCCTTTTCACCTACACATGTCAAAACACATCTGATGAACTCAGCTAACTGCCCTACACTTAACACAAAGCTTTTTTTTCAAAAAACCCACCTTTTATTTTATACTATTTTTTTAATGTTAAAAAATGCTATAAATCTATTATGCGGCTTGGCCTTTTCACCTACATGTCAAAACACATCTGATGAACTCAGCTAACTGCCCTACACTTAACACAAAGCTTTTTTTTTCAAAAAACCCACCTTTTGATTTTATATATTTTTTGTTAAAAAATGCTATAAATCTATTATGCGGCTTGGCCTTTTCACCTACCATGTCAAAACACATCTGATGAACTCAGCTAACTGCCCTACACTTAACACAAAGCTTTTTTTTTCAAAAAACCCACCTTTTGATTTTATACTATTTTTTTTGTTAAAAAATGCTATAAATCTATTATGCGGCTTGGCCTTTTCACCTACACATGTCAAAACACATCTGATGAACTCAGCTAACTGCCCTACACTTAACACAAAGCTTTTTTTTCAAAAAACCCACCTTTTTATTTTATACTATTTTTTTAATGTTAAAAAATGCTATAAATCTTTGCGGCTTGGCCTTTTCACCTACACATGTCAAAACACATCTGATGACTCAGCTAACTGCGCTACACTTAACACAAAGCTTTTTTTTCAAAAAACCCACCGGTATCGGTTCTTGAGAAGCAGGATGTTATCGGTATCGGTATCGGTTTCAAAAAACCAATATCGTGCATCCCTAATATTAGTCCAGTTTTTATAAATATAACTGTAAAGTATACAGTTCAAATATAAAGTCAGGTTTTAGGTGATTCCAATACTGCGATTTGATTTATGAAAATACACTGCCTAAATGTTGCTATTTTTCAGCTCATCTTAATTGTTCCAGATTCATTTAATGAGCAGCTGTCAACGAACTGTCTTCTATGTGTTGAACTTTGTGTTGTGTTCGGTATCCAATCGCTGCCCTGGAGTCACACCAAGGTCTCTTTCTTCTTATGCCCCGCTGTTTGGTATGCAAAGGCCCTCGACACTCAGTATGTCTAATCCTTTGAGAAAAGTGGGTGAGAGCTCCCTGACAAAATGAGGATAGGCCTGCTATTCTTTTGAATCTCATCGGCATCAGGAGAGTGGAGACAGGGAAATGTGAGCGATGTGGACGGACGGAACATGGGGAGAGGGTTTTTGCCTTGTTCTCCCTCACTCCTATACACTGTGACTGCTGGGGATGACGTTACGTTATGAACACTAGGGATATTTTGCCAGGGGGATTCTGGGAGATGAGAAAATCAGGCATATGTGCGAGTGTCTATATTCTGTATGTATGTGGAGCTCAGAGTTTCACAGGCATACCAATGCCCCTTGGCTGATAAAGGTATGTGATCTTTTTGAGGTCATTCCCTTTATACCTACCTCTTTGAATGTCTGTCTGTCTCTCTCTTTGTCACTATGCTACTGCCTGCTGGCCCCGAGTGGCAAGCTTAGCATCCATGGCGCAAGCCAGCACTTTGAAAAAGTGCAAAGCTGCGGACCAAAGCGGCTTAGAGAAGCAGTGCACACAGAAACCTCAATATGAGTCTCTTCTCTTTTTGTGCTGCCACCATCACCCCTCCGTGCCCTGCTCTGATGCTCCCAGCAGGCTGTGGTGCAGATACCAGTGATCACACCTGACGGAGAGGGGACAGCATGCAGGGCCTCAGCATGCAGGGAGTGGAACAAGTTCACTGTTGATCTTTGGCTAGACGCAGCAGCAGTGTATGAGTGTTCAAGGCTGCTCTGAAGGCCGGGGCTCCATTGGAGTTTAAACAGACAAATTGCCTCTTAATTCAACTTTAATAGCCTCTGTCTTTACTCTTGCGCCCACATAATATACAGAGCTGTTCGCACAGGGTTTGACGTTGCGTGTCTATCAAGATTTATTCTTAGAACCGTAATTAGCCAGGTAGGAGTGAGGACTTCTTGTATTTCCCTAAGTATGTTGTATGTGGTTCTACCTGATACAGAGTTCATTCATTTCTAGTCTAGGAGATTATTAGGTAATTGGATTTTATTATATTCATTCTTTTATTAAGTGTCTCTCGTCGTGAGACAAGAAACAGAGAACATACACTTTTGGTGGAGAAGAAGGAAACGTTTTGAAAGTAATATAAAATAAAAGCATTGGCCAAAGGTTTATCATTCCACTTCTGTGATAAGATGAACTGGCCCAATCTACTGGGAAGTGCACACGGTGCCAAAGATTACGATCGGTTGGCCTTGCTGTAAATCATATTGTATTTTGTTTGTGAAGTACATGGTTATCAGATTTAGAAAACCAGTTAAAGACTGAAAACTCTCACAAAAAAAAGTTCCTTTTCATTTAATAATGCCTATAAACACATAATTGGTAGTAGACTATCAGATGTTTCCACAAAGTGTTTAATTTGCTGGAAAGAGAGAAAGCCAAGTCTGTTCAGAATGCCAGCACAATGAAATGTGTGTTAAAACTTAACACAGTGCTAATTTAATGAAAGGAAAAAACATTCTACTCTGAGTTGCAACATGTTTATTAAGAATAGCAATCGGTGGTTATGAATTTATTTATTTTTAAACTGTAATATTATTAAATCACACAGTAGAAGGAGTTTGATATACAAATAAATAAAATAATAAATGCAACTTGAATATTTAGTTCAGAAACATAATCTTAAAACACCACTTAAAATGTTTTGAAATTGTTTGTGCATTCTAACAACACTTGACTTTAAAGCCACCACACTGAAGATGTTTCTTGTTTTCAGTGAGGCTATAACCAGCATGTTGGCTAAGTGCTCTGCCCCTGAGAGATATCAGATATCTGCATTTTCAATCGATCAATTCCAAGCAGTTGGAAAGTACTGTATGTGTTTCTGACAAGTTAAGTAAATCAAGAGCTGTGTGATAAAACAAGTTTCTGTTTAGCTCAGGCTGATTTACACATTCCCTTCTATCATAATCCAATTCCTGAATTATTGTTTCTCCCAGCCGAATGAAATTAAAATGCTCCGAGCACTTCACATGCATATTGTGCGTCTCACTCTATCTGGTCTCTCGCAGTGTGTGGCCTCATTCTATTTCAGCAGATCATATTCACTCTCCCACCTGCCTCGGGGACACAGGAAACGAAAAAATACTTTTGTGAGACAGACACACGTAGAAAGTCTGAGCTGAAGCGTGGGTTCTGCCTGAAGTGATGCCCGGTTTGTTCAGAGGTAGTGGCACCAGAAGTGTTGGCTCCTGAGGGGCTGCTGGGGAGGAGGTAAAGTTGCCCCGTGGAAATATATGTTATGTTTGGGGGAGTGGGATTCTGCAGATTAACTCCACTATCCCTTTAAGGCTGCCATCTTCTTTTGGTCGGCACTAGGAACAGCTGTGACTTTATCACATCCTACTTCTCTGGATTACCAGGGTGTATTCGTGTCTTCCTCAGTGATATTCTGTGTTTGGTCACATTATTTATTCTATTGGCAAAACACCTCCTCAATCCCACAGTCTCCCAGCTAGAGGTGGGACGTAGTGGAGTACAAATACTTCGTCAATGTACTTAAGTACATTTTTCTGGTATCAGTACTTTACTCCACTACTTCTTTTTCTGACGACTTTTTACTTTTACTTAAACACCTGTACTTTCTACTTCTTACATTTTCCAAACAGCTGGTTCCTTTAGTCTGAATGTGTGTTTGGTGGCGTGATCATTATTATTTAGAGTCATTGCGTGCCTATTGATTTGAACACGATCCGTGTATCCATCACTTCCTGGTCTTCTCTAAAGAAGAGGGACCAATGGAAACGTTGTCATGCTGCCGTTGTTCAGCATGGAAACATTCATTAGCTAACAATGACATTATTGTTAATATAAAGGGAGGTCAGGTACTCTTTAAAGCAGCTGCTAGTTATGGGTACATTTAACTTCGAAGCCCATACTTTTTTACTTCTCCTTGAGTAAAGGATGTGTGTACTTTTGCTATCTCTGCTCCCAGCTGATATTCACATGGTTGGTTGTGTGAAAAAACCTTTGCAGCACTTTGCTTGGACTGTGAGCCAACAGGGTGTCAAGTGTTCTTTAGTTAAATCAGAAAGTCTGCGCGAGTCAACCTGAAGCCTGAGCACCGTCACACCATCTGTGGGTGTCTGAAGGTGCACTTGAGTGAGAGTGGGTGGATGTGTGGAAGTATATTTGCCAGTTCCCCGCTTCACTCTGGGTTACTCTTGCCCAAAGGACCAAGTTTCTGATGAAGGAGGGCTCGAGACTTTTGTCGAAGATCCTGAACCAAGCCTAAATAACTTGCACGGAGGAGAAAATTAGATCAAGTGATGCCTCTCTCTGAAACACAGACTTTATGTTTTTAATCAAATCATACCAACAAATAATATGTTTCCTGCCCTCAGACAGCAGCAATGATATCAGGCTTTATTGGTATTTAAATAGCATTGACGCATTTCCTCGATACAAGGCGGCACTGGATGTATTCAGGTAGCTAGAGTGTGAATCATCCCCCACATTGAGAGCTAAGGACATCGACTCATCCCTCACAGAGCATTCCCTCAAATTCGGATTAACCCCAAGGTCAGGTTAGGCAAACATTTGCATCCACGTTGCAATCCTCATCAATAATTCCATAGCACAGTTTATCTGGTCCGGGTATTCTATTATGCAAGCCTTTTTCCGCGGATATCTTAATCTGATTCCCGCCGTTTGGTTTGGTACAACATTTTCCCTTTCTGTCTCCACCTGCCTCCTTCTGCTCATTATACAGTTAAATGAATGCAAATGAGGTTGGTCGATGCATGATTCTTGTGCCTGAGACTGCCTCTGAGCCTTCTCAGTGTTGCTTGCTTGTGAGATCAAACCATAGCAAACCAAGCAAATAGAAGCAAGTCATGAGTCCGCTCCTCTGTTTTCTCACGTTTATTGACATCACTCGTTGCTATAATAAGTTACTCTGCCACAGATTTGGAATGTGTCCATGTAGCTGCAACAGCTGTGTGGCTTCAACTCTTCACCTCTAGCAGGATTCAGGCTCGGCAGCAGGCTAAGATACATTTGGAATAGCGTGCAACATGTCAAACAGCTATAAAGAAAAAAGAGGAGGATTTATCGCACAACACTTTCCACCAGGCGCTCTTGTTACTCTGCAGCACCGAAGAAAGATCAAACTCATAATATATTGTCTATTCTGGGAGTGAGTAAAAAACAGTCAATTAAAATCCCGCCAGCATCGCCAAATTCTTCACTTTTCTCCGTATCGTTGCTCCTGATTGACTAGTTTGCACACCAGTTGCAAAGGCGTCTTTTTGTATATGTTTAATGATGCTCCCCTAGGTAGCCTTATCTACCATAGCCTTCTCTTATACACACCAACACAGTTCTTCTTTTCTGAGATGTATTTGAATGAACACTTCGCCGACACGCTCTTTTAAAATCTGTTTTGTTCCTATCCCTTTGAACTTTTGAATTCCGTGGCTGAAGCTGGCGTGTGTTTACTCTTCTCGGATGAGCTCTGCTTCCTGATGATGGCATAGTAGGACACGGAGCACAAGAAATGTGCCATCCCCCGCTGTTGTACCTCGTTTGGAAGGGGTACAGTGAAAGTGGAAGCTGACATGTTGCTGTCACCGACACGAAGTGATGTCTTTGCAGATCAGCCCCCGCAGTCACGCTCGTGTTGTGACCGCTCAGGTTTTGAATGGCTCAAACACAGGAAATCGCAGACAAAAAGGCTTTTTCAACATTGGCTCAACATAAGTCAGAGTTATAAAAAGCAGCATGGCAATCCAGGCTACTTTCGGCAAGAGAGGGAACCCGAATCAAATCCTTTGCACAGCCGTAACCCTTCTCTTTTTTGGATTGCTCTCCCCTCTGCCCATGCAGATTAACTGGACTGGTTTTGGCTATAAAGACATCTGTGACCTAAATGCAATGCTCCATTCAAACGAAGGAAATGTGAACATTAAAGCTTCTAGAATTGGGTGATAAACCTCATAACATCACAATTATTTTGTCTTACCTTTAAGGTAATCTCTAGATAAGCCTATTTTGCAGTTATACTCTAACACAAACAATGTAATCTCATACTGTCTCTGTACTTTTTGCAGTGTGTAAGGCTGTAGCCACACGAGGACGATAACGGAAACGAACCAAAATCGTTATCAAAAAGTCTTCCGCCCACACGCAATAGGCACCAGAAAGGTGTCCGTCCACACGACGATCGCTCGAACTGCTGGAGACGCTGTAGTACAATGACATATGCCGGGCCTGTAAGTGGCGCTGTACTTCTGCCACAAAATACACCAAAAGCAGCAAAGAAGACTTCTAGCATGCATGGTTGCCATGGTTGCCCTTCTGTTTATTCTCCACGCTGGATTTAGCAGCAGAGGTGGGGTTTCGCCGGTCAACATGTCCGTTACAGTTTAAATCTTCAAAATTAGGAAAGTGGTCAAAGGTCTTCTTTGCTATTTATTGAGCTTTAAAAGAAATTAATTATATAAGAATAATACACGGAGGACGGAGCCTCTCTTTTCCTCCCCCTCTCCTGACAGCCCGTCAGTATCCGTGGTCTCATGCAGCTGGCTGATCCAGTAATGAGTGACCCGACAGTAAAAATAAACATATTTATACTCGGCTTCAGTCAGGGTTGAAGGCAAATTCCAATGAAATATTGATGTATCCCCTACAGTACATACTGTGCAGGAATACATTATTTTCATATGGTGCAATCATATATTTGCTTTTTAACCTCAATTTCAGAACAACTATCTATAGGAACATTGTTGAAAATGTGGTAAGGGCACTTTTGTTGTGTCCATTGCAATTATCTATTGTCTTGACAACACTCTGCTGGAATACGGTAACGGTGAGAGTTGAATCATGAAGTTGCTTAGCAATGCAGTGAAAGTTTCACTGTGTGTCATTTCACTCCCACATTTAAGGGTTTTAAATAAATAGATTGAACTAGATATTATATTATTTGTGGGAGAGAAACACCCTCTGGAGGAATCTTTGGGATTTTAGCCTTTGCAGACCATTTACATATACAAAAAACTATATAACACAAGTAAATTGCTATCCGATAGGCTCTCCATGTTTATTTGTGCTGATCTCTGCTCATGTCAAACACAAGGGCAAACCTTTTGGCCTCTAAAGCTCTTCCTTTCCCCAGTCAATCCAGCAGTTAAATTATGCCAAAGCATTTTCTGTCTTCTTCAAAGCAAGTTCCCTGATTGCCCAATCACTGCCGGCCAACACTCCATGCCAAGCAACAACCCTCATCTGAAATAATTTCAAATCAATCATGGGCACAAACGTTGCCATCTGATGGATGCTGGAAACCGACAGAGCACCCAGATTGTTCAAGAAGTCAAAGCATTTTCACAGAACTCCATTTTGGGCTCTGCATTTCTTGCCTTTTCTCAAGGCTGTTCATCCGACAGGTCCTTACATTGGGTCGAATGACCATCTGCATGTGTCCTGGTCTTTCAATGTGGCAGCAGCTCCACTCTTTGTTGCTAATCAGTTTTCTTCTATCTTTGCAAAGTAAAATTCTGAATGAAAACTACTTTAATGCATATGGATCAGGCGCAGTGATGGGGGTAATGCGCTACAAAGTTACTCGTTACAATAATCAGATTACATTTGTCTGTAACGCAGTAATGTACTTGCTACGTGCGTTACTTCAAGGTCTTTGACTACCAGGAGGACAGAAAAATTAATATTACTTTTGTTCAGTATTGCCCTTATTAGATAAAGGATTTGTTCTAAACTGGGCATACAGGTTTACATTTATATTGTTATTTGTCATTTGATTTATGGTGCATCCAGGGTCGGCTCTAGAACAAATCGAACGGGGGGGCAATCATTTACCAAGGGGGGGGGCACACACTGCCATCAACAACCAATACACAAACACCAACGCAACTTCAAAAAACATGCTGTAAAGTCTATTGTCTTTCACACACATTGCAGTGGTGTAGTGCTATTGTATAGCGCACCTATGACTTGTATATACATGCACGGTTGTGGCACGACCACCAAACAGAAACATATGGACATAGGCCACCATATAAAAAGGGTGCAAATGTATTTAGTATCCTATCCATGTGAACATGTTTTAGGTGGGGGTGGACCTAACCTCCTCTAGGAGGGTCCGGGGGCATGCTCCCCCGCGAAGATTATTTTGTTAAATATTGAAGTTGAAGCATCAATCTGGAGCACTTTGAGAGCAAAATGAAGAGATCTATGGATGGCCTACATCTCTCAGCATCCATATGAAACAGAACTGTAAACAGATGTACTTTTTCTTTACTAATCACTCCCTTTTTAAACTCTATTCTTGTGTTACTGTCCTATAGTATTTCATACCCGTTTTTCCTTTATTCTCTTATTTTTAATAACAATAATGATCATATAAAGGTATTCCTCGCAAATACTTGTTTACATAAATGGTGACCAAACCGTTTGAGACCCGCTGAGATAACTTACACTAAGTGAACTATCTAAACACTGAGAGAGTCCTTACCTCACTGAGCTGACGTTATAAGATCATCTCAGTCTGACAGGAGAGGACTCCTCCACCTTGGTGTAGAAACAGCTCTTATATCCGTTAGCATAGCTAGCTAACCAGATGCTAACCACATTCCACGTTACCGCTCGCACACTCACAACATGCGCTCATGCCACACACCCAGAGCCCCAGAAGTAGGCTACTTGTACTGTACTGTATCATATTATTTTCGATGGCTTTACTGTATAATCAGTGTAACAGATGAACAGATCGCCACTGGGCTTCCATCTAAACCATAGACTGTATATATAAATGGACGTAGTGTCCGTGACGTCACCCATAGGATTCTGCAGAGTTGCCGTGAATCCCTTAGTAGGGGGAGTCGGCCACTAACGGCTCGACTGTGATCGTCAGAGTCTAATCCTGCCTGCTCCAAATAAGGGCAAAGAGGCGGAGCCGAGGCGGGACCTGCTGCCTCCGAATTGGGAAGTAAACAGAGCTAGCTCAGGCTAAGAAGCTAAGCTAACATGAAATACATGCATACCAAGTTACTGCTAACAGTGTAGTTCCCCTATATAAACGTTACATTCAAATCAAATGAGACAACCTGCAAGAGAATTAGCTATATTTTGTTATTCTTAATGCTTGTCATTCACACGTTGGAGAAAGACGGACTCCACCGCCCCGGACCTAACGGAGCCGCAGTGGGCTAGCTCCGGGACGCCGGCTGGAGCTAGCCCCCTGCGGCTCCGTTAGCTCCGGCGGCCACCACTGGGATAATTGGGTCCCCCTATTAACATTTGCTCCCGTTTAGCATTATGGGCGTCATAGCCATAGACTATAAAGTCTTACCCAAGGCTGAATCATAAACTAAAATGTATATGTATGTATAAAGGGTTACGTCCTTAGCTGGCTAATAAGTAGCAAGCTAAGCTACCAAGCACACAAACACCTGCGAACGGGGTTAACATGTATAATATTATAATTTTAGACTTCTTGGAAGTTCTGTTAGTACATTCAAGCGCACAGCACAACATTTTAATTGTCTGGTATTCGTAACAATATTCCCTAAAAGGCAACATCACCACGAACACGGCTAAAGGGTCAAGTACAGTAACTACATCTAACTAACGTTGTAGCCTCTATGGTTGTAGCCTAGCAGAGTGGACAAGTTGCTGTTAGCTGACAGTGAGGCATGTACGTGTCCATCAAAGTGACCACGCCCTAATTTATGCAAAACGCTTTAAGGCTTAATATTAATTAAACAGATGTGTTGAGAAAAAATTCACCCCCCACACAGTAGTCATGAAGGGGGAATCTAACTATACAGAGAAATATGTTTTTGAACCACGATGTAAACATGTTTATTTCTCTGCTGGTAAAGTTGGGCATTTTAACATGGGGGTCTATGGAAATTGCTCCCTTCTGCCAGCCTGCTCCTACTGGCCACTAGATGAACTGCAGTGTGTGGCACTTTCCGTATTGGCGTCCCGGCTCTTCCCCAGAGTTTGCCGCTTGATCTAAACACACAGCCCAGAGCCTCTTTCTAGGGCTCTGACACAGCCACGTAATTGATAACAAAACAAAGGTTGGGGTCTTGGTCAAGCAACACACCAATCAGAGAGCAGCAGTGAGCAGTGCACACCTCAGGCTGTTTTATATTTGTATTCTTTATTTCTGATGTTCATTCACACAAAAACGGAAACGTTAGTGGAAACGTTTTCACTTAGGCTATTATGATTTTAAAAAAAATAAAAAAAACGGCAAAGTGGCAAGGCTTGCCCACCCTGCGTTGGGGGGGGCACAGTGACTCATTTGGTGGGGGCATGGCCCGCGAATGACCCTCATGACGCCGACTCTGGGGTGCATCTCAGGTGACGTTACAGAGTAATCAAAAAGAAATGTAACTAACTGTCAGCAGGGAGTAAACTAGTAAAGTAAGGTATTAATTTCTTTAAAAGTAACTAGTAATTGTAATGCGTTCTTTTAATAACTACCCCAACACTGGTAAGGCGTACATTTGATGTTAAAGGTGGGCAGCACCCCTCAATGCAAACGCTTCCTAGAAACAGCCCAGGTTTGTTGAGGCTTCACTTTATATATTACCAGTCTGTAGAGTGTCTCATTTATGAGCTGGAATTTGGCTCTGGGCCTCAGGGCAGATAAATAACTATAACACACACCTGAGCTTGGAATACACAAATACAGACGCAGCCAAGCACATTTTCTCAAACTCATGAATTGTATTTTTTCCCAAAAAGGGTTTTGGGAAACCCAGTCGTGTTTTTTGAGGCATTCTCCAGCTCTCTCCCCCACCTAATGCTCTCTCTACTTTCAAGCTTGTCAACTCTGGTTAAGCAGTGTGTCAGGAATGAAAAGACAGAGGGCGATTCGTTGCCATCTCCCTTTCTCACTACTCCATGCAATCATCCCCTTGCTATCTCAAAACATCTCCAATGACAGATTGCTTGCACACTTCCTGTCCTCATTGGATCCCCTTATCCATCCTTGCTTCGTCTTGTCGAGGTTTACTTCCATGGTCTGTTCACCATCCACAAGGTTGTGCCAGTAGAGTTAAGGTAGTGAGAAACATACTTCAGGGTTGTTGGAGTTCTTCAGGTTTTTCCAGAGTGAGCTAATTTGAGGTGAGATTTTGAGGAATGGAATGAGTTATGAACACATTGGTTCAGTTCAGCATCCCTCAAAGTTCTTCTTCTTTTTGAAGTCTTTCATTTTGAATACTCCTGTCTCTTGATAGCATCCTCAGCACTAAAGGTATTAATAACATGATTCACCAGTATGAGTATCAAGATAAAGAACTTCAAACATTTGAAAAACTGTTCTTCCCCAGGGTGTTAAATATTGACGTTCTGTCATGGCACACAGGTCAACGTTTAGTGTCTGTTTGAAGAGGTTTTCCTCCAATAGGCGCTTTCACCACCAAGTACTTTGCCGTACTTAGTTCACAGTACTTAGTTCATCGGAACTCTTTAGTTCCCTGAGGGAGGATGAGGCAAATGAAGCCGCTGACGTCACTTCGTCTTCTTCGGCTTTGGGTTTACTGACAGGGCCACAAACAACTTCACGGCGTATACTGCCACCCGAAGTCCCCGGCCAGAAGTCCCTGTAGTTGGGGACTGGCTTCAGTAGAAGCTGCTGGGACTCCCAGCAGCTTCTACTGAAGCCTTCCAAGTATATCGCCTCCTCATCTCCACCGCTCCCATGTATTTTTTGTGTGCCATAAGTTAGAGTTTTACGGGGCGTGGTTTGGTTTGCAATTCGCCCAGCCAATCAGAAATTGGAACCTTTTTCTCCCCAGGAAGTCCCTGCTCTCTAGCAGGGACTAAAAAGGGGTGAACAGGTTCCTGGGAACTAAGTTCTAGTTCCAGATCCTTTTGGTGTGAACGCAAAATCCCAGGAACTATTGGAACTATTTCTGGGAAAAGTACTCCGGTGTGAAAGCGCCTATTGTTAACCCATCAGGGCTATATTAAACACTCAAATGCTCCTGAAGACCAACAAAGTTTGCGTAGGGACGATAGGGTGGATGGAGATGTGTTAGGGTTAGGGTTATGCAGGACTTTACCAAGGGAAACCCTGCCCATGTCAAGTATCAAACCAAAAACTCAACAATTACTCATTTGAAGTTACGTAACATGGTGAACTGAAACTTATTTTCTATCCAGACTGTACACTTGCCTAAAATTCCATTACTGGTATTGTCTCCGCATTTCACAAAGGACCCAGAAGATATTGTCACGTGAGATTGAACCCCAATAGAACGTTTATTTTTTCGGACAATACCAATTGAATCAACAACTTTGCCCACTGCAGGATAAGTTATTTCTCATGTGTGTTCTCCTACTTTTTCACTGTACAATATAACTGTTTTGTACAACTTCTGTTCCATCTCTACCTGAAGGCAAAGTGTTTATAGCTGTTCCAAATGGCCACACTTGAACGCACTATGAGTTATTGCTGGAAAGTTGCAAAAGAAGACATTTTTTCATACATTTTGGTTGAAGCATTTTGACACGTTAACAGTGGAACTGTAGTAGAAGTCAACTAGGCTGCTTAGAAATAGCACTTTGCCACTTTCACAGATAACCTGTCTGGAGGCGTTCAAACAAGCTCAAGTGCCTTTACCTGTTTTGTTCCATTCAGTAAGTCTCGTTGGCAGTTTGAATTAAAGTGGATGAGGGTTTGTCACTTAAAATGTGGAAGCTAAACTAAAGAAAATCACATGGCTGATTGTGGCTGTGAACAATTCAGGAAATTATTGTCAGTCTAATCTGAATAAGTGGTGCAAAGCTCCATGTCTGTGCATGATGATTTGGTTACCTTAGCAACATTTATGCACTTAAGCTCATGTATAAGGTAAATGTATATTTCCTATTCCATGTATTCTGGCATTTCTGACAATACTGTATGCCTCTTTTATGTATTTCTATTTACAATATGTGCTCTCGAAGACACATATATCCACGTTTTGAGTCAGAGAGATGCAGAATATCCAATTGTACTGGGAAAAAGCCAGAACCAGAATTAAAATTAAACAATGTATATCTTTTTGTGTTTCTTACAAGGGGAGTGAAAGCAACCTCACAAGTCATTACGTACTGTGTTTGGCTCCCCACAGCAGATTTTATTGTAACATTATTATATAAACTGTGGTGGATTTTCTGTTGTTATTCCGTATCTAGTGAAGTAGATAAGATAAAGAAAAATGCATGGAATAAACAATCACCGTCTAAACAAGCACCACATGGTGTCAGCATAACCGTGAACCATTTTCTTCCAAATTGAAAGTCAGAAAAATGGACAGCAGAAGGGATGCGCCTCAGCAGTCAGTCCAGTGATGAGTCAGGCCTGTTTGCTTTAGCATGACTACACTCTCTTTTACACATCACTTCCCATCTGGCAAGGCTACATCTCCCATTAACTGTGTTACTGAAGCATGGGAGCGCAGGTAGACACATGCTGCATAGATATGCACTGGCCCCCTTTGAGACTAGCCCTGAAATCCCTGTCAAAATGAATCTGGGACCCCATGCTCAGTGAGGCCAGCAGCACAGCACTGGCAAAGATAATGAGCAGCGACTGGGCTCTGTTTCACTACTGCTGTTTAACTGTTCATTCGATGATCAATAGGGCAGTCAATTTGTCAACTCTTTGCTTTTGCAATGTGGTCACAATCTGTCTCCAATCACAAACATAATTAATTAAACATGGAGATTGCAACGGCTTCCTGTTCCTCTACACCTCTTCATCTATGTCTGTTTAATTTTTTTCCCCTCGTTACAGGCTTGCCGCCATTGACGTGCAAATTGGCTCCATCTCGATCATCTCTCTCCCGTTGTGTTCCTTCCCCAGTGCTCATTAAATTGCAGCGTACTCAACAGGAAAAACATCTACTTGGGCTCTGATAGGCTGCTAATGTTTCCTCATCAAGTGTCATTATTCACACTTTGAGAGCGCTAAGCGACAAAGTTTAGCAGCTTCAATGTACTTATGGGTCAGGAGTGCTTTGACATGCCTCATAGGTTGCTTTGGGTTGATAGTTAGCCCTTAAGGGTGAAGGTAAGCTTCCATCTGCTCCACTAATTCTATATGCATTAGGGACTGAAAGCTGTGTTCCACATAGGCTGTGAATAATATAGTAATGTGTCGCGCTGTACATTATGGCCCAATGTAACGGTAATCATAAATATAGAGCATTAGCGTGTACGTCAGCAGAATGCAGAGACGCATGCAAATACCTAGCGGTGTTCAAAAACCCATCATGGTTATTGCTCCATGAACATTATTTTCAACGAGGATGCAGACATAAGGGATTCTTTACGTTGTTATCTTTTAATAATTCCACATAATTCCTGTTTGGTGAGTTTTTGCTCGCTAATGTTTGGTTTCATTAGTGCTGAACAATAAGCAACAGCCTGAATATTTCCCTAACATGTCTAATTATGTCTCCCTTGTGGGATATTAGCTGGCTTTCATTTCAGGTTTAGTGCGACTGTATCTTGTGATTGCTTTAGTGCAGTGTGTGTGTGTGTGTGTGTGTGTGTGTGTGTGTGTGTGGTGTGTGTGTGTGTTGTGTGTGTGTGTGTGTGTGTGTGTGTGATGCACATGTGTACTGTTCTGAAAGACAGGAGGGACACAATCATAAAAAAAATCCATATTCAATTTTTCTTTCAAATTCTCCGGGGTCAAATAAATATCTGCTCCTTATAAAAGACAACAAGACAAACACACTTAACATCTGGTTATGCGGAAACAGACAATTTCTCATTTATAATATTCATGAGATTATGATAGTTTCAAGAAATGTTCATCTCTTCATCGAATAAAGGTGGGAAATGAAGTTGACCTTTGAATATGCTCAATACGCGACAGCCTAACAGCATCACTAAATGGAAGTCAGCCATAATGCATCTTTTTTTGACATGGCATTTTGATTAAATCCATTGCACCGTTAACACTTTGGGTTGTGCAGGACAGTAGCCAACACAATTTTAACTTTGATTGAGGGGGTTAGCTGTTGTCTGAAGGTTACAATTGCAGTGTTAAGGCTTATAATGTCATTAGTTTGATTCTTTGATCAGGGCGGCCGTTTAATGTCGATCAGCTTCACTGTTACAATTTGACAGTTAGAAGCCCTTTTGGTGCAGCTCGAGAAAAGAAGCATTTTACACATGTTGCCCTCGTGATTTATTTCATTCCAAATGGGCTCAAGAATGGTTTAGCACTTAGTGAATTCCATTTTAGGGCACGGTAAACAAAGAAAAAAATTATAATCACAAAAACAGAATCACAGATAAAGCAGCTGTGGCTGTCACAAAGAACCACAGCTGTGATTGGTGCCGAGTCATCAACAAACAAAACAATCTCTACTCACTTATATTCACAGCTGTTCCACTGGCCAAACCCCAAAACAACAAGAGGCAGAATAGATATCTGCATATCAACATTAATTAAAAGGACAAGAACCATGCTTGATTTAAAGAGACCCTATTATGTTTTAAGAGTGTGTGTCGTTCCTGTAGTGTGTTAAATGGGTTTGTGTGCATGTAAAAGGTCTGCAAATGCTAAAATCCCAAACGTTTCCTCCAGAATGAGTTTCTCTCCCACACATTATCCCCCTTGCCTGGGTTCCATTGGAACCTATTGTTTTCTTTCGGAACGTAGTGACATCACTATGTAACACTCGGGCTTCTATTGGCTAGCGCTCCAACACATTGTGTTAAGCTCCTCGTAAAGAGACACAAAACTTGAACCCGCTATGCAAGAACACTGGGACGGAGACTTAGGTGAAGTGTCAAAAAGACTGGATTTAATAAGTCCACAAAAAACCAAGCAGGGGACAAAGCAAACTCTGAACAGAGTGGGGAGAACGTGGAGCAGGGCTGAGACGGAGGTTGGGCTGGACGTGGCAGGCAGGACGGAATGGAATGTGGAGTTTCTGGAACAGGCAAAAAACACCACAGGATTAGCATACGGAAAAATCCAACAGGAAGAATATACAAAAGCACTAGAAAATCTAGTCAGCCGGAACTGGAGTTATTATTATTATTATTATTATAAAAGGAGAAGGAGATACCGCGATTCCTCACACATTGTACGTGATTTCTAAGAGGCGGGACATCTCTAAGCGGTTGACCAATCACAACAGAGCTGGCCAGCTAACCAATCAGAGCAGACTGGGCTCTGGTTTCAGACAGAGGGTGAAAAGACACAGTCAGGATCAAAAGAATAAAACACTTTTGGAATATAAAGCTTGTAAATATGTCACAGTAGTGGCACAAAAGACAAATGTGTCCTCTTTAATGATAACTCAAAAAATAAAACGTATTAATGTTACTAATTCCTGCCAACGCTTGGGATGTAATTAGGGAAGAGGGGTTGGAAAATACTGAATGTACTCTTTCAATATCAGAGTAGCACATGATAACAAAGGTATCCAAACTGTGGCTGAGTACATGACAGGATGTATGATTACCTAGAAGAGTCAGGACTGTTTGAGGCATATGATAGCTATGTGATTAACATGATGATTCCGCCTCTATGGAGATCGACATATGACAAGCATGATCATTTCTGACACGGGCCTTAGCTAATCTGAACAAAGCATTGTATACTGCTTTGAACCGGTATTCCTCCATCTTGTGACTGTGATACACCCTCTCTTGGATATCAGCATGTGAAGGACACTGTTCAGGAACTAGTTGTACCAAATGCTCTGTATGTGATGACTACTTCCATTCTGGAGAGGATCATAAATACAGGGATCCTGATATTGAAGCTCAAGCCGGTGACGGAACAGAACAGGAAACTCACAGTACGGATCAGAAAGTCCCACAAAGGCCTGCATGCCTTCTTATGGACACACCCTTCTGGACTTGCTTGACTATTTTAAGTAAATCCAGTCATCAATTTTTTAAGACAAAACAAAGGAAGTTCTTGTAATGTTAAACATTTATAATGCATTAAAGGAATGGTCCACTCATTAGATAATTAATCAAAACTTCAGTATTTAGTGAAACATTATGTTTAAACCATACCCTGAAGAAATCAGCGATATTCCCCGGTAAATAATGATTTTATAGCTCTTTTTTATCAAAACCTTTATATTCCGTCTGGCCGCCGCCATTTTTGCCATTTTCAGTAGTCACGTGATGGTCGTGACGTCATCCATGCGTTCACTTTGTCAACACACGGAAACATGGCTGAATATTTGAGTTCGGACTCGTCAGCAGAGGAAGAAGTTTTGATGTTTTATCAGTATGACAATACGACACCCTCTGTCCGTAGACCCTCACATCGTACAAGGAAAAACTTCCGAAGAAAACCCCCAGTTTAAAGGGAACATGGGAGAAACCTCAGGGAGAGCAACAGAGGAGGGATCCCTCTCCCAGGACGGACAGACGTGCAATAGATGCCGTGTGTAAATTGAAGAGATAATACATTTGCAACATAGGTAGTCCAGATGTTTGGAAATGCATGTGTGTATAATAGGAAGATGATATAAGATACTATATGTATGCATGTAGTACCACCCTTGCTAGCGATTCCCTCTCTAGTTTAGCATACTCAGCTTCGTTGTCCCTGGCCATAGAATCACGATTTTATGGGGCCGGAAAAAACTGGGGGAACATACACACTAGTCGCTACTACGCTATATGGAAAGGCCACCAAAAACTGTCCTGGCCTCGACGCTACAGGACGTTAAAACGGGACTAGCCGCTGCAATGGAAATGCGCTATAACATACCTTATTCTTACTCCGAGCACTACTTCTGACCGTGGTAAATTTGGTTTTATATTGGACGTTGGATATTCGACACATTCGAAAAATCTATTTAACACTGGCTTCGATGGACGATTTTTTGTCAAACCAACTTCGATGTGTTAATACAAGGCCCGCCTATATAACACAAAGCTTTTTTTTTTCAAAAAACCCACCTTTTGATTTTATACTATTTTTTTAATGTTAAAAAATGCTATAAATCTATTATGCGGCTTGGCCTTTTCACCTACACATGTCAAAACACATCTGATGAACTCAGCTAACTGCCCTACACTTAACACAAAGCTTTTTTTTTCAAAAAACCCACCTTTTGATTTTATACTATTTTTTTCGTGTTAAAAAATGCTATAAATCTATTATGCGGCTTGGCCTTTTCACCTACCCATGTCAAAACACATCTGATGAACTCAGCTAACTGCCCTACACTTAACACAAAGCTTTTTTTTTCAAAAAACCCACCTTTTGATTTTATACTATTTTTTTAATGTTAAAAAATGCTATAAATCTATTATGCGGCTTGGCCTTTTCACCTACACATGTCAAAACACATCTGATGAACTCAGCTAACTGCGCTACACTTAACACAAAGCTTTTTTCTTCAAAAAACCCACCTTTTGATTTTATACTATTTTTTTTGTGTTAAACAATCCTATAAATCTATTATGCGGCTTGACCTTTTCACCTACCCATGTCAAAACACATCTGATGAACTCAGCTAACTGCCCTACACTTAACACAAAGCTTTGTTTTTCAAAAAACCCACCTTTTGATTTTATACTATTTTTTTAATGTTAAAAAATGCTATAAATCTATTATGCGGCTTGGCCTTTTCACCTACACATGTCAAAACACATCTGATGAACTCAGCTAACTGCGCTACACTTAACACAAAGCTTTTTTTTTCAAAAAACCCACCTTTTGATTTTATACTATTTTTTTTGTGTTAAAAAATGCTATAAATCTATTATGCGGCTTGGCCTTTTCACCTACCCATGTCAAAACACATCTGATGAACTCAGCTAACTGCCCTACACTTAACACAAAGCTTTTTTTTTTCAAAAAACCCACCTTTTGATTTTATACTATTTTTTTAATGTTAAAAAATGCTATAAATCTATTATGCGGCTTGGCCTTTTCACCTACACATGTCAAAACACATCTGATGAACTCAGCTAACTGCCCTACACTTAACACAAAGCTTTTTTTTTCAAAAAACCCACCTTTTGATTTTATATTATTTTTTTCGTGTTAAAAAATGCTATAAATCTATTATGCGGCTTGGCCTTTTCACCTACCCATGTCAAAACACATCTGATGAACTCAGCTAACTGCCCTACACTTAACACAAAGCTTTTTTTTTCAAAAAACCCACCTTTTTATTTTATACTATTTTTTTAATGTTAAAAAATGCTATAAATCTATTATGCGGCTTGGCCTTTTCACCTACACATGTCAAAACACATCTGATGAACTCAGCTAACTGCCCTACACTTAACACAAAGCTTTTTTTTTCAAAAAACCCACCTTTTGATTTTATATTATTTTTTTCGTGTTAAAAAATGCTATAAATCTATTATGCGGCTTGGCCTTTTCACCTACCCATGTCAAAACACATCTGATGAACTCAGCTAACTGCCCTACACTTAACACAAAGCTTTTTTTTTCAAAAAACCCACCTTTTTATTTTATACTATTTTTTAATGTTAAAAAATGCTATAAATCTATTATGCGGCTTGGCCTTTTCACCTACACATGTCAAAACACATCTGATGAACTCAGCTAACTGCGCTACACTTAACACAAAGCTTTTTTTTTCAAAAAAACCCACCTTTTGATTTTATACTATTTTTTTTTGTGTTAAAAAAATGCTATAAATCTATTATGCGGCTTGGCCTTTTCACCTACCCATGTCAAAACACATCTGATGAACTCAGCTAACTGCCGCCTACACTTAACACAAAGCTTTTTCTTCAAAAACCCACCTTTTGATTTTATACTATTTTTTTTGTGTGTTAAACAATCCTATAAATCTATTATGCGGCTTTGACCTTTTCACCTACCCATGTCAAAACACATCTGATGAACTCAGCTAACTGCCCCCTACACTTAACACAAAGCTTTGTTTTTCAAAAAACCCACCTTTTGATTTTATACTATTTTTTAATGTTAAAAAATGCTATAAATCTATTATGCGGCTTGGCCTTTTCACCTACACATGTCAAAACACATCTGATGAACTCAGCTAACTGCGCTACACTTAACACAAAGCTTTTTTTTTCAAAAAACCCACCTTTTGATTTTATACTATTTTTTTTGTGTTAAAAAATGCTATAAATCTATTATGCGGCTTGGCCTTTTCACCTACCCATGTCAAAACACATCTGATGAACTCAGCTAACTGCCCTACACTTAACACAAAGCTTTTTTTTTTCAAAAAACCCACCTTTTGATTTTATACTATTTTTTTAATGTTAAAAAATGCTATAAATCTATTATGCGGCTTGGCCTTTTCATCTTAACATTTTTTAAGGTGATTAGGCTACATGGAATTCTTTAAATGACTTACAATAGCTAAATATACATCTTCACATAAAACAACCAAAGGTTGACACAGGCAATAGTAATGAAAGTTACTTTTTTTAATTATTATTTAAGCATTTTCAAGGATATGCCAACAGAAAGGCACCTCAGGACGACAATAATTTGGATATTACTAAATCGCTTCCATATAATATAAGGACTTCAGAAATAGTAGGCAAGAGGATATTTTTAACTGACAGTTGAAAACACTGTACAGTATATGTCCTATATTGCAACATGGTCAAAAAGACAAAAACAAAGAACTGTTATCAATTTTGATGATGAGGAACATTTTAACAATCAGAGTGTTTGCTTTTTCTCATGCAGAGCGTACTTTTCTTTGTTCATCGGATGTGTTATGACATGTGTAGGTGAAAAGGCCAAGCCGCATAATAGATTTATAGCATTTTTTAACATTAAAAAAATAGTATAAAATCAAAAGGTGGGTTTTTTGAAAAAAAAAGCTTTGTGTTAAGTGTAGGGCAGTTAGCTGAGTTCATCAGATGTGTTTTGACATGGGTAGGTGAAAAGGTCAAGCCGCATAATAGATTTATAGCATTTTTTAACATTAAAAAAATAGTATAAAATTAAAAGGTGGGTTTTTTGAAAAAAAAGCTTTGTGTTAAGTGTAGGGCAGTTAGCTGAGTTCATCAGATGTGTTTTGACATGGGTAGGTGAAAAGGCCAAGCCGCATAATAGATTTATAGCATTTTTTAACACAAAAAAAATAGTATAAAATCAAAAGGTGGGTTTTTTGAAAAAAAAAGCTTTGTGTTATATAGGCGGGCCTTGTATTAACACATCGAAGTTGGTTTGACAAAAAATCGCCCATCGAAGCCAGTGTTAAATAGATTTTTCGAATGTGTCGAATATCCAACGTCCAATATAAAACCAAATTTACCACGGTCTACTTCCGCTCCTCCGTCGCTTCACACTTGCAGAGGGCGATTTCTCAACTGGCCGAACTGGTGTCCTGGTCGGTGATGACACCAGAAAGACCGATGGTACTGCATCTCCATTAAGTAATGGTTGTTCCATAAATCCCATGTTATGTTTTATCATACTCTCAGAGTAGTCGTCCGGAAATGTGAAATGTTCGCTGCATACATGAGCCTGTGAATCTTTCGGTTCGGGCCGGCCACATTTCGCTAGCCACTGCCTCTGAATGTACTTCTTACGCTTACCTTTTGGCAACAGATGGAACTAAGCATTCCGTGGATTGTTCCTATCAGAATTGTGGCAAAATTTCGCGATACAGTGAGGCATATTTGAAGAGAGAAACTACAGTAAATAACATGGAGATCAACGTGTCCTCGAAAACCAAACGCATGGTTTACGTCACGTCCGGAAAATGGCGGCGCCCACAGTGTTGATGTTATTTCGGTATATAATCAGTTTAAAATCACTGATAATGTCATCGGATTAAAAAAAAAAAAAGAAAGACTGGCAGAGACTGGTCTGTTTTATCGGATGATAATTATTTAAAAATGAGTGTCATGAGCATACCATTCCTTTAAGATCACCAACATGGCATCATTCATATTCCTAGCTGTGTGTCAGCTCTTTCCTTATGTGAAGATGCATGACTCTGCAGACTGCATCTAATTTCTGCTGCACCACAGACCTTCACTGGATCTCTTCTCCATACTCTTTGTATTTTCTATCTTGTTAAATCACACATGGACGAGAATCCGTCCGGTGCACCGAGCGGCCGGAGGTGCAGTAGTAATTTTTAGTCCGCGCTGCTCGGATTTGCCTCCTGACAACTATAATCTTGTTTTATAGGAGCTGTCTGTCTGTTTTATTAACATTATTTAATATCCAGCTATGTCTTATATTCAGCACAGTTTGCATATAGGTGCACGGCCATTTTGTGCTGGCTTCTCAGCCTGCTGAGAAGGTACTTTCAGGGGCACTTATTTTTGTATATATAAAAGCATAAAGCATTATTGATAAATGAACAAAATATAGAATTACACTTCAAATGAAATAATTGTTTTTAAATCAAATTAAGTATTACACAAAATATGGATTTTTTCTTTATATCAAAACATTAGATTACTGCACTTTGTTTTCCACATTACAGTCCGGACAAGAGATATGTTCATCAGTCCAAATGGAGGAATTATTGTGTAAGTTCTTCCTCCAATATAACAAACATGGAAAATGATTGAATTATAGATAGGATCCATTATTCTCCAGCTAAAACACTGAATGGATGAACATTCAAACTGTCAGTGGCTCGGCGGGAATACACTTTAGAAAATAAGTGCAACTCTTAGAATCTAAAGGCCACAAGGCGTTATTCAGACAGAGAATAAACATGTTTATCTTTGAATAGCTCTGCGGGATCATGGACACATGCTTTGCTTTCAATCCACCAAATCACCCAGTATTCTTCTCTTCGATCACGGGAGATGAAGTGGGTGGGTTACCCAATCCCAGCACGCATTTGGCAGAAGGCAGTTCTGGAAAAATCCTTGACATTGCGGATACATTAGGTCATTTCTATTTGCGTTCTGGTCTGCGATTCATGGAGTTGTGAAACATCATCACTTGGACGACACTTTAGGATCAGCTCTGGGTGGACAATAATGCCTTTTTGAAAATCTGCTCTTATACTTTTTAGAACCACCAATGCTATCAAGCTGACCCAGCTGGTCAATATCTAGTCTCATCTTGGCAAGGACTTTGGTCATTTGCAAGTGACACTGATATCGCCCAAGCATTTTGTAAATAAGTCAGTATTCCTTTTGGAGGACTTGTTGCTGGCATATTAATTTGGCAGAAATGAGGTTGATCATTTCGGCAGGAAGTTGTATGACAGCACTGCTTCTGTGTTTGTTTGGTAAAGAGGAAAACATTTTCTAAATATAGCGTACATTACATTGGAGCCTTCCAACCTCAAGTTAAACATTATTCTTCAGCTGATGTCCAAATATCAGCCTTTAATATATTTAAACAAATCTATTGGGCATTTTCCAAATTATAAGACTTTTTCAAACTTTTTCAAATCCCCCCCTTTGTGTTCTCCCAGATAGTGTCCTCGTTGCTTCGTTGTGATTAACGGATAGTAAAACAAAGTGGGGATTTTTAACCCAATGTTCTGACCCTGCAGAGTGGATAGCTGAGCTAAAAGGAAGACATTGTTACAAGAAGCAAAAGAAAGAGACACTTTTTGAACTCACCCTATTAGTTCTTGTAACATTGTTGGAATTTCCGTTGGTCCCACAGAGGTCATGGATGACTTCATACAGCACACCCATGAATATTACGAACTTTTTGCAATTATAATTCTAGTTATTTTCTCTATCAGCTCATGTGATTGAAAAGAATGGTCTGAGAAGCCGAACTCAGCCTGCACTCTGAATATAACCCTGTTACAGCCGCGGACACTACATTCTCCTCGAGCACGCTGAAAGCTATCAGGTATATAATAGGACATCGAGGAGAGGATCAATATGTGGTGGACAGATCAAAAGAGTCGACCAAAAGATGAGACAGACGACATGAAGTCAGAGAATTGCCTGTGTGATAAAGAAAATGTGGTGAACAATAGGGACAGAAAGAAGAACGGGCATGGGAGCAGAAATAGGAAGCTGTGTTCTTTGGCTGTTATTTATTCCGCCACACTCCAAAATGAATAACTCCTGCCTTATCACACCATCAGCTGTAATGTGTTTCTTTGACTCATCCCCGTGTTGTCCTCAAACAACTACTGCTTTGTCGGCATCATGCTTGGGCTGCCTTGTGAAAACATTTGAGCTTCTTGGTAAATCGTCCTAGTTTTGCCTTCGGTACATTTGGTAACACCTTTCCACGTGTGATCGGCCCAGTTCCAAGGTTGACGTGCTTAGGACCTCTGCACTCCCCCCAGGCATACGGGACAGAACGGCCAGAAGGAACATCCCATAAACAAGACTCTCCTCGGCTCTTTCCAACGTACTGCTTCACTGAGTTCCCAATGAAGCCGAGCATGAGGCTCACGAGGCTTACATGGACGAAAAAGAGCAAGGAGGGCAAAAGTCTACACAAGAAGGTCTGAGGACACATCGGCAGATACTTAAGTAGCAGTGCATTCCTCATGCATGAGAGCCACTGTGGACACATGTTGTTCATGTTTGAATGGCTTTATATGGCACGTCATGCACAGAATGCATAACAAAGTGCGTTAGAGTTCAGCCTCAAAATAAAAAACACAAGTAGAGACATCGTAAATATACACCAGGAGGAAGTGTAAGAAAACACACAGCTTCTAGTAATAGGCAAGATTCATAGACGGTATATGAGAAGTGGACATAGTCAACGTGACGTCACCCATTGTTTTGTGAACTATGGACGATGCTATGTTGGCTTTTAGGAACCAGAAGTGTGATATGGGCCCAAGTTTCATATTTGTAAATGCTTTAATGTTCAAAAAGGTCTTTATTCCTTCATTTGTTTTTTGGGCAAGGCGGGTTTGGCTCAGTCTGTAGGGTCTTTGAAGGGAAGGGTCGCCGGTTCACGTCCCGATTGGACCAAATATGGAGTGTGGATTGGTAGCTAGAGGAACCAGTTCACCTCAGTGTGTGGGAGAGAAACCCCCTCTGGAGGGAACTTTGGGATTGTTGCCTTTGCAGACCATTTACAAGCACACACACCTATATAACACTCCATAGGAAAGGGAAAACACCAACAAACATAATAGGGAGTTTTTAAAGGCCCTGTCACACTGTCCCGAAATTGACACCCGATGGACACACGATAAAGGAAATGTTCAAATTCGGCTGTGATCGTAGCAACATCGGGCCATTCGTGAGGGCATCTAAGCCATCGTATGACCGCCGGTGGAGTTTCTCAGGCTCCGGCAGCAACTTCGTGAGCGGCAACTTCGTAAGGCACTCGTGAGGGCATCTTGTCAAGTCGTGTCATCTTCGTGTTATCATCTGTGCATTCGCCCTCACTCTGATCGGAGCGAATGCCCGATGGCACCGAGGATAACAAGATGCCCTCACGATGGCCTTACGAAGGGCAAAATTGACACACGAATTCAACACGAAAATGAACCTTCGCAAGGTCCTTCGGCAATTTTTTGGCATGCCAAAGATTTTGCCACCGCTCACGAAGTTGCTGCCGGAGCCTGAGAAACTCTGCCAGCGGTCATACGAAGGCTTAAGATGCCCTCACGAATGGCCCGATGTTGCTACGATCACAGCCGAATTTGAACATTTCCTTTATCGTGTGTCCATCGGGTTGTTTTATTGCACAACAAAATCATGTAAATATATTATGTAAATAACCCAATTTGTGTTCTGTGAAACTAAAAAGGATATAATATATTATTTTGAAGGATAGTTGACAGGAAATTGTTGTTGTTATGGAAACAACATTACGGAGAAAACGTAATATTTTCTACATATAAAGACGGATAAAGTAAAGAACAAAGTCTGAAGATATCAGTACAGTATCATAGTACTGTAACATAATTGTTTTTGGTACTTTCATTGCAGTTGTATGTCTTAAATGTAATGTAAATGTTGCCTTCGTGTGTGGTTCGGGGCCATCTTCGTGCGAAATTCACAATTCCATATTCGTGTGTCCATCGGGTGTCAATTTCGGGACAGTGTGACAGGGCCTTTACTACAAACACGCTCTAAAGGACCTTTCTGGGGAAATATTATAATTCATTCATTTTAGGTTTGCTGCTTCTAAGGCAGTGTGAAGTTATTGAATATCTTGAAATCATGAAAAATGTGAGGCGAAGAGATTAAACTGACAACTTTTTTTATTAATCCAGCTTTCTTTAGATTGCTGATTCGCCGGCAGTTTGTTTTATACTTTTAATGAAAATTCCTAATATTTCTACCTTGACTTTTATTTATTTTTTTACAATCTGCCATCATGATTGATTCTGTTTAAAAATAGAAATGCAATAGATGGCTGTGAAGCTTGATACAGCTTTACTCTGCCTTTTCAGCAGTTGCAACCGAAAAGGGATTAAAACACGTCCTTCCAACAAAATAACAATCATATACATCCTGGCTTCAACCGATTTTCAATTATCCATTGCCTGAAGCACATCACATTGCAGTAAGACTATTGGATATGTTATTTCAACAAGCACAAGCTGAACAGTTCCGGTCCCCCCTGCTTTCACTGCATGCTGTATTCCGTAAATACAAGCTACTGTGAGGTGATGACAAGGAGAGGATGGTTTTGCAAAATGATCTGCCACCTGAGTAACACATTCAGGAAGCGTGACAGCACACGCAATAAACACAGCAGCTAATACTCTTGCTAGCAGTCCGTGGTATACAATTATTTCAATTAGTGAATCATGAATTGGAATGAAAAGTTATACTCACACTAATGCTCCATAACACTGTTCTAACCGTAACATTGACAATTCATCAGTCACAGCTAATTTCCAGACATATTTAGTGGAATGTGCTTTAATCACATTTCAATCTCATAGCACACCACAATGATTTCAGTCACACTAAGCATGCTGGGAATGTTACGTTTTATTTAAGGATGGGTAAATACAATTTGACTGTTATTTCCCCCAGTGTTCCCATTGTACAATACAGGTGTTAGCTCCAGCTAGCTAGTTTTCGCTGTGTCACAGTCTTCTTCTCTCCCTGGCTGGTGCGCCCCAGTCATTTTCCACTGACCCCGCACCCCCCTCACACCTCAGGCCAGCCCCTCCCACCTCACCAGCACACCTGGGCTCCCAGCTGCTTCTCATTGCTGATCAAGCCAGTATGTAAACCTCTCTGGCTCAGTCACACATTCATCATTCCAGCACTTGTTGCCGCTCCTGCCTATCCCTGACCTGCCTGTCTCGATACATTACTGAGTCACACTGTACATTTTACATTTATTTTTGATTTAATATGTAATTCCCTACACTCTTAATGTTAATAATATCCTGCTTTATATTGTGTCGAAAGCCTGTCAATAGTATTTTATTGTCAAAGTTTATAGATTTTTTATATTCACGGCCTACTGTATATTTTCTACTTTTTAATGCTGCTTTAATTCTATTTTTAGATTTTAGCATTTTCTATTTCTATTCTTTCATTTATTCTTATTTGCAATGCCTTGTTTTGTTTTGTTGTTTTCTATGCTGCAAGTATTTCCAAAATTGGGATCAATAAAGTATCTTTACCTCAAGGGTCTTTGAGCATGAGGAAAAGCGCTATAAAAATCCAATGCATTATTATTATTATTATTATTATTATTATTATTAACCTTATTAACCCACCAGCCTTCTGCCTATGACTAAACAATGTGTTTCTGCATCCTGGTTCCTGCTATTTACCTGCTCCCTGATCCACTGCCTGGCCTCAACCTGTCTGAGAATCTCATTGGACAGTTACCTTTCCTGCATAGATTACCTGCCCACCTCTGTACCTGTGGATTTTGGTTTTAAACTTCATTATAGACAGTTTCCTGCTATCGAGTGTGCTGCATTTGGGTCCTAACCCGAACCCATTACACAATGACGAGTGTGGAAAAAAACCTCACAGAGAAGTTTGAGTTCTTTGTGTTGCTTCCTTTCAGCCTCACTCAATTTTTTTATTTAAGTGTTTATCTGCATCCCAAAAATGTTGGGTGTTCATCCTTTTGCACTTTTTATCCCCAAGCCAAACACATCTTAACAGTAGCACAAGAGGCAAAGAGTCATACAGCCAGTGAACTGCCTCTGTAGTGGCCAATTGTCCAAAGAAATCCATGTTCAAAGGCCACTTAGTCTAGGAGGCGAGCTCGAGTATTGACTCGCGTATATTCAAAAAATCAGATACCTTGCTCGTTCCATTCTGGTGCTTTATTGAGAGGTTCAATAGATCAGCTGGCGGCCCACTGCCGACGTGCAACATTTGCGCGGTATTTAAAGAAATAAACAAACAAGATCCATTGGTCATACGGATGTGTGCGGTCAAAAACTTTTTCCAACTGCCTCTCTAGACTTCCTGCTGTGTCATGCTGGCAGCGTCATTTATACCTGAGCACGCCCCTACGATTGCTTTGTATAAATAATAACAAAACATAAACTAGAGCTGTCCATAAGCAAGATGACACGTTACAAAAACAGTATAATAATAATTCATAGTTATTCAGCTCATTTAAGTTGAATTAAAGAATATTCAATTGGCTCACAAAACCATAATTAATTACCATAAATAAATGTGCCTAAATGGCTCTTACAGCCTCACTAATGTCAGTTTATCAGCAATAGTCATCTAAAGTTTGCTAACATTAGCCACCGTTAACTAGTCCAAGTGAATCCATTAAGGCTGCATGTTATGGCTCATGAACTTAAAGGTGGGGTAGGTACGTTTCAGAAACCGGCTCGAGTGCACTAACATTTGAAAGTACACAGCCGAAAAGAATCCGCCCCTTCCTTCAGACTTCCTTACAGAGCACCTCCTCCAACACACATGAACATGACGTCAGCAGACTGGTGACAGTGGCCGCCTGTTGCTGGCGAGTCATTGAAGTACTGCTGCAATGCACGCCCAATGACGGCACGAGATACATTTGTGCGTGCACGAGATGGAAGGCTGACGGACAGGGCGGCAATCCAATCCGTTTAGCCGTTGTACTTTTTACAGTATTACGGCTTCCACAGATGACATTTTTTTATGGATTTTTTGTCAAAGCACTTCAGATATTCATCGCTATCGGGATGTTAAGAGCATTCCATGGAATATAACAAAAAGTGTATCTCGAGCCGGTTTCTCAAACTTACCTAAACCCACCTTTAAGTTGTAGAATTTACCCTTGGACAATACTTCAATAGGTCGATTTTGATGAGGATTAGAATGATCACACCAGACTCCACACATTTCTCAATGGCTTGAAAATAACATTAATTCTGCCGCCTGATAGTTTAAGCCAAGTGCTTTTGCATGTCACGACAGAACAGCTCCAAAAGCCAGAACACTTTACCTATTAAACACTGTTCAGTCGCTGGATACAAACTATTCCGAGAATTGAAAGCTTTCTTCAATGCACATCTGAACTATGATCAAACCGATTTCTCCACTTGTGCATAATTATTGTTCTCCTCCCTGCTCCAAACCTCTGGCCAGAAATGACTCCGCTGTCGCTAGAACAAAAGCATGCCATAACATAAACTCCCAAAGGCTCATTCTTTCTTTGTAGGGTTACCAGCTGGGGAGTAGAGGCGGCTGCAAATGGGAGTGCATACAGTTGTCGGCACTAAACACTGCTTAAGCATTCCACCACCATCGTTACTCTCCTCCGCGTGTTTAACCCATCTCTTCTCCCTCGGCAGGAAGGTTAAACAGCTCCTTGTTAATTGGTTGTGTGTCTGCACGCCCCATTCTTCTCATCCATCCATCGCCACACCTGTGGGAAATGAGGTCATTAAACAGAACCGGCAGCACCTCCTACATGTACGGCCTTTGTTTCAGGAATACCACGCAGATAATGGCAGATTACCAATGCACTGTTGTTACTGCTGCGGAACAAATGCTGCTGCAAACTGTTGCTGCTCCTCTTTGTTGTCGTACATCGTTAGTCTCTGATGGCTAAACAGCATGTGACACCTGACCAGCTGTCAATCCGCCGTTTCAAGTCATCCCGGGTTTGTTGTCGCCTCCTCATTTTGAGTTTTCTCGCTGATTCTTAAGGAGGCCCCATTTTTCATCCCACGGCTGTGTGTGGATTTGGATTTAACGCTGTAATTAAACTTATAATGGATCCTTTTATTGCAACGTATTTTAAATGAATGACCAAACTGTGAAGCTATCTTTGGCAGGAAAATGTAAATTGAATTCCCCTAGCATACATATCATAACCTGAATGGCACTCGGGGGTAGACCTACGCCAAAGGGGCATTAACATGCTCCTCGAAGGGTCCCTTTTGAGCTTTAAGTAGTAGTTTGGAAACAACATAGACGTACCAAGATTATGTTTCTTCACTTTAAAAATCTAAAAGTTATGACAACCCCACATTTCAAGGCACAACATAACGGCCACCTAAAAGGAAAACTGCCTACATTAAAGCAAAGTAATTTAACTTTTGTGAGATAACTTAGTTGTTACTTTTGTTTGATAACTGTAATGTCATTTCATTTTTTGAGTCATACAATAAGAAATCCGAGAACTGGAAATCGTGCCAGCATATTATTTGTTCAGAAAAAGCTATCTTTTGTACGTTTTTTCATTTTGAGTTGTAGATTAGTGACAATCAAAACCAAGTCAGTCGAAAATGTTTAACGTTGACAGCTTCAATCATAGAGATCAGCTATGATGGATAATGAGTGCCCACCGACCAATCACAGGCTGAAGCAATGACTGGAATCATTCTAAGGTGCGCAGTTTGAAGACAGGAAGACACTCTCTTTATTTTGCCACAAAAACTCAGCTCCAAAAGAGAAGAAGCTCCTACACTTATTCTGCAAGGTAAATGTGAATACATCAGCAAGATATTTGAAATACAAATACTATATTATTATTCAAATAAAGTGCTTACTTTCAAAGGTCCAGTTGAAAGCAGGAGAGATTGCAGCACATGTGGGACATCTAGAGTGTAGCTGAATACCCCTGCAGATTGCAGTTGGAGTCCCTGTTATTTGGCAAAGCAAGACTTTAGTTTGACCTCAAACCTACAATTTGAAGTATTTGACTGATGGAATTAGACAAACTTGGATGCCTTGAGATAACTACTTTGATATAGTTAGAAACATATGTTTCTTTACATTACTCAAATAAAGTGTTCTGGCTAAAAATGTTAAGCTTTGGTTTTTAGTGTTGGATTAATCTGCGTTATCTTGCAATGTTACCAAAAGTGAAACAGAATTTGTTTAAAATGAAATGTTTCATTTCAAATAAGGCCATTCTGTTTGTCTTACTCAGAGGTGTACATCAGAACCTCCTTGGCTGAGCTAATACATCCGCCCGAGTCAGAAATGGCTGATATGTGTCACTGTGACTGGGCGGTAAGATATCCTAAAAGTGATACTGTATGAAAGTCCGACATCAAAGCCACCGTCTGTTGCTATCCCTTCAAAGGCAGCCATTATATCCCAGTCAGGAAAACCGTGGCACTTTGTGTGATTACATAGACACCGCACACCCCTTCTGCTTCTCTGTTTCTTTCATGACATTATTCTCCTTTAATCTTTCTTTCCACTGAGTTAATCATCGTATGGCTGATGGGTTTTTGAAACTGGTATGTGGAGAGGGTGCAGGGCAAGACCCAGGCACGGGATGACCCCTTTATCAGCAGTGAGCAGGCTGTGACTGGGCCCAACTTCTCCACTAAATGATTTCCCTGGAGACTTGTGGTTCTGGCACAGAGTCAAACTGGGTACCCAACCCTTCTAGTGGCTGTCCGAGACTCTGGGCCGTGGGAAGATAATGCATATTTTATAGCTAAGGGCTCCGCGGTGTCTGTGAAGACGGATGAAATACATTGTGCTGGTAATTGGTAATCGGCTATTGCTAGTGTCTGAGCGGATTCAAAGTGCTCCGACCAACTGTGCTTGGATTTCTTTTTTCTTTTGTTCCTCTTTTCTTTTGTCTGGTGGTTTTTACCCCAGCAGACTGTGACTGTGACACTTCTGAGTGCTTGGGGACCTGTGGAATTCTCCCAACTGAGGATGAAGGGCCGCCCTGTTAGCAGTGTCAACAACAGCTTGTCCAAAAAGAATGGAGCATTTTGGTTAGCAAACAGTGAAGATAAAGCTCCATTGAAAAGAGAGAAAATCAACAAATATTGCTTTTTAGTTTGGCTTTTCTGGTTCAGAGGGTTGTACTTCCAATAAAGTATAGCTGTGTTGTTTTTCTGTCAGTTAAAAAAGGTTTTTAGTTTTCTTAAAGCTTAGTATTTGGTTGCTTTTTCAGGCAAATCAAATCCTCTGATGTAGTTTGAGTTCAGGAACTCCCAGCAGCAGCATTACAAATAATACATGTAAGTCCATTGAGAAACACTGCGGTTGGTACAGCTGTGTGTTTGTCTGATTGGCACACAATGCTCAAGCTTCTCTCTTTGTAAGAAATGCATCTTGTTACATGCAAGACTTTCTTATGTTTGCACTGAGAAGGTTCTGTTCCTCAGCCGGCCCACAGAGAGGCTTCTAACATCTCTAAGGTGTTAACTTGCACTCCACTGTTCATTACAAGCCAGCCGGAGACATACTGTGTTATAACTGGGTGATTTCCGTACTTAGAGATACTTTAAGTGTTAGACTTCATTCATTTATCGATGTTTACTCTCAGACTGCATTTTAAGTCAAAAATATTTGGTGGCTCAGCTGTTTCGCACAATTGATTTATACCGCAGCTTTTCAATCAGAAATAATTGCTAATTACAAGATTTACACGGAGAGCAGCAGGATCCTTCTGGAGGAACGTTGGGCTTTTTACGGGAGATGTTAAAGACTTCAAAGCACTGCTTACAGAGAAACAATAAGGCAAAAGTAATAAAGCTGCTGGAGATTTTCATTTGGAGCACTCTGGAGTACTGGAGGGTAGTTGCTGGATATCAAATAACATTGTTCTGAAAGTATTTACAATGAAAAACGCTGGAGAATAGTGTTTTTTTCTCCTGCATAGTTAGAGTTGAGTCATTAAGAAGGTCTTGCTAAATGGACCCCGGCTTAATGTTTGATCATGGAAGCTTGCATTTGCTAATTGGTGTCACTGTCAACCTGAAAGACATTGCTCTCATTAAAGGGAAAGCTTCATGGGATAAATATGTCCACTTAAAATGTTTACATTATTGATTAAAACTCCACCATTGCTGTTTAAAGACTTTTAAGTTTTAAGACTTTATTTGATTTGACCTAAGGGAAATACAATGAATTACACAAATACCCAAATTATAATATGTAATATGTGGGCTCTGTAGGAATCCAAGCTGTATAAAAAGACACGTTTATAGAGTTGATATCTTTCTTTGCTATTTCATTAACTTCTCCATGCTTTCAAAACATGAAGTCAACTTAAAGGTGGGGGATGTAATTGATTTCAGAAACACCTTTTGTTATATTCTATGGAATGCTCTTAACCTCCCGATAGCAATGAATAAATTAAATGCTTTGACAATAAATACATTAAAAAATGTCATCTGTGGAAGCCGTGGCGCTGTAAAAAGCACAACCAATCATTTTCACTAAAGTAACTGGATGGCCTACCTGCCTGTCAGCCTTCCATCTGTGCATAAACTTATCTCGTGCCCTCATTGGTCATGTGCGCGTTCGTGTGTGTTGGAGGAGGCTCTGTAAGGAAGTGGCAGATTTTTTCACCTGTGTATTTTCAAATTCTAGCGCACTCGAGTTGGTTTCTCCAAAATTACATACCCCACCTTTAAGCAGCAAGATGAGAAAAGTTACATGTTATATTTTAAAAGCCTATAAAAAACGATGAATTGTCACGTAAACATATTTTTCTGTTGTTTTTAACATGAATACTTTACAGTTCTAGGGCTATCACTCACGATCTATCCATCCATGAGTAAATAAAAAACCATATAACCAAACATCGAGGCTCGATGACAACCAAGATGACAAGGTTTGTAACTCCATTTAACTTCAACAAACGTAGTGAATACTAGATTTACTATTGTTTATACTTTTCACAATATAAGCATATACATGTATTCATTAACATTTCATTTCGTTTTGTTTGTGCACCACGCGCCTGTTTTAAGACAAGCCATTGTTTTTTTCCTTCATTACTTATTTTTGCTTTTAGCATCCCATTACAGTATTGTTATAAAATGTAACGTTGCTGGTGCACAAGTGAGACATATAATTCCATGTTTTTCTGATTCCTTTTATTGACCTTTTTTAGCTATATATCAATGAGTTTCCTCTAAAAACAGAGGCCTACCATTAATAGCAGCTACTTCACTTGACAAGCAAGTTGGCAACACCCTCCTAAAACAGTCACTATGCTGTCAAAATGTGAAATGTTCCCACAATGGCTGGCGTTTCTTAGCACGGGCCATTGCACTACATCAGTCTAATTGCCCTACTTTAAGCAATCACCTAACTCCTTTATCCTGCCTAAAAGAGCGTGTATTAATATAATTCCTGAACTAAGAAAAATAAACTGTGCAGTGGAACAGGACAAAAACTCATTCTGTGATTGAGAAAATTACTTTTTCTGCTTTCGAGAAGTGATTCAGGAAGAAATTGAGCCTGAGTTGGTGGTTTTCTATTGGCTTTGGACAAAATAATAACTTGCACGGCAATTTTGTACAACATACAAAACATGACTTTTAACTTTGTATGTCTCCAACTTACAAGCCTGGCACATATATAGTCAAACCAGAGACATACTGAAGATAGCTGTAGAGACAGTTTTTGGACTTTTAGATAACAGCTTTTTATACTTACACTCAAATGACATGGTTCGGTCACCGATCGAGATCGGCCGATACTCACTCTCTACCGATCGATCGGTGCTCTCTAAACATGCCGATCGCGAGAGCCGATCGCATGACGTAAAATACATGACACTTTTCTCTGTGTGCGGCAAAACAAGCTCGCCAAAATGGCTTCACCGGTCTGGCATTATTTTAAGGTGTCCGAAAAAGACAGTAAAATAGTGGTATGCAACGTGTGTGAAGCAGAAATCCTGCAGCTCCGGCCGCCGGACCGGTAAGCGCAGCGAAACACACACACAGGGAGAACCAGAACGCAGTTCATTTCCTCATATTCCAAACGAGAAATTACGGTAGCAAATCACCCGGTTCTTTACGACCAGAACTAT